>NC_046665.1:29257636-29277676 GCF_010883055.1 Belonocnema kinseyi | reverse complement strand
GCTCTGAAACCTAAACTAACATGGCGATCGGGCTGAAACTATAGCTACAAGCTATCTAAGGATGGTACTATAGAACGCCACCTCAAGGTAGGCCTAGCGGCGACCGAGGGGCGACTAGATTATTTAAGTTATCAGCAATCTTATATGAATTTGCGAGTAAATGGTACTTGACTTATTTCCCAGCCTGTAGGAGATTTGAATAAATTATTCATAAAATTATTTTTAAACATTGTTTACAATTTTTATCATTAATTACCTTTCGTAATTACTGAGTTATTAGCATTTTTTGATGCGAATTATAAAATAACATTAATGCTAGTATTAGTACACCAGGAAGAAAAATTTTAGTAATTCGTCTTTGAAAAATACAAATTTTTAATGGGCACACTGCAACTTACTTACAAAGTGTCACTTAGGAGGAACTCGAAAATGTTCTGTAACACGTGACACTTTTCAGATGAAAAAATATCTTTTAAATCCTTGCCCATATACTAAAGACCAATATTATCGATACCAAAATTTAGTAAAATCATTTTGAAACAAATAATCTAATTTTCAACCCGAAAGGTTGAATCTTCTACGAAAAATGTCACGTTCGGCCGGAAGAAGTGAATTTTCATTCAAGAAATATGAATGTGCAACGAAGTAAGATAACTGATCTATCATACAAGAAAAGACACATTCTTAATCCCAAAGGATAAATTTTAAACAAATTACATAAACTTTCACACGAATTGTTAAATTTTGAACTGATAGAGTTATACTATAGAATTTCAAACAAAAAATGGAAGGGTTTAATTTTCAGTTTAAAATTTTACTTTTAAACAGAGAAAAAACCCGAATTTTAAACCAATTAAATCTATAAAGAAATTACGAATTTTTAACAAAAAAGTTAAATATTTAACCAAAAAGATGACTGTATAGTCTTTGTTTCATTTTTTAACAAAAATACGAATTTTCGATATAAAAGTTTCTTTTTAACCGAATAGTACAATTTTTCACCAAATTTTTGAATTTGCAAGTTAATGAACAAGATAAGTTTTCTACGAAAAAGCCAACTTATGACCAAATAGATAAATTTGAAAATAAAAAGATGAATTTGTACACACAAAATAAAGTATTTTTACAAAGTAGTGGAACTTTACACCAAGAAGTTGTTTCTTCATCACAAACACATGAGTCCATAACGCAACATTTAACAGTTAATATTTCAACCAAGAAACATTTTAATTGAAAAAATTTAGTTTACCAAATAAAAAGACGAATTTTCAAGAAAACATTTCGTTTTTGAAACAAGATAGATTCATTTTCCACCAAGCAATTTCATTTCTTACTAAAAGGATGAACTTTTATTTAAGATGATTCATTTTCTATCAAACAATAGGGAGTTCCATTAAAACACACGAAAAGATCTACAGCTTAATAGTTACATTTTCAAGAAAAAGTTTTTTTTAACACGTAGATTAATTTTTCACCAGAAAATATAAATTATCAAAACAATAAATCAATTTTTTACAAATTACTTTAATGTTCTACTAAAAATCATTACTTTTCAAAGAAACAGTTTAATTTTTAACTAAGAAAGGTAGGCGAAAAATGTATTTGAAAATGAATATATGAAACAAGTTTTTAAAAAGCGATTACATTTTTAAAATACCTGTTGAATTTTGAAATAAATAGGAGATTTCTTAACCAAAAAAATGCCTTTTTTACCAAGAAAATTGATTTTCGACTGAAAAATACGAATTTTGTATCCAAAAAGTCCAATTGTCTTTGAAACAGTAGCATTTTTAAACCAAAAATATCATTTTAAAACTAAAACAGTTAATTATGTAACAAATTTTGAACTTTTCTGGCCAAAAACACGATTTTTCCAGTTATTATTTAAACCTGTACTCTGCCGTGATTTGAAAGAACACCGTTAACTGCAAATTGGATTAGTCACCTGAAAGTAGTTAACGATAGGCGGCTCAAGGGACTTATCCGAAATGCACTTAACGGTGTTCTTCCAAATCACGGCAGTACTGTTGTATGATAATTTGTCGCGCTATATTTATTTTTCCAGAAATTGATTAATTTACTTACTTAAATGACGTATTTATGAGCTTTACGTAAGCGCAGGGGCGTCGGCGCCGTGTGTGCTGGGTAGGCTTGAGCCCAGACGCAAATTTTAATGGGTGGGCGGAACCCACCCATAAAATAACTAGATCTAATAATGAAATAAACCTAATATCTATCTTAAAATTATATTTTCGAACATGCTTTCGGTGAGCCCACCCATAAAAAAATCGTTTCGATGGCCCTGCGTAAGAATGTTTTTACAATGTCAAACACAAAAATGTTAAAAAAGTGAAACCCTGCTGTTTTCTGTAATGCCTGATCGACTTATAAAATAAAATGCAAAAAAATATTAATTAAAATTAATACTAATTTTTGATTGACAGTAACTCAGAATTTATTGTGCATTTACTAACTTTCCTACAAGAAAATACTATGAAAAATTAGCTATTTGTATTTAATTGTACTTTTTTTATTAAATTGCGTTCATTTTTTACCAGAATGTACATGTTTTAACATAAAAGTAAAGTTATGTAATTTTCTGAAAAGATACTAAAAAACATTTCCCTGCGTTTTAGAAGTATGTCTATTTTCAATTTGTGTCTAATTGAAAAATGTTTTTCGAAAATTTGTAAATCTTGTTGAAATCTACCAAAACTGACAATTGAAACTTATGGATCTATTAGAAACAACAATTGCTTAGATATATATACAAGTTCGTATTTTTTGGATGAATTTAACTGTTTTTTATTTAAAATTGAAATTTTTTGGTTTTGATATTAAGTATGAAATGTCTCGTTTTTAACATTTTTGTTTTCTGGAAAATTCAATCATTTATAAAAAATGCATTTTTTTGCTTGAAGATTTATCAATTTAATTGGAAATCTAACTATTGTTTTGTGAGCCAACTTTGTCGTAGAAAGTTCGTCCTGAGTGTTTGTAAACTTAACAATTTGTAGAACATCGAACTATTTGGTAGAAAATTAACTCTTTTAGTTAAAAAATTATATTTTTGGTCTAAAAATGGGACTGTTTTTTAGATAATTGATCATTTTGGCTACAAAAATTCGTCTTTTTTTATTAAACTTAAATTTTTGTTGTTGGAAAAGTCATGATTTTGATTTAAAAGTATAATCATTTATTGACAGTTTAATTATTATTTTTAAAATGTAAACGCTTTGTTAAAAATTTGTTAAATACATTTATTTTTTAACAAATTTATCGATCTGCTTTCTCAATTGAAAATTGAAATCTTTCGTTAAAAAGTAATCTTTTTTAGCATAAAATTCAAGTGAAAAATTAATCTTCTTTGCAACAAAATCAACTTTTTGGGTGGAAAGGTAACTATTATGCTGAAAATCTTTTTCTGTCAGAAAATTCATTTTCTAAACGGAAAATGTAATTATTACATTTTTATTAACATTGCTATTTCAAATTAAAAGTAGATCTTTTTCTCTTTAAAACTCATGTGTTTCAATTATTCTTATTTTTAATAGAAAATTAATCATTTTGAATGAAAGTTCATCCTTTTTGATTAAAAATGAAGCGGCTTAGTCGAAAATTCATCTGTCTTGCTTAAACCGGGTAGAAATTAATAATTGTTTCTTAATAGGGCCTGTCTAGATTTCCTATTTTCTATCGAGGCCCTAAAGTGACAATCTATCGAGGGCGCAAGCGAAAGCGTCACGCTCAGCTAGCGAGGTCATCATTAGGCAACCCAATGATGGTCTATTAATAGGGTCATAAATGCTATTGTTTTTTATTTTGTTGATTCAAATAAAATATTATTAAAATATTAAAAAATGAATCATGCTTTAAATTCTGAACTGTGATGCTATGGTTGCAGTAGTATTAAGGTTTAATCAGCACATTGGCATAATCTATTACCAGAAGTTTTTTATTCAAAGAAGGAAAACATTAATCCATTAACACCTTTCTGTAGCCTCTGACAAACACTCCTCCGTTTTCTCGTATTTTTATTGACATTCGATTATTAACTTATACTCCGCACGTTATTCTAAAACTTAACTTATTGGTAAATTTGACTTGAGATGACTTATTACTAATAACTGAAGACAAACGCAGTTAATTAAAATATCCGCAAACGCCGAGAATCGAACGCACGCACCGCAGGCTTATAAGTCGAGTGCCTAATCCAAACAGCTACGATGCCACGCTGAGTGCGGTATCATAAATGCTTGACGGCATTCATCCGATACTTTAAAAATTAAGAAAAAAGGTTTTTGAAGCTCGATTTCTTATATATCCAGGCGTCTTAACGGTAGGATGCCAACGGACGCGACACGACTTGACGGTACTTAACCAAAAATAAAAACAATAAAAAGCTAACCGAGAAGTTAGCGCTACAAAGTCTTGCTCGCGTAATTGAGCAAGATGAGGCTAGAAATTGGCCAAAACTAAAAGGTGCTCACTCGCTTCATCAAATCATGAAAGTTCTATCTCGGGCGAGCAAAGCATGAAGGTTGCCATTTCTCGTGTTTAGATTATAAGCGAGAAGTGGCACCTTCATGCTTTGCTCGCCCGAGATAAGACTTTAATGTTTTGATGGAGCGAGCGAGCATCTTCTAGTTTTGGCCAACTTATAGCTTCATCTTGTTCAATTCTGCGATCTAAAACTTTCTAGTGCTTACTTCTTGGTTAGCTTTTTATTGTTTATATTTTTGGTTAAGTATCATCCAGTCGATCGGGTGCGTTGGCATCCTATCGTTAGGACGCCTCGATATGATTTTTAAACATACTTACGTGATTTCAAATTAAATCGATCTTCAAGAAAAACTCTTTTAAAATTTTTAAAACACCAAATGTTTTTAATTTTTTCAGAAAAAAATAAAATTTTTCAAAGTTTGGATCTCGGTATTTTTTTTAATTTGTTCGTTTTTAAATTTAAGTATAATTAAGCATAAGAACATCAATGTAATTTTTTGTACTCACATCTGTATTACCCGTTTTACCTGTCAAGGGCTTTACAAGGTCCCATAAAGAAAATAATTAATTGATAGAAATTATTTTTTAAATATGTCTTTATGAATAAAGCCTTTTATCTAGTTTAATTAGATAATATAGTGCTAAAAAGTGAGTGTATAAATAATGTAAGACAAGTAGAATACGACAGTAGCCTGTCGAGAGCCAGCAGAGGGAAAGCCTAGATTCTTCCAGCTATGAAATCTGGCTGCGGCCTCGAGAAAGCCAATATTTAGCTTAGGCATAAAGAGGCAATTTTTACCCGGGAAGAATTAAATTATTTTCTTGCAAATTTGTCTTTTTTGGTTGAATTAAAATATTTTTGTTTTTATTTTTTATCTTTCTTGGTTGAAATATGATATGTTACATGTTGCATTAAGAGATCATGTTCTTGTGCCAAAAAATCAACTTCTTGGTTTATAGGTCAACTACTTTCTACAAGAAAATAGTTTATTTATATTGCATGCAAAAATATTTCCCGTTTTAGTTGAAAATTCAAGTATTTGGTCTTAAATAGAATTTTTTATAGAAATTTCATCTTGTTTTATGCTTCAGAAATCAAGATCTTGGTGAAAAATGTTCATTATTCGTCCTTTTCAAAGATTCTAAAAACTTTCAATAAAGTTCCGAAAGATAGGATAGGAGGACATTTGCAAAGGCTTTGTAGCACATAAATTAAAAGAGCAGTTCCTGACTCGTGTCCATCAAGTACCTGCTGTGTACACCCCCACCGTTGCATCCAGCGCGTTACACCTAGCTTGCTTGTTCTCGCCAGGGATATTATCTTAGAAGGCCGGCGTACCTGAGATATTTAATCTCGACATTGTAAATAGGAATGGTCAATTTAGTTTTCCCAGCATCAGCTAAATCTTTTAAATCCTGCGGACTCTCTCATTTTGAGGTCGCGATAGAGTAAATCTAGGAGTATTTATATCGTTCGAGTTTCAGCACCAGAGTGAACAGTCCTTTAATTAATGCTTTTAATTTGAAACAAAATAATTTTTTCATATAAAGATTCTAAACAAATTCAGTTTCAAACTACAGAATATGAAATTTATAAAATCTAAACCGTACGAATTTTAAAAAATGACTAAATTCACTATCATGCGTATTATTCACTTTTTTAACGTTTTCAATTTAAAATTCATTAACCTTTATAATTTTAAATTTCAAAATATTATATAATTAGGATATGATTCAATATACATGTCAATACTGAAATTGCGTTTTATCATAAAAATAATGAAAAAGTTAAAAATAATAATTGTTGTAAATAGTTTTTGTAGCAAAATATTTCAACTTGACGTAATTTCAAACTCGAATTTCCCTGCATTTTTCTATTAATGCAAATCTAACTAAAAATAACATATATTTGATAATAGTTGGTGGAATATACGAATTGAAATGGTTATGGGCAGTTTAAATAAACGAACACAAAAATTTCGTTATTTACACGCAGAAAAAAATCGGTTTCTAAATTCAAATAGTTTAAGAATGAATAATAACACTGCACGCTACGATTTATTCAGTAGAAATTTCTGGAATATTTTATAACTCATACTTAATTATGATAAATTGTTAATAAGAATATTAATTAATACATTTTAATTAACATTTATGATTAACTTATATATTCAAATTAATCTGAAGCTACTGGAATCGAAGAAACAAATTCGTTTTACTTGATTGTCAAAAATTTAAATGTTATTCATCTAGTTTGTTTATAAAAGTATAAATTATTGTATTTTACCAAATATTATGAAACATGTATTATTTTTAGCAATTCATATATTTTGTTGCAAACTCGCCTTTTTGTTTAAAAATTAATTATTTTTTTGGTGAAAAATTACTCTGTTCGGTTATATCTTTTTTCTAATTGAAAATTAAATGTTTTGACTGAAGATTTGAATATCCTATTTAAAGTTTCATTTTTTCTTTTGTACTTAAAAGTAGTTGAATTTTCATCGAAAAAATGTGTTCTCAACAACAAATGTAATAGTTGATATTTTAAGGAAGAAGATTTTTTGATTTACATGAAAATCAGCTAAATCGACTAAAAAAGGACCAATTTTTAATAAAAAAAAGGTTAATCCTCACTTAAATCAGATGAATCTTCAACCAAACAGTGATTTGAATTTGTAATCAAAAGACAAGCTTTCCGTAAAGTTGCATAGTATGTAGATTGTAGAAAATTCCGTGCCAAAATGTGGTCCTGGTCCAAACCGGGCCCAAACTTGGCAAAAGTAAAAATTAATCCAATTTTTTTCTAAATTACAATTGTTTAATTTGAAGGTATGTTTCCAATTTTTTTAAAACTCTTTTCAAGTATTGTGTACAAAATAATTTTTCAAACAAACAAATTATTAAAAATTTTCCCAAAAATCTGAAGAAAATCCTCGATCAGCTTCAAAATGTTCTTTTTAAATCTTCAAAAATATAGATTTTCATTAAAATTTGGTTAGACTCTTATGAATCGTTAAATTATTATTGATTTTTGTTTTATTTTAAAATCTTTTTTACAATGATATGGATTTTCAATGAAAATTTTAGTGAGCTAAACGTCCGTAAAATAGTGACGCCGGGTATGGTTCACCGACATATCGGATGAGGTTGATACTAGAGGTTTCATGCAGATGGAGGTGTCGCGACGCCACCGTGGGATTCCCCACGCTCCTTGCACGTACGCGGGCGCTATGTTAAGGCCTATAAGAGGTCTAACTGCAGCGAAATGCATGTCAGTATTCGCCGACAAGTAAAATAAAAAAGGAACAAAAGTGAAAGAAGAAATAAACAAAAGTTAAAGAAGCAAAAGCGAGGGTGAAAGTGATGACAGAGAAGAGAGTGGGAAATAAAAAAGTAAGTAGTGCATAGTGATTTCGTTGGGGAGAAGTGTTAGTGTGTTACTAGTGCTAATTATTCCTTTTTTTTATCCATAGGCTCAAAGTCGTTTAAAAGGTGAGATGACTGAGAGCTCCGATAGGCAGGCGAAGCTTCCAGAAGCTCTTCCACATATTCATATGGACGTGCCGCTACCACCAAATTTTCAAATGAGGCAGAATCCACTGCAGGTAAAATCCTATTACACACAATACATTTTAACGTCTTTTATATTCATGTGTTGTGTATATGATTTTATAGGTGTCAGTGGTAGTCAGATATGACCCAACCATACTACCAATCCAAATCCCGCCGCCAACGTCACCGCCTCAACCATCGGCGACATCGTCGATTTCTACGTCCTCATCGTCATTGCCATCGCCGCCACTACCACCACAGCATTCGCCATTGCAGCCACCGCTACCACAGCGTAGGCCGCTGGCATCACCGCCGCAGGTTTCATTAGCATTGCCCTCGACATCCTATTCACGTCATACTCCACCGATGCCGTGTAAACAAGTCTCCTTGTCATCCCGTCCTCCAACTAGCTCACCCACCTTATCGTCACAACAAACTCCGCAGGTCCAGCGTGCACAAATCTCCTTGGCGTCCCGTCCTCCACCCTACTCACCTACCTTATCGCATAAGAATGCATTCCATGCGAGGCCTCGTGCGCTTGATGAACGTTATCGGACACCCTCAAATGGAACACATTAGCATATTTCCTCTTTGCCACCACCTAAACAGTCAGCTTTATCATCACGCCATTCGAAAAGAAAGAAATATAATAAACAACGTTTTACCACATGGATGAGTATAAGGTAATTTAGGGGTTGCATATATTTAGGTGATTTACTCATCAGGCAAATTAAAATATGTTTACTAAACCGAATTTCAATTTAAATTTAAATTTATTTTGAAATTTAACTAACCAGCTATACTATAAAGCGTGTTTATGCCTGTAAAGTCTCAACCAACCATTTATAATGAGAAACAACACATGTCTTGATTGTTTGCATGCTGGATTCCATAAATTTAGGTGATTTGCTCATGAAAAAATGATAAATAGTCAGAAAAGAGAAATAAAAAAATTTAAAAAAAGCATAGAGGATCCACGCTTTATCGTATCGCTATCTATCCAGTTACAATTCAGTCGAAGAAAATCTACTAATAATATTTATTTTATGTAACTTTCTTCCCTTTCCTGCCTTCGGTTCTAGGCGTGAAACGTAATTCAACTGCATCATCATCCTTACAACTTTTGGGGCAAAAGCCTAATGATAGACGATTTTTAGAGAAAGAAGAGAATGCTAAATGTGAGTGCTGCAAATCCGCTCATCAAAATGATCCTCGTTTTCAATTTGAAGATAAAAATGTTATACATGGGCGATGCTGCAAATCAGCTGATCGAAAAGATCCTTGTTTTCATCTTCAAACAATTGATCTTCCTTTACCTCAATTCGAGATCAAGAGACGAGTAATAGAACAGATTTTACAGGTGAAAGTCTGCTATATTATAATTTTTTTCTTTTAAAATATTTCTGAATTCATACTTTTTCTAACTCTAGCATTCTTATAGATTCCAGCAGACACAGCATATGATCTTCTACAATCAGGTTATGTGGAAATGGCACATGTTCCTCCAGCTAAATCTTAGTTTCCCCCATTACATTCAATAGATCTAACCCTGCTAAAATTATTTTCACTTCAACCACCTTCCGAATCTCAATACTTAACATCATTATGATAATTTACACCAACAATTCAATTACAAATCTTGCCATGACTTACTCCCTTACAAATATCACCACGTGCGTTAATATTAGGTACGTAATCTAAGCCGTCAACTTCTGAAAAAGAGATTAAAAAATAACAGGAACGATGTATTCTTAAATGATTTAAGAGTTGATATTTAAAACTGTATTGTAAGCTTTAAAAGTAAAAAAATTAAAATAAAAAATATCTCTTATGTATATCTTAATTATACAAGAAAGTCAATGCAAGGGTTAAGATTTTTTATAAATAAAATTTATGAATCCTCAGTATCTGTACTAAAATTTCTTGTTGCAGTTATGTTTTCATTATGAAATTTTGATTTAGCTGTAACCTCACTTTTTTTGTGGGAGACGTGTTGCTGCTTTACAGGATTATGAGAAATAGAAAATGTACTACTACCCGGCGATACTTCAGTGTAAGGCAGAGTGATGTTTTACAGAATTTCGAGAAGAAGCAACCTGTTTCCCAAAGTTTCCGGTGTAAGGTGTGTTGCAGGATTCCGGGCTCATAAGAATATAGAATCTGCTATCCAGCGGGGTTTCTTTTTTTTTCTTTTTTTTTTATTAACGTAAATTAATCCTAAATAAATACTTCTTCAAATGTAAACCTAGCCAAATTTAGAATAAATACGCAAGTTTTGTTTTAATTGGTGACAATATTTATTCACAAATTCTTTTTCTTAAATACAGACTTGATAGGAAAATTATGTTTATAACAAATATTCAAATTCAAAATTATTATATTGTCTACCAAGATAGATAAAGAAGAGTTTGTTTGTTTGGACCGCTTCTTCCAGGTTTTCGAACGTCTCCTTGTAGTGTGCATCTTCAAACACTTTCATAATTCTGGCAGGTAAGAAAACGTAAAACTGGTTCTCCAATTCAGCCACAATCCTGGTGCCATATTTAGTACGACCTTTTCGAACTCTTATCACAACTTACTTTTTCTTTAGGGTAAGGTCGGAAAGCGGTTTAGTAGACATAACCTCTTCCATTCGACCAACTGAATTCAGGGCTTTCAAATCCTTATTTTCCAAAGGCATCTCGATTTTTGTGTTTTTCTTTTCACAAGATCACAAATTTTCACTTAACTGCACTGCACTTTGTTGAATGAAACCACTTCAATCTGTCACTGCTTTTATACCCCACTATCCCCTCTCTTCAAACATCACCCTACTTCTTGAACATGCGCACAAATCTTCTAGAAACTTCAAGAAAAACAAACTGTTGAGTTATAGTAGTCGCACTCAGTATAATTATTGACCGTAAAGTTTAATTGTTAATTACTAATACTTAACTAGTGGTTGGGCTTAAGAGTAATGAACACTTTTATCACCTTTAGTTTTTTTATTCAATAAAAGACTTAACCTACTTTTACATAGTAAAATCTTAACTTAATTTGCTAAAAGAAACATTCTTAAAACAGGAACTCGCACTTATTATAAAAGTCTTTAAACGTTGTATTTTTCAAAGAAGTATCTGGAGTATCTACACCTTCATTCACATCATCAGCATAATCGTTGTCGGCACAGCTTCCACCATAAATCCTGATGGTTGGCTGACCTTTTGGAGTTAAGCACCAGGTCTTGAGTGCCAGGACGTTTCGGACAGAACTGTTGTGACTCCAGAACTGGGTATGATGATGACATGTGGTTAAAACTGCGTTGTGTAATTTCTTTAGCGAAGGGTAGCCCAAATCTCCAAATTGCGTATATTTAATCCAAACTCATCAAATCATTTCTTCTTTTCAAGTCCTTTGACGTAGATAGCACAAGCACCAAGTAGTACATCTCGAAGTATAGGTATCACTTCCTCGTAGGGTATGTCACCAGAAGTCCACCCGATACCGTGGTAATTGCGCATCAACCACAAATTTTCACTCTTGTGTCGGGCAGGCAGAGAGTTCCAGTAGCAGGGAGGTTCAAAGAGGTAGACTAAGGGTTGAGCGTCTTCCTGAAGAGGAACTATAGCCAGCTCCTTGAAGACGAACTGGTTGTTGGGCTTTTTGAAGCTTTGCACGTCCACGATGAACTCCATTTCGATACTACTGAACTCTGTTGCTAAAATCATCTGCTTTATACCTTTTCTCCTCACCACTGACATTACCTCCTACCACTATCATCTTAAATCAACTTTTTTACGCTACCACTAAGGGGCTGGTACTGAATAATACGGTCATGAATAATTAGACAGTAGGCTGCAGTTTCAGCTGCGAAATTTACTGCAGATTTAAATTCCAAACAAACGTCCAATGAGGCATGTTTGAGAAACTTTTTTTGTTTTGAGCAACCAACGACATTGAGAGGAGAGTATTCCTTAATCTTCAAGATTGGTTCAGGCTCTTTACCATAGTAGGCTGTCTGAAAGTTTGCGTACATCTCATACAGTAGTGCAAACTGATTATGTTAAAAATTCAGATTAAAATTACCATACGGATAGTATTGTGAATTGAGGAACACCTTAACATTAGTTATATTGTAATAATCGAAGTGATTAGCATATCTGGCTAGCCTATCCTTTCTAACTATCTGGACAAAGTATCCTTCGTCATTGGTAAGGCGTTTTGTTCCTTCCGGGATGTCGAGCCAGCCCGAATTCTCAATAAAATAACTTTGTCCCGGTGTAAGTGAGATGTAGCTTTTTATGGTGCTAGTGAGACCGACATTCTTGCAACGATCAATCTCAATACCATTGAGTTCATAACGAACTTCATCAAACAGATAGCAGATGGCATTGCTCACTAGTGTTGTAGCAGTAACAGTTGTAGCTCCATCAGGCATTGTCAGACTTTCATACACGTGCAGTGAACTCTTGCTGGGTAGTATACACAAATGTTGATGCTGGACAGCAATTCGAATTTCATCACTGTTGTTGAATGATGATGAGGCATAAGGCTGATATGCGTGAATCTCGTAGTGGGCTATGGACTCATCAAATCTCACTGGTGCTTGAATGTCTCTTTTTCCACGAGGTTTGATCTTGAGGCCAAGCTGCATCAGAAAGAGCACGTTCTAAGGTGTTAGCGCCTTGCGTGCTGCTTGAGAACTGCCTTGTGTTTGACATGTTGAATCTCTTATATAAACTCCTTTACGATTGTACACGATACCCATTATGATGATTTAACATGTAGTCGTATTGTTATCACCTCTCCTTCGAAATTTACCAAGTTTCCGTTAAGATGAACTATATTCAGCTGAATTTGATGTATTGTCTTCACGGCAATTGGGAGATAAATGACGTGTGACGGTACTTCAACGATCTTATATCCTGGTGGTACAACAGGAAAGAATTCATATATCGTGTGTACTTTGCGCTCGTTTATGTAAGCTCCCGTCGTGATATTGCACTCAACTCGTAGAGCGTTCACTTTGAAAATGGCTACATGTAGATCAGAAGTATGAGTTTCATTGGCTTTGAGAACACGTGATGTGAATCCCAATAATTTTCCAATAGAATCGTCTGGCTGGAAGTTCACTGCACGATCACACTTTATTTCGCTGCGCAGTATGTTATTATTTGGCTTAATATTTATTGTAATGCCATGAACTGCCAGACCCTTCTGGACGTAGCTCTTAATGTCTTTAATCTCATAGCTTTCAATAGGTATAATCACCACTCGATCACCGACATAGATTTTATTCTTTCCACAGAAGAATTTCCTGTTATCGTGAGCGTAAATGATTCAACCATTATGGTGTTCTTCTCAATACTGTCTCTAATCAGTTCATCACACCCTCTTATATAGACAGTATTTATATTTCATATGCAGCTATCCACATAGAAATTTCAAGCACAAGTGTCCACATTCACCACTATCATATTCCTGATATCTATCATGATTGTACTTTATTACGCTACTAACACCGAGGTAATCTACAAGATCCAATGGTGGACGAAGATTATCGAAACTGTCAAAGTATAGGACATTATTACCGATCTTTTTATAACTGACCCAGTGGGTACCAGGACCGTAACTATCATCAAGATTTGGTGCCGGTCTTAGACGAAGTCCCTGCCCGTTTCAGTAAGATTTCATATAAAGACCTAATCCTTTTCTATAGGGTTTTAGGTTTAAACCTCTTCCTAGAGCAATAGCCTCTATTGATTTATTATGACGTTTAGTTTCTGCCAGCTGTTGTTTAGCTGCGCTAGCATCGTTTATCGCCTTAACTACACCTGCTGCTCCACCACTAAGAGCTCCAAGTGCACTGAGTCCAGCAAATATTGGAATCAGTGGTAAAAGGTCACCGACTTTCGAAGGGATTGGCAGGACACGCGAATTTTGCACTTGGTGTTTATCGCCTGCGCTTTTAACAGGTTACTGCGCACCTCTGATTGCCGACTTGATAGCCACTTTTGCATCACTACTTCGCCTCATTGCTTTCTTTGCTGCATTCACAACCTTTCTAAATGCTAATAGCTTATTTTTCGGAGCTGATTTCTTCTTCATACTGGGTTTTCTCTTCTTGGAATCGATTTTCTTCTTCGAAATGGGGTTCTTCTTCAACACCATACCGAGTTTCGCTTTGGCATTCATCACGTTTGTTATTTCCAGTGCTGCTGCTTTCTCGTCAATTCGAGCGTCTTTGGTAAAAATACGCTGCAAGGCTTTACAGGCCAGTACACGATCTGCAGCATTTCTTGCTTCAATGTTTTCACGATTTCGCGAGTATGCAATGTCGTTCTCTTTACACGCTGCGTCTAAAGGATTAATACCAGGGTCAGCTCTAGCAAGTCGTTTCTCTAGCTTAGTACCTGGACTACAGTATTGGTATCCAGGCAAGTGCAATTCATCCGATAAGTTCTTAATGATTTTATTGACCAATCCTTTCCCTCGATGATGACGGCGTGACACTTTATTCGTTTTACGATACAAAATAATTTCACGCTCTACGGATGTTAGCACCCAACTGACATGAAAGTTATATAAGTGCTGTATTTATAGCTGTCACGACAGTTGCATTCAAGATATGATACAAGTCACTACCCGACGAGAAACGCCTGATTCATCAGTTCCTTCATACTGTGAGCAATCTCGATATTCGATTTGTGCTTTTGCGGACTTTTATTTAGACCTAATGAACATCCCCTGTGACAGCCCTGATACTGGAAGAATTTGCGTATTTATTATTCCTTATGACACGGAGGTCAGCTTACAACTGACTTGAAAGCAATATAAGGGCTGTACTTATAGCTTTGAAAACAGTCGAAGGCATTATGCGGTTCAACGCACAACCCGTTAAACTTCCGGTAGTTAACTTTGACACTCTCATCCAATCAGAGAAGAAGACTTTGAAACGGCATGGCAGTCTACTACGCGACATCATTCGTGCCGTGTTTTGCGGTCCATCAAATTGTGGCAAGACAAATACTTTACTTGCTCTAATCTTACACCCAAACGGATTGAAATTTGACAATGTCTACGTCTACTCGAAATCCCTCAAACAACCAAAGTATAAATTATTGGAACGGGTGTCAAATAATGTGAATGGAGTTCAATATTCTCCTTTTAGTGAGTATGAAGAAGTAATACCACCAAGTGAAGCTCGTCCAAATTCGATAATTGTATTTGATAATGTGGTCTGCGAGAAACAGGACAACATTAGAGCATTTTTATGTATGGGTAGGCATGCTCCTTTTGGAAGTTTTTACATATGTCAGACTTACGCTCGAATTCCTAAACATTTGATACGTGAAACCGTCAATCTGTTGTTACTTTTCAAGCAGGATGAAAGGAATTTAAGGCATGTGTATTACGCTCATGTAAACACTGACATGATTTATTATCAATTTCGAGACTTATGTTCGGCATGTTGGAATACTGACAAGTTTGGATTTGTCGTAATTGACAAGGATAGTGATCTCAGCAAGGGCAGATACAGAAAAGGATTTGACTGTATTATCTCTCTATAAATACATGTTAAGTAGTGAACATCATGTCATTATAAACTGAGGCATCAACAGATCAACATGTCAAAGTTTCAAAAACAGAAGCAAGTACTCACACAAATCGCAAAAGCTAGTGAGGCGATTCGGCGTAAACATCGAATACTAAAAATGGGTAAAAAAGGCACTGAAAAGATAATGAGTGAGACGTTTAAGCCAATAGTCATGCCACTACAGAAACTGGTTGATATATCTAAACCTTTAATCAAGAGGAAAGTTGAGCCAATCGAGCTTGTAATAAAAAAAGATAAAGAGGGGGATGATGACGCTTCATTCATGACTGCTGATGATGAAGAAGAGCAAGATACAACTATGCGTCAAGAAGAAGAAGTCGCGACTGAGCCTGCTGATAATTGTGAGTATTTATCAAACAGGTTTTTCAGAATGCCGCAATAAAATAGAAAGCAGTATTTGGATATGATTTATGGTGTGCGTAAGCTCCATGATGGCAGCCTTATGATTGGTGAGAAACCCATTAGTTTTGAGGGACAATATATTCACGTAGATGGTAAACAGTATCTGAAAACGATTGGTCTACTTGAACTGCTGTTCAGAAAAACTCCGGAAGAGAGATTTATAAGCGCTGACGATTTCAACAATTATAAGGAAATACTGATTGCTACAAATGCGCACAAGAAGCGGTACAGCTCAACTGAACCTGTTCGCACGGGCAAAGATACCACGTACAAGAAGTTTATTGCAAAACTGTTTAATGTATCACACAGGCGGACCTCAACGAGTGGAGGTTCCCTACTACAGTATATGGTAGCAAAAGAAAGTTTAAAGACTGATTATGTCTACTGAGACATCCCCAACGAACTAGTTGATTGTCTCCGTCTGTTTCTAGCGTCTCAGGCAGCAGGCCATTCGAGTCACAACAATGAAATTATATCAATCATTGAGGAATTGCGGGAAGCGGGAATCATATATTAGGAGTGTACTCATAACACTATTGTCAGTATCACGATGAGTATCGACGTGTTTGGACATCACCTGGATCGAATCGCTGCAGCAAGCCGTGGACCTCCTGGTGTTGTATTCAAGATAACGTGGGACGGCCATTATGACGTCGACGGCAAGAGATTTTGTAACGTTACCGAGGCCAAAGAACAATACGATGCAGTTAAATTGGGACTTGTACAGTGCATTGTACAAAACGAGGTACGTACAATGTATCAAGTCACATCATCCATGCGATCAGAGAATGAGAATGATAATTTAATTGTACGTTTACTTGAAGAATCAATGAACGAGAAATTGAAAAGCTTTCAGATTGACACCCAACAAGATTTGTCATTCCGTAACACTAAACCCATTGCTGAGTTGGACGCTCGATTAAACGCACTCGAGAATGGAACACGAGAAATTGACAGTAGTCGCAGAACTGCATAAACCTGCTAGAAAGAATTATCCACGTCGTCGCGTGCAAATACGTGGTACAGACGAGACGTGGCAGGCAGATTTGGTTGAAATTTGGGTCGTGTACCAAAAAACATACATACGGATGAAGGCAAAGAATTTTATAATTCACATTTTTAAAATCTTATGCAACGATACGGCATAAATCTCCACTCAACGCATAGTAATCTAAAGGCGTCAATCTGTAAAAGATTTATTCGCACGCTCAAGAATAAGATGTGACCAGAATTTAGCATGAGAGCCAACTATAAATAGATAGACATTTTACCTGCTATCATCTTCGAGTACAACAATACCAAACATCGATAAATCAGTATGAAACCACAAGATGTCACTGCCGAGGATGAAAAGGAGCTGGTTGAACGGATAAAAAAACTACTAAATATACCCAGGAGAATTTCAAAGTTTAAAGTTGGTGACAGAGTTCAAATCATCAAGCACAAGCATGTATTCGAGAAAGGATATACTCCCAACTGGACAACAGAGATATTCACTGTGAAGCGAGTCATGCCCATAAATCCAGTGACTTAGCTTAGCTATGAGGGCTTCTGCTCCATACCTACCCTCTTACTTTGTCACGAGTTTCACATTTACATGCTTTCGTATATTCTGCATCGTCTTACCGTAAACGGCAGTATTCATCAATTTGTACAAGTTCTTTTCGAATTCATTTTTAGCTTGTGCTCGCTTTTCAGTATTGAAATCTAAGTAACTCTTGAGCCATGTTGACTGATTAAATTTGGGTACGCTATGAATTTTGTTGAATACAAGACCGTTAGCAAGAGCATATTTGAAAGTCTGGTGATGGAGAACGTACTTATCTTTCAATAGAAAAGTAGTTAGAAGCTTCTCCTGATTGGAACCCGGTGGTTTCGAGTGTTCTGGGCAAAATGATTCACCAACAGGTGAATCATCTGGAACATTAATATCAAAATTTTCCAAATTGTTAACCCACTCGAAATCACCGTAAGGAAGGGATTGTCCCATTGCCCAACCATAAAGGTTGTTTGCATCGAAATAGACAATGTAAATTATCTCCCCACTTTCATTGAAAACTGTCATATACTTGCTGTTGGCAATAGCGTATCGTTTGGGGCATTGACTCACTCCAACTTTTTTACCATTCTCAATCATCAATAGCATATCAACGTCAGTAAGTAGTTCCAATCTTACCCCTGTATATTTGAGAATGGCGTCCCATGTGAAGCCAGGAGTCGTGTAGTAATGTACTGAAGCAAGACCGTAAGCCATGAGACACTGTTCTCGGAAATTTTCAAATAAATCAGCCAGTAGCAACACATCAGTCTTCATGTATATTTTCACGTATTAGCCGAGAGTTTTGACACTGAATGCACACCAAACCTGTTGTGCATGTTCGTAGTCCTTATCAGATATTAATGAGTCATTCAGGGTACTGTAAAACTTTTCTTTTGGTGGAAGCTGGTTTTCTTTCAGTCCCAACCTCGAGTCCAGGTATTCATAGGAAAGAACACCTTTCCTCGTTAGAAGTTCAATTTTCTCACTCTCAGTTCCAGAAAACATTGTACTCACGATTTTATACTCGGTGAGATATGATGCTAACTTTTCCAAGGATGATGCCATGAATCTGAAAGAGTCTATGGATCGGTATTTTATCTGTGTTCCCTGAACATATTTTGTAAAAGAGATGTATTTTTCTTTGTTTAATCCCAGAACTTTTACTTTTTCTTCAAATTGTGTGACAATGTCCCGGATAATGAAGTGAACATCGTACCCACTCAAGTTGAGGAACACAACAGGTATGGTGTTGGAATCTTGGTAAGCTAGATTACAGTGTTCATGTGCGGGACCTAGATGTTTTCCTTGTCAGGTGACAGTGATCGCGGACCTTCTTCATCGGCGGATGTAGGGCTTTCTGACATATGTGACAAGTAGTGGCCTTAAAGAAAGCTCCCTGTTGCCTTGGTATCAGTTTATGCATCGGAACTGGAGATATCCGTATTTTTTCACAGTTATTTGCAATTAACTGTAACTCCAGAGCAAACCACTTTGCTGGTTCGACACCTTCAGAACAGGAGTTGTAGAATGATAGTGAATCATTGTAGCTGTACTTAAACAAGTACCCGATGTCAAAAACTTCATGTTTTTGGAATACTTTAGTGTTTGTTCTCTGTTTTTTACGTCATTACTTGGTATTAATAAGGACTCGCAATCGGCATAAATAATGAAGGGTACTTTTTCTCTGTACTTAAAATTTTTGAATTCAATCATATTCTGACCAGGTTTTGGTAGCACTATTTTACAATCATTCACTTTTTACAATCTTCGCTATAAACTACCAATTTCTCTATTCTTGAAAAGTAGTGTAAGCATCGTTCACAGATATATTTTCTTCCATCACGTTTCGATAGCTGGCGGCTAACTAATCGAGAAAAACCTTTAACCTTTTGCTTCTTTTTAATCTATCCATAAAAGTTCCCCGAAATGCCATTTTGTGTTTCAAATTCTGATACATCTTTCACTGCTATGGGGAAATTTATTCCAGTAAAGTTTAATCATCCTTGTACTGCTGGTAGCTGGATACGCGCTCAGCAATATCTTTCCTGTTAGGTGGATACATGGCTGATAATATAGCCCACTTAAAGCACTCCTTGTCATTCGTATTTTGCACGTTAACACATGCTTCTGTTCTCTTGATCCGTACAGGAAGATCAATGTATGAGCTACCTTTCATGGGCTTTAGTTTTTTAATATTTACTTCTAATTTTACTATAGAATGTAAGGTCCATCCAGAGTCTTTCTCTTGGAACTCCTCCATTTCAGTAAAGATAGGGTATTTTGCGTTGTTGGTAAACCATAATTTCAAATCCGTCTTGACGTATATCTTTAAATAATAATATGCATTAGGCACATTGTTTATTTTAAAGGCCCTATGTTCATGCAAGGCTCAGCCCACATGTACAACAAACAATTTGTTCATAAACATTTTTTTTGTTCATTGTAT
>NC_046665.1:29242230-29257536 GCF_010883055.1 Belonocnema kinseyi | reverse complement strand
TTACAACAATTTCCCTATTATTGACGAGCACGAGAAACGTCTAATAGAAAAAACGGTCCACAGGTTCAGCCGGAATCGTATTCTGAACCTAAAAATGTACTTTTTCCCGTAGAAAGATATGTTTCTTAAAAATTGTGAAACAGTATTCACACGTGATAGAAAATAAAAAAGCGACGGAGCTATATTTAAAAAAAGCCATAATATTTTGAATTAGGGCTCGTTTTCTATTACTAAAAGAATTATGTATATAAAATAAAATTTTTTTAAAATCGTGAGACAAAGGTCTGAAACTTTGAAAATTCTCAATAAAGTAGACTTAGAAAAAACTCTCGTTTTTCAATGAAAAGTAAGGTTAACGTCACTTTATAAGACCATCTTATTCGTCTATGAATACATCTGTTGGTTTTAAATTTTAATCCTGTCTTAAGCAATGTTTACGAATATCTATGGTATCTCCACATACGTCTTAGCGAAGATCGAATTTTTAAGTTTTTCTTAAGATAGCGGTCTGTGAATCTAAACGCTGCCTTAAAGCTTAAGCTTTATGCTTAAGGAGGACTTACACTTAAGCTCGGACGATGAATACGACCCTGGATTCAGCGCCTCAAAATCCATAAGGGTAGCCTAGTCACTTGTCACGTGCAGACAACTTTTTACATTCTCATCTAATGAGAAAGTATTGGTTTTATGTAAAATTTCACTTTGTCGGTTTTTATCAAATCTTCACATTCTGAGACCCACTGAGTTAGAAGAAACGATTCTTACGAAGGTGTTTGTCTATCTGTAGTCTGTATTCTTTAGGCAAAATATCTTTCAGAAAATTTATCAGATTGGATTCTGCTTCGGCATACTTTTTTCAGGCCTAAAAAGAAAGAAAGAACCAGTTCGTGAACCAGCTATTTTGGATCAAAATTCAAAAAGTGAGCACGTTTTCAAAATTTTTATGAACACTTTTTTTCAAGATTTCAAAATTCTATGAACGGTTATTCATAGTACTCAGAATCCTAAACAGTTTATCCTTATTTTTTTTTGCTATAAAAAGAAAATCATTAGAGTTAGAGCATTTTCAAAATTAAAAAAAAACTAAAATGAACATTTGAAGCCAAACAACGCATGCTATGAAAAAAGTCAGAAAAAGAAAAACGTTGATTTTTGAAAGCCCTACAAGATCTTCATAACAACTTTTTTGATTTGGTCGAAAAGTTGGAAATTCCAAATTTCATCACACCAAAAATATTTGAAACCACATTTTTTCAAGATTTGAAAATTCTATGTGCTGTTATTTATAGTACTCAGAAACTCAAACAATGTATCTTTATGACTTTTTTCTGTAAAAAGAAAATTATCAGAGTTAAAGCATTTTCAAAATCCAAAAAACAAACTAAAATGAACATTTTAAGCCAAACAACGCATCATATGAAAAAAAGTCAAGAGAAGAAAAACGTTGATTTTTTAAAGCTCTACAAAATTATCATAACAAATTTTTTGATTTAGTCGAAAATTTAGAATTTTATCATACGATAAATAATGAAAAAGTCAAAAAGTCCGTTTTTTGGTCAAACTATGCAAGATACGAAAAAATTGAATCAACTAAAATTATGCGCGCTAAAAAGATCTACAAATTTTTTAACAATCACTTGTCTATAGGACGCGTATTTTTTGTTTTTAGTCGTAAAAAAGAATATTAAAAATTAAAAATTAAAAATAAATTAAATTTTTGGACTAACGACATAAGCTACAAAAAGAACTTGTGATCCGAAAAAAGGCTACAAATGTTTATTATTATCGTTTTATGGGATACGCAGTTTTTGTTTATTCGTAAATGAATCAAACTAAAAAGATTAATTTTTTGATAAACAACGCAAGCTATGCAAAAAATAAATAAACTCATTGAAGTTTTTCATGAATAATTTTTTAGAAGACACTTAGTTTTTCCTTTAATCGTAAGATATAACCTTTAAAATAAAAAAATTTAATTATTTTAATACATTTTTTAAATAAACATTTTTTGTAAAAAGACACAATGTATGGACTAAAATTAAAAGACAAAAATTGTTCACCCAAGAAGATCTATAAATTAGTTATTAATCATTTTTAAATAGGACGAGGAGATTTTCTTTTAATCGTAAAACATAAGATTTAAAATAAAAAGATTAAATTTTTACAATAAGTTTTTGGAAAAAGGACACGAAAGACGAAACAAATTTGTTTAAAAAGTTTCTTTCACCAAAAATTTCTAGAAGTTTGTTATAAAATCTGATTAAAAAATATATATAGTAAACAAAAATCTGCCCGCTTTGCGGGCACGTTCTTATGCGCTCTGTGTGCGTGGCTAGCAAGTTTTAACGCGCCTGTGTAGCGCGATTATTGATTCTTGCGCTTCACACTCGATGATGCATTCACCTCGCGAAACAGGCTCAGTCTTTGTGTTTACCCTACATTTTTGCGCAATTTTTTAAAACTTAAAGGTAAAAACATCAATAACTTCTATTTGGTGATTGAGAATCCTCTTTTGTCGAACCTTCTTCAGCTTTAACGAACACATTCTCATTATGTATCTCGTACTTCGCATTCGATTTTGTCGAAATTGCAAACTTTTTTGCATTATTAAATTCTCATCAGAGAAGGTATTACATTTGTGTAAAATTTGACCCCCCAGTTTTTGTCAAATGTCCAAGTTTTGAGACCCCCTGAATCCGAAAAACAGGTTTTTACGAATGTGTTTGTCTGCCTGTATGTCTGTATGTATGCATGTCTGGCTATCTGGCTGTGAACACGATAACTTTTGAAAAAAGTAATCTATTAGATTGCCCTTTGGTACGCTCGTATAGTGTCCTAAACTAAAGGTCAAGTTCGTTAGCCAGCCATTTTGGATGAAAATTCAAAAAGTGGGCCCATTTTGAATATTTTTGAGACTACTTTTTTGAAAATTCAAAAATTTTTTGTATGGTTATTTATAGTATTCAAAAAAATTAACTATTTATACTCATGAATTTTTTCGAAAAATCAAAAATTACTAAAGTTATAGCATTTTCAAAATCCAAAAAAGAAGCTAAAATGAACAATATGTTTTAAAATAATGTTTCGAAATAAAAAATTATTTTAATTATTTCTAGGAACCTAAACTAATTTTTTTCATTTTCGTGAAGATTTACAAAAATCTTTAAAAGTTTTAATTATTTCTAAATCCTTTCAAAATTTCGGAATATCTGTTAAACTTACATAAATTTTAAAGTAGATTTTTAAACCAAGATATAATTTAAAGAATGGTGTAACAAAATTGAACAAGAAAGCGTAATAAGAATTTGGTTACTTAACTTAAGATGTACAAAATTGAGTTTAACCTTCTAAATTTTTCCCATGAATCAAAACATTTTACTTTAAAATATTCTACACCCTTTTTTGAGTTTTAAATAATCCTTTGATATATTTAAACCCCTTTTTAATTTTCTCTTAAAGCGCACTTAAAAAAAAGCATGAAAATTTTACACAGGATTATTTGGAAACTAATTCTTTTTTTCCAATCTTGCCAGACCTTCTAATCTTCTAATCTTTAGGAATTATTCAAATTTTTCCTGATTTTTTTTTTAATTCTTCAAAATTAAAAAAAAAATCCTTAAACGTTTTTCAGATTCTTTGACAATTTTTTAAATCTTCTGTAATATTTTGAAATGTTTTGAAATAATTTTAATTATTCCTGGGAACCTAAGAGTTTTTTTTCATTTTCGTAAAACCTTACGAAATTCTTTAAAAATCTTTACAAGTTTTATTGTTTTTTTGAATCCTTTCTAAATTTCTGAATATCTCTTAACTTCCAGATTCGAAATATAGACCCTACTTTGAGACTCTTCACGCTAATATTTGTAGGGGCTAAGGTTGCAAGGTAGAGGATATTGCAATACGATTTTTGCCCCTACTTTAGCGCTCTTATGGGCGCAAATTTCCAAATCTTCAATTTGGGGCATCAAAATAGAGGCTTAGTTTTTGTTTCTAATTTAGCGAACCGAAACTATACGGAACAGTTTCATAAAATCATAATCGATTTTTCGCTACAGAAAAATTAATCTTCTGTATTATTATATTATTACTATTATACTCTAATATTTGTTCACATTTTCAAGGACACAATTATTTACTATTACACAATCAATACACTATTTATAATCGCACGCTATGAAAGTTTTTATTTCGCTGCGGGGGTTCGAACCCTAAATGTTTCGCATTCCTAACGCCTAAAGCCCCTCGCCTAGCCTAGCTTGAAGTATGCAAAAAAATCTTAAATATAACCTACAGCTGTGCAAGGCCATCTGCAAATTTTTGTGAACCATTTTGTAAAAAATATTGCTACGCTTATAATGATATACGTACTAAGATTTTAGATTTTAGAAATATTACAAATTATTATTGTATATTTAATGTGCTTAATCAGGATTTAAACTCAATCCTCCTAAAAATCTCTTTAAATACATACAAATATTTTTAAATTACATGAAAATCCTTAAATTCTTTGGAATTTTTGAAAAATTATTAAAAATTTTAAACTATATTAAATCGATTAAAATGCCAGAAAATCATTCAAAATAATTTAAAATCTCTTGAAATCATAAAAATTACTTTAAAAGCTTTAAAATCTCTTTGAAAATCTTCTACTTTTTTGAATTCTTTTAAAATATTCTACAGTTCTTTAAAATTACTTGAAATCTTTTGAAATCATTTGTAAATTTTAATATTTTTTAATTCAAAAGAATTTTTAAATCCCGTTAAATAATTTTGAAATTCATTAAAAAATCCTTTTAAACACTTGAACATATTTTGTAATTACACAATAATACATAAACTGAATAATACACAATATTACATAAAGTGAATGTATCAGGAATATTGGAGTGATCGACCCCTCGGAATATAGAAATAAATTGTTTTAAAAATATGACATTTTGAAGAAACAATTTATTATTTTAAGTAAATGTTACATCCAAATATTTGGTATATATTTATAACCATCGGTGATCTTAGTAAGAGTTCTTACACGTAAACTGTAATCGACGTCGGTTTTTTGGTTAATAACGTACGAATAACAATAATCGCTGACCGAATTCATTTAAAATCAGAAGGGACCTTCACTCGAAATCTCACGATTTCTCGAGAGGGAAATATGTTCTTTTTGAAAGGAAATTATACTTTTTTCATTTCAAGAAAATTGGCTGAATTTGGGAAAGCTTAATTAGCAATTTAAAAATTATTAGTTTTCATGTGATTTGAATTAAACACAAATAATTGAAATTTTAAAGGCTTTCATTAAAAAAAATTTTAATATCACAATTTTTGGTGAATATAAATTTTATCAGCTAAAAGTAAAGTTTGAATTCTTTAAATTTCAAGGTTCTGGAGTAGATTTTTTTCACTTTCAATATTTGACATTTATAATTATTGTTTAATTTGAAAGTTTGTTCAATGTAATTTAAATCATTATTTGATGTTATAACAATTCGCCTAATTAACTTGAAGGTCAAATTATAATTTTGTTCTGTAATAACAATTTTAAATTTTAGAATTTCAGAAGAATCAACCTTTTTTCCAAATTTTTAAACTGAAATCACTCAGTTTGGTGATTCTTCAATTCAGAAGAAAATTGCTTGAAAGGAAAATCTATTTTTCAGAATCGACGGCAACTAATTTGAAGTTATTTTTTATTTTTCTTACCTTTTCCTTTGGACATTTCTTCTCGTTTGCTTGATACCTTGGAGGGGGGGGGGGTGTCTAGGGTCTTTATAACTATCTTTAAAATCTTAGCGCTGATTTGCTTTTTTTCTTTTGCTTGCAGCCACCAGATTTGGGCAAACTTCTTTCCCCTTAAAGCCATTTCGATGTTATCACTTTAATATTTATTATTTAAAACCAATTTAACTTGATATGATAGAAATATTCAATACTGATTAAATAGACCGTATTCCCTTTCTGAAATGTCTGTTGATGGCCCGGGCCTTTCTTTTGTCGGAGGTTCAACACCATTGATTTCTCGCCAGTAATCTGTCAGAATGACGCCCTGGGTAGGGGCATTGAGACAGAGCTACTGACGGTCGAAACAGGGGCAGAAGCCCAAGATCGACGCAACTTCCTCGTCCAAAATCTGTCAGAATGACGCCCTGGGTAGGGGCATTAAGACAGAGCTACTGGCGGTCGAACCAGGGGCCGAAGCCCAAGATCGATTCAAAATTCGTAATTGTTGCTCTAAAAAGAGCAGAAGTTACATGAAGATGATAAGATTTCAAAACTCAGTGTTATGTTAATTTATTTTCCTACTATCAACTCCCTGGGTAGAGTGAGAGAGATAGAGGAACGGAGAACTTGGATGATACGTTCGGACGTCGAATCGTGACGTCGTAAAGTGGATAGCTAGTAGCCCGTTCGTACTTCGGTGTGCCGGGTGAAGGCCGAGTGAAGATAGTGGCACACACGCGTGCCACTATGTTCAATAGTGGCTCGCCTCGCTTCTCTCAACTCTGCGCATGCGCACGGAGAGGGAGGTAGCTGTTCTCACGTTCGCCCCATCATTCCGTTTTTGGACCCGCGTACCATAGCTCGCCTCGAGTCTCCCATTCTGGCTAATGTGAGTAGAGAGGGGATACTCGTTCGTGAGCTGCCTCCCACCATCGTCCGTGGCCCGCGCATAAGTGTGCTTCTGGTGGTTCGAGTGCGTTTTCACACTTCTCCGCTCAAATCTCTCTCCTCCACTTTACAACTTCTGTTTATTAACTATAATTATGTAATAGTGTAAAGTAAGAATAGTTGATATTACCTTGACAATAATTAGCTGAATATTGATATTTGTATTCATTAACATGTGACAATAAAGCAAGGCTCGTGGAGGTGAGAGCTGGGAATTGAGATCTGGAAATAGACACTTGCGACAATCACCAGTGACTATACTCCTGGGTCAGAATTTTCACCTCTCCCTTTTTATACATTGAGGATGTATATCAAACTGTTGCTTTCACAAACTATGATCATGCGATTTTAGGGAAAACAACAAAGTATCTGTCACAAGAGCACAGGCGAAGAGGCAACGATGCCACAAATTTTGTGCCTTAAAATTTAAGAGCGTCTGTTATGTACCCTGATTATAAGCCATATAATGCTCTATATAACACTTGTAGCCCACGTCAAGAGTAATCAATAGAATTTACACCTGCGTATCTGGAAGCGCTAATCGATGCAAACCTATGGAAACCACCCTTTCGGGACGGCTGGCCAGTTCTCACCACCCGCTCGTCTAAGACACATTGTAACTTGTTGCTCCCAAATATACATATTTTATATTAATTTGAAGTCATAATTACTTCTGGTAATCCTGACCAATTTGACTAATAACATTTTTTGGCGATCCTGCTAGGATAGTCCTTTACGAAAGTAATTTCCAGGGAAATAATCGGACAAATCAAAAGAGGATTCTAAAAGTGATGAACCTGTAGAAAAAACCGGTGTTTCTCTACGGAAAAGCCCATAAACCAGAATTGGCATTTGGAATTTCACGAAATTCTACAAGAACTTCGGACTTTCTCCGCGGAAAAGCCCGTTAATCAAGAAACGAATTTAATTGGTAAAACTAATATCTGAATCAAGTAGGGTATTATGTGACGTAAACCGTAATCAGGCTGAAGAGACAACGATCTAGCTACGCAGCGACGTAACGCAGAAGCAACGATAAGAAAGATGTGATGAACGCAGTACTACAAAGCGGCGGTCAACGCCCAGGAAATATCGATCCGCTGCAGGCAACAGGTCTACGACGGAAAGACGCAACAACAAGGATTCTACGGTTTCCTAAGAAAATACGCAGTGAGCAAAGAAGATTAGTTTTAAGAAATATTAAAAAATTAGTAAGGGTTAATTATTTTGATAAGCAAATTTTTAACATTTTGATGTTATCAATTTGTCATCAAACTATTGTAACCCGTTAGGCTTGCGACGGTAATACACGCTCATGGTGCTCACTGGCCTCTGTTTTCCTCAATAAACAAAAGAATTACTTTGAGTTTTTTTGTACGTGAGTATATCCCTGTGAGACAATCTCATTGTTTAAACGGGAAAAGCTGTTACGAAAAATTTAATCGGAAAACGGATAGTTAGAAAAAGGAAAAGCAAGAAAATTGAAATCAGGCAAAGTATAAATTAAAAGGAGATTAGACAAGGAAGTAGGCAAACTGGAATTTAAATGTTATAGGTAAAATAAAAGTTACGCAACGGACGAGTCGTCAACAGACTCAGACTCGACAGACATTGTGGAGAAAATTAACAACTCCTTCCGTACAGCAAAAATCATGTCTCGCGCTTCTTCTCCTAACGAAAATAAAACACGATCCCCTTCCATAATGACGACGGATGAATTGTTGAGATTGATGATATCTAGATTAAAGGTATAGAATCAAGCATTAATACTTTCACGATCGCGAACGATAGGCGAATGGAAGAAATAGCGTTTTTAGGGAAATCGTTGGGACTTAAGGGTGTAATTAAAACCGTCAATTCTAAGAGCAACACGGAGATTACGGACGATGAAAGCGAAAACGAAAAGACGGAAGAAAGAACGACTCGAACCACAGCGCACGTACGACCCGGTCGAATCAATAAATCCACGCCACTCAATCCTTCGACTTCACCACCCTCTAGACCAGCCCACGGAATGCGTAACTTAGAATCATTGAACCAGCACGAACTCGGACAAGTTCAAGGCCGTATTGATTTAACCTCGGCTAAACATATAATAAAAACGGTAGAAACCTTGAAGGGGAATGACGACGTAGGAGTTAACGATTTTATAAAAACAGTTAAACGTGCACGATTGCAGTGTGACAACCCTAATTTACTTCTGGATTGTATTTTAACTGAACGAATTGTAAATGACGCCAAAAGAGCGATTAGACATGTTTGAATAAATAATTTTGACGACGATGCAGGTCAAAGTTAGAAAATGTTCGACAAGGATTTGAAAGCGTACAAATTTATACACAACGCTTCAGGAGCGTTTTTAACGAATTAAATCACGCCCTACAATCCGAACACAGTTCGGGAATGGAAAGAAAAATTGCTTTAAAAATGGAAGAAAAGGCGAGTCGAAATATAGGCCCTACTTTGACGCTTTAAGTGGAAGTATTGTCCCTACGTTGCGGCAGTTTATTCTACTAGCTCCTACGTAGCCACTCCTAAAGATATTTTTATTCTATTTTGCTTCTGTATAAGCTTCAGTACCTACATTGAAGCTCTTACTCTATATTCTTGAGTTTTACTCATGTCTCATTTAGAGCTCCATATTCTCCGTAGAACTTAAAAATTTTCTCTTAACGCTTTTAAAGTTTAACGCTTAAAATATGTGGCGTCGTTGTTTCGACGCCTGTGCTCTTGTGACAGATAATTTGTTGTTTTCTCTAAAATTCCATCATCACAGTTCGTGAAAGCAACAACTAATTTGGTTTTAAATAATAAATATTAAAGTGATAATATTGAAATCGGTTCAAGAGGAAAGAAGTTCAACAGAAAAAGGTAAAATAGATACAAATCTTTTCTATTGAGTTTTTTATGTACCACAAAAATAACTGTAAGTTAGTTACCACAGATTTTGAAGAAATAGATTTTCCTCTCACGCAATTTTCTTTTGAATTAAAGAATCACGAAATTGAATGAATTGAGATTAAAAATTTAGAAAATAGGACAATGTTATTTATACTTAAAAGCGTTCGAAATTAAATAATTAAGAATTGCAAACTTTTGAATTTGAACAATTATAAATTCAAAGCGATCAAGATTTGATAATTGTATATTGAAAACAAAATTGAATCATTCAAAGTTAAAGCTTCTGAAATTCTAGAATTTAAAATTGTTATTCCAGAACAAAATTATAATTTGACCTTTAAACCAATTAGGCGAATTTTCATTAAATCAAATAATGAATTTAATTATACTAAACATACTTTCAAACTAAATAATAATTTTTAATGGGAAATATTAAAAATAAAAAATAAAATCTACTCCAGAACCTTAAAACTTACAGAATTCGAATTTTATTTTAAACTTACAAAATTTATATTTACCAAAAATTGTGAAAATAAAACTATTTTTTTTTTAATCAAAGCCTTTAGAATTTCAATTATTTGATGATTGTTTTTGTACTTTATTCTCCAAAAAACCGACGTTGATTACAATTGATTCGTAACCACTCTAAATAAGATCACCGATGGTTATAAATATGTATCAAAGATTTGGGCGTCACATTTACTTAAAATAATAAATTTTTTCTTCAAAATGTCATCTTTTTAAACAAATTTATTTCTATGTGCCGAGGGGACGATCACTCCAATATTTCTGATACATTCAATAAATATTCCCATACACGTATTTTTTCAATACTCTTGGTATTCTGGATATTCTTTCTAATCTCAGATATTCTTGATATTTCAAAATATTTCGAAATATCCATAAATAGTCAAAAATATTCTAACATGTTCCTCAATTTCTCTTTGCGCTCTACAAGTTTCTAAAGATTCCAAATTATTAAAAATGGTTTTAAAAAATGTTGAGGAATTTCAAAAGAGTTTACGTATTATTGTGTAATTACAAAATATTTTTAGTCATTTTGAGGGATTTTCTGGCATTTCAATCGATTTAATATAGTTTAAAATTTTTAATAATTTTTCAAAAATTCAAAACAGTTTAATGATCCTCACGTGATTTGAAAATATGTTTATGTATTCAAAGAGATTTTCAGGAGTTTTAAGGATTTAACATAAGTGATTTGATTTACAAATTTGTTAATTTTATAATCGAATTCCAAAGTTTTCGGTGGTGTTGGTGGTGCCTGCAAGGTCAGGATCAAACGAAGACGATCAATGAGCACCGGAGGGTTATCATAGAAGGAATAGTTTGTGGCTGCGATCTTTCTCAGGTGCCTGCCTCCTCAGGTGCCTGCCTAAATAATAATTCGAGCAGGCCAACAGTTTTCAAGTACTTTTTATCTTTCACGTTGATGAATTGATTATCAAAATAGACAGGTGTATCACCAATCATAAGAGTATTACCCACTCTTCGTACACCGTGCACTATATCTAAATATTGTTTTCGATTTTGTCCAAGCATCCTCAGGAACTTGTTGGCAAGCCACTGATAATTATCAACAGGTTCTGTTGCAATATCTTCTTTAATCATTATGGTATCTAACTATCCTAAAGCCTCTTCTCTATCGTCATCAACAATCATAAATGATGCATTCTCATCATCAGCATTATCATCATTATCCTCTTGTTCAAATCCTTCAGGTACTTATTTTTGGTGATCATCGTTTGTTTCAAGCGGCCTTGGCTTAATTTCAAGCTTCAATTCGGGCAACACTTGATTAACTTTTTCATTAACAGAATCTTTAGTAATGTTTACTAGTCCATGCAGTGGTGTCACTATAGGCTTGAAGGTTTCATTTAACAAACTTTCATTGTAGGATTTACTTCTTTTGAGCATTCCATGCTTCCCTTTTATTGCTTTACTTGTTTTAACAATTTGACGTAAAGTATCGATCTGCACCACCACCACCACCAACACCTCCGGCGTCGAAAGTTTACTTAAGCAATCCGCGGCTGTTACACTTGTGACGTTTGTTAAAATTTTATTACGCGGAGAAGACATTATTGTTATGTAACTTGCGTCAGTTACCCTAGCTTCTACTGTTAAGGTAGCTGCAGGTTGTGGGGTATTAACGGGAGGGCTTGCTTCTAAATTTTTAAAATCAGACTCGATTTCCGTATCGTCAATTGTAACTGCTGAGGTCGCGGACGTATAGTCTGATTCTCTGGAAGGCTAACCTTTCTACAGTTTAATGCCCCTACGCAGTTGTGCGCATTTAATTTTTCTAGTACCGGAAATATCTAAATTAAGAGCCACCAAAAATCAGTGATTTCCGGATTATCTACTTCACCAATTACATGTTTAAATTCCGTGTAGGTCGTTACGTTGTCAAGCAAGTTCAAGAACGCCATTTTGTTAAACAAATTCTCGGAATCCGAAGCCAAAATCCTAAAGTCTCGATTTTCCAAGGGCCGCTTCGAAACAATTCAAATTTACCTGCCACGTGTGATTGAACTGTCAATGTCGTCACGAGTCATCCTGGTAACTTTCAACGCGTAACACTTGCCATTGCACGACAAGGCAAAAGGATACGAATCAACGGTCAAAAACCTGAAACATCTCCTGGGCAACGGATAAAAAAAATTAATTCAAATATACAAGTTTGTGAAATGTCCCCAAATTTTGCGAAATTCAAACAATTATAGCGAAATTCTGAGTCAGTAAAATCCGAATACCAAAATAAAACAAACTGAACAATTCAGGTCTCTTATATCGTAACCCACTTCAGTATTTTCGAAATTTATGTTAATATCAATGAAAAAATATATGGATATACACAGATCAATAAAATCAATATACAATAACAATTCAAATCATAACATTCAGACATAAATTGTGATCATAATGCGTGTGTGGGTATATATGTGTATATAAATATATACAAATATACCAGTAATTTTGTTGTATAATATTACCGGTGAGTGGGTAAGGCACTCAAAACTGCCGAAATTTGTATGGAGTGAGTTCGCTTTGAAAGGAAATGCGTCCAATATATCAATTTTTTAATTAATATATTATCACCCGATTATTTCCAGTAAACAAAATTTCCCTCATGTGTGTTGAGTCCTGACGCTAAGGGAGGGGGGGGGTGTAAAAAAAGCGGTTAGAAACCGGTTGGGTGCCATTTTGTAATAAGATTTTCCTGTCCATTAAAAAATCTCATTACTGTTATTTTACTTTAAAATTGGCCTACCTGAACTCAGTCCTAGGGGGGGGGGGGTTCCCCTTTGCCTAAACTAAGCTGAAAAAAGAGAAAAACTTAAACTTTTAAAGATAGGCCCAAGTGGCTATCTTGGCGAAAGGCCTGAGATAGTACATTGAGAAATTCGAAATCTGTAAATTAAACAAACACATCTTAACTTTGTCCGCTAATCCCGAAAACTAAGAGTATTAAGGGGAGTGGGTCATTCTTAACCTAAAAGAATGTTTAAATACTCGAACACATCATGTAATGTCAGTGGAAACCATCTTTATTTAAATAACGTATATCTCGCTACAATTCGCTGAATTTTCGCTGAATTTTCTCTTACATCTTTAACATCTGTCCTCAATAGTTTGACTTCTTTTAAAAGAATCTGCGCTAAACAAAAAGAATGTTAAATTAAAGAATTTTCATCGTTAAAAGATAACCCAAGAGGAAAATACAATATTGTGCCGATTCTTACAATAGGCGCAGTACCGTGTCAGTTTTGAAGCAAGCGTTATGCTAGTACCGATACTCAATACCACGTCAAGCGTTGGTAATTTACGGGTTTAGTATTGGCGAGATACTGATTTGGTATAGTGTTTAAATACCAATTACAATGCTCTCCCGTGTGTCGGCACAGTAGAGTTTTGGTACTGGCGCAGTACCAAAATCTGAACTATGGTTAAATCCAGCTTTAAGTACTTATGCCATGCGTTGAATAGGTACAGGTTCAGTATTGGCAGAGTACAAACATCAATTGCCGGTTATCTACCAGCCACATCATTATGCCGAGCGCTCGCTCGATACAGGCTGAGCACTGGCAGAGTACAAACTTCGATTGCCCTTTATAAACCGTCAACAGCATTATCCCATGTGTTGGCTCGGTATAGATTTGATACTGGCAAAGTAAAAACTTCGGTAATCGGTCATCTAACGGCTACAGTATTAGGTGGTTCATTGACACGGTACATACTTAAGACTAGCAGAGTATAAACTTTAATCACGGGCTATCTACTGGCCTTATTATTATTCCGTGCGTTGGCTCGTTACAGGCTGAGTACTGGCAGAAGTATTTCTCCGATAATTCTGATAGATAAAGACTTCTTTAAGTAGTGTTCTCTGTTGGACTTAAGACGTGAAGTTAGTAGGTAATTGAAAAAATCGATTGTTCGATACGTGAATCCGCAGAATTCATAGCAAAATTCCGTTCAGACTGGAAGCTGTAGAACGTGTCGTCTGACGATTCACTCGGTCAAAAGAAGCAGACTTATATTATGCTTCTCGTTTAATGAATGCTGAGATAGTGTTTCCAGAATGTAAGTAAAAAATACTTTACTACACAATAAATAAACTGTGGCATAAATTCTTCATTTAAATCATTAGATTGCGCTTCTCACCGAAGTATTATAAGTATTTCGAGATAGGGTTAAATGTATTTTCTTTAAAAAAAAGTTTGACAGTGAGACAACCTTTAGATGACTGTTCATCCGTCAGGGGATAATATTATTCAAATATATTGATTTAACCTCAATACATTTAGATTAAAATATAAAATTAATATTTAAAAATATTTTTGACAATATTAGATATTTCCAGATGTTTTAAATCAAAATTTTATCAAAAAAGTTTACCCTAACTAAATACACGAGCAATACAGTTTTATCTTGGGTTTGCTTTCTCAGAGTAAGCAGCCTTATCCTTGCATGCGGGGCTCTACAAGGATGGACGAACCCCTTTCCCTAGCTTCTCGTGGGAACAACAATGACAACACCAAACATAGTTTATTCTGGGAACAGCACATAGAGTTGCAAATGGAAGAGACTCTCTTCTTAAAATGGTCAGGAATCACGAGGAAGTGGGCAAAGGAGCATTTCTGTACAAAGCAGCGGAGGAGGCTGCTGAAACACTCGGACTTAACTTCAGTATTAGGGTTGAGCAAAATGCATCAAATCTAATCTATCTCGAGTACTCACTCCTGAAAGCCCGGATTAAGAAAGCACAAGAGAAAAACTTTCGTGAACAACTCCTCGATAAGAGGATGCACGGTATCTTCCACAGAAATGTGAAGGATCAGTTAATATCTTGTGAGCTAACGTTCGCTTTCCTTAAGTCGCACGGATTGAAGTCTGGTACAGAAGGTTTCATTTTCGCATGCCAAGACGGTGTCATTTCCACCTTAACATACCGACGCCACATTTTGAGCCAAGGCATTCCCGATGATAGCTGCAGGGCGTGCCATGCACACCCCGAGCATTTAGCTCACATAATATCTAGTTGTCCAACTCACGCGGGAACGACCTACATTCAAAGGCATTCACCTTAATATCGCTCATCTAAATGCTCCTAGTGAAATTGAGTCAATTGTCGAGAATGGGAAGTGCCGCATATACGGGAACTTTATATTCTCGACAATTGTTTCTGTTGCTCACTCGAGGCCTGACATGGTTCTT
>NC_046665.1:29218411-29242130 GCF_010883055.1 Belonocnema kinseyi | reverse complement strand
TTTTACCGCGATTTCGCTGGAAGCGGGTGCAATTTTTCAGATTAGCACCCGCTCCCGGCGAAATCCTGCGGTTGTCCTTATGACTAATTTTTAATTATATATATATATATATATAGGTAATACTCTTTTGCATTATATATTAAACGGAAGCTATTTTCAATTGGCGATTTGGGTAGCCGCAGAAACCGTTTCCTGTGCTTATCTACATGTTTATAAATTTGCAAGTGCAGCTGTGTGAACAGTATCAAGCTGAAAGCGTTAAACTTTGGATTTGATATAGTAGAAGATAAACAAAATGAGCTTGAAATAACGGATTTGTTGCAATTATAAAAATTTTGTTCTCATTGTCTGCAAAAGATCGAAATCGCAGCACAAGAATTATTTTAAGAATGTTTTCCCCAGGGTTAATATATCTTGAAGTAAAGTAGTTTTCCTTTTTATTTAAAATGGAAAACAGATTTAACGATCACCAGCAAGATTTAGCAAGATTTTGCCAAAAGGAGTTATTAGATTTGTATAAAATTGCCCCCCCCCCCAGTTTTTGTGAAATGTCCACGTTTTGATACACTATTTAGTGTCCTAAACTAAAGGTCAAGCTAGTGAGCCGGCCATTTTGGGTAAACATTCAAAAAGTAAACACATTTTGAATATTTTTGGGACCACTTTTTTTCAAGATTCAAACATGTTCTGTACTGATATTCATAGTATTCGAAAAGGCGAACAATTCATCCCCATGACTTTTGTGATAAAATCAAAATTTACCAGAGTTACAGTATTTCCAAAATTCAAAAACACATACGAAAATGAACATTTTACGCCAAATAACGCACAATATGAAAAATGCTGCTTTTTAAATGCCCTACAAAATTATAACAAAAACTTTCAGAATTTTCTTAAAAATAAAGAGTTCAAATTTTGACAGAATAAAGAAATAATGGAAAATCAAGAATTACATTTCTCGATCAAACTATGCAAAATACGTAAAAAGATGAGTACACAGAAAATGTGAATTGGAATAAGACCTAGGAATTTTTATAAACCCACTTTTTAATAGGTTGCGTGGTTCTCGTTTTATGCGTGAAAAACGTAATTACCAGTAAAAAAAATCTTACGGCTGCGTGGGAACATTCTTATCACAACTTTTGTATTTTAATTTCATTCTCGTATCTCGTATAGGTTTGAAAGAAATTTGTTTCTTTAAGTTTTGAATGCTATTTTTTTACAATTAGAACAAAAAAAGAGAACTGTCAGAAAACTATTCATGAAAAATTAATTCATTTTCATTAACTTCTCGTCAGAGAAGGTATTAGATTTGTGTAAAATTTGACCCCCTCCCCCCAGTTTTTGTCAAATGTCCACGTTATGAGACCTCGTAAATCCTAAAAACAGGTCTTCACGAATATGTCTGTCTGCATGAATGTCTGGCCTTTAGTATACTCTTTAAGTGTCCTAAACTAAAGGTCAAGTTCTTTAGCCAGACATTATATATTAAAATTTAAAAAGTGAGCGCATTTTGAATATTTTTTAGACCACTCTTTTCAAAACGAAAAATATTTGTGTATGGATATTCATAATATTCAAGAATAGGAACAATTTATCCTTATAACTTTTTTCACAAAACAAAAAATTACAAGAGATATAGCATTCACAAAATAAAAAAAAAATACATAAAAATGAACATTTTAAGCCAAATAACGCACGGTATGAAAAAAAGAAGAAGAATGTTACTTTTTCAATGCCCTTTACAAGATTATCATAACAACTGGTTGAGTTTCCGTAGAAAAGTCAATTGACAAAGTCTGGGTCACTGGGGTCAGGGATATAATTCAGAAATTAATTTAAAAACAGTCAGGCTGCTGTGTTGATCATGTGTCACTTTTAAATCGTAAAAATAAAATTGGAACTGCGCAAATTCAGTTTTTGAAAAAACGGCACAAGTTTTTATAAAATGCTTAATTACCAAAGGTGTTTTTTTAAGAATGTGCATTTTTTTAAGCGAGACAATAAAACTACGTGTGTTTTAATGCATTCTATTTATTGTAATAATATACATTTATGGAAATGATATACAATTTGAGGGACAAACTCTCGGGCGAATCACGAGATACGTGATGAGAATGTGTTCTTTAAAGCCGAAGGAGCTTTGACAAAAGATAATTCACAACCACCAAATATACTGTTGTTGATGCCTTGACCTTTAGTTTAAAAAAAATCTATGCACAAGTGTGGGGAACCACCGCGCGAACCAACAGTCGTGCGCCCCAGGCGCGCTCAAACTTGCGAGTCGCGCGCGCACACATGATGAGAATGTGCCCGCGCAGTGGGCAGATTTTTTCTTATAAGGTAATAACATATTTTTACCTGTTCATGTCGTAATTCAATAGAGCTAGGCAATAGCTCGAAAGTTCTTGCTTGTTTTTCTTTCATTTAAAAAATAAAAAAGTAGTGCAACTTTTTCTGTGTTCATATTTTCGTTTTTGGGGACACGCCAAAACCATTAATAAGGGATTTTCTCAGAGGTGGTTGCTATTTTCAAGATGTTTCTCTTATATTTTGAGAGTTTAAGGAATAGTTCGTAAGCACGTACCTATTATTATTTTTTCAAACTTCAGTTACTAAACTTTTTGTAGGCCAAAATGGAGGTTTTTTTCGAAGCGCCGATCGTTGGCAAGGGTTCTCTTGCACATGGTTCTTTTTGAAGCGCTCTCTTATGGATTTAATAAAGCAAACTAATAGCTTGGTAATGCTTTTTATTTTTTATTTTAATTCAAAAACAAACAAGTTATGCACTTCTTTATAATGGATAAGCTTTTAGTTTTAGGCCTAATGGCCTTAAAAAAATAGCCCTGCTTTCCTCGATTCGCATCGCCTTGCACCGATGTCCGTACTTTCTTGCTTTGCGTCACATTGCCAGCCTCTGTCTACGCTGCTAATACCTTATATCTATTTCCTATTTACAATCTTTCCTTCTCCATTTCTCCTACTCATTCTTTCTCCTCTTCTCCATCTTACTGCACAATTCACACATCCTATTCTCGCGAGAAAGCCAGAACCTATTTAAATTCTCCATGCATCCGCATCTTTTCCTCGCTATAAGCTCCGGACTTCGTTTTTCTCCTTTCTTACACAAATTTTGCGCTCTTTCCCTTGACATAATATACAGCCTTGAATCTCTTATTCTTTCCTTCCCTGCTGCCTTTTCTCTCTCTCTTTCTCTTTATGCCGTGTTTTTTTCTAACTCACTCATATACCCTTCTCTTGCATCCTTCGTACGTCATCCACCTGTAGTCCACTCCTTCTAGAATACATCTCCTTTTCAACTATCATCTTACAATCACTACAAAAGTTCTCCTTTTCCCACCAACACTGCCTAACCAGCCTACTTCCCACATTATCAAAAAATTTCTCCTCATAGTTACACGCTTGACTCCCCGTTATAATTCCTTCACTCGTTCGTCCTGTCTCTTTCCTGATAATATAGTTAGGCGTATTCCTTGCCAACCCTAGTGTCCACTGAACATACATCTCCTGTATCCAATTTATCTGATCACTTACATTGCACCCCCACACCTCCATTCTATAAAATGAGATACTCATCACCAGCGAACGGAACAATTTTATTCTTCTTCCAAAATCATCTGCGAATAACCTCTTGCCTAGCCACAACCCCTGCCTTATCACCACATTTTCGCTTCTCACTCTCTCTTTTATATGATCATCCATTCCCCCGTTCCTCCGAAACAGGAAAACTAGGTGCATAATTTCTTTCACTCCTGTACCCTCTCTCCCACCCCCTCCCACTCCCCTCCATTATCCCTTGCACCGACTTTCCTGAACACCATAAACTTGGACTTTTCCGCATTTAACTCTGACCGAATTTTATCCACGTATCTTCTCAACCCTCTTATCATCTCCTTTAAAGCCTTCTCGCTCTTTGATAGCAGCACTACGTCATCTGCTAATGCGAGTTACCACATCCTGAGTCCTCCTACCCTAACTTCTCCTACGACTCCGGCCGCTAGCTTGCTTTCCATATCCGCGATTAAAATAGCAAAAAGTCGTCTGGATCCTAGATGATTTTTAAAAGGCTAATCGAAACGAAAATGATCTTCTGCGGTCAAAAAATGCAAGACACGAAAAAAGATGAATAGAAAAAAATGTTGCATTCAAAATTATCGACGTTATAAATGACTTTTTCGTAGGACGCACGTTTTTTGTTTCAATCACAAAAAATAACATTAAAAATAAACAACAAAATTTTTAGAAAAACGACGCAAGATGCACTAAGAGGCTGCATAAAATAATGTTTGTTGTTGATGATACGATGCACACTTTTTAAAATAATAAAATTGAGAAAATGAAAACACGTGAGATTCTTTATCAATGCTTATTATTCATTGCAATAATATACATATATTGAAATGATATTAATTTTCAGGTTTGCTGAGAATAAAGTTTAATGCAAAATAAGAAACAAATATTAAAGTAACCACGAAAAATAAAATATGTACTTTATTTTACAATATTTGAACTAGCAGCTGTGGAACACGGTTCATAAATAAGTATAATAAACATTTGATGTAATAGCGTTTAAAATAATGTAGGAAATTTTGATTTTTAGAGAAAATTGAGTGCCAAGCCCGAGATGTGTGGTTAGAATGTTCGATGAAGTTGAAAAGTCTGTGCACAAGTGTCGGGGACATGTAAATGCGGCGCACGCGTAGCGCATGATGTAAATTTACCAGGGAAAGTGTCTGTGATATTCTGGAATTTTTCATAGACTTCATTCCTTGTATGCACGGCAGCAATTTGGTAACAGTTAACAGATCTTGTTGTGGCAAACATACAATTATTTTTGTTGGTTTCAAAATATAATAATGTAAGAGTGGGTTTATATGAACAGCTATGATGAGGCTAAGTTTAGAGTTATGTTAGGCAATACAGTGTTCCCAGATCTAAGACAAGACGTGGTCCAATACTATCACAGGTCTATGTCCGTGTGAATATAGTAGCAGAGGATATGAATGACTGGGTTCCGCGCGCAATCCATTTTTCCTCTTGTGAATTTGAAAACTCGAAGGTGCACGATTGCCGGTCGGAAAACTTCGGCGGTTCTATTTATACCTCGATCCACTTTCAAATAAAATCAAGAAATTGGTAATTGAATTTTTCCAGGTTTCGATGCTTCAATTTGGAGGTTATGTTTTTTCGGGTGTAGAATATTATATTAATACTATTATACATATTATTAATGTTAACATTATAATTATATTATATCATATCATATTATGAAAGTCTTATTTCTCTATTTTGATCTGCATTTCAAAGAAATTAAAGAAATTTGCGATTATAATGATATTTGAATGAAATATATTTTTTTTTATAAAAGTTCATTTTTTAATTGAATAACCTACTGTTGTATTTTAAGTTTGGAATTCATCTCATTTAGATAAAAACTCAATAAAAAGTGTCCTTTTTCAGTTAAAAATTTAACTATTTGCTTGAAAAATTTATCTTTTTTAGTTAGAAAATCAACTGTTTGGTTGAAAAATCATGTATTTTGTTAAAAATTAAAATCATAATTTTTAGTGGAAAATTCGATTATTTACTTAAAGTTGAACTACTTAGTAAGAAAATTAATTTCTTCTTATTAAGGATTTATAATTATAGTTCAAAATTCAACTATTTGCCTTTAAATTAATTTTTTTGTTAAAAATTTTACTGTTTTGTAAAAAATGCATCTATTTGACGTTAAAAGTCAACAATTTGATAGAAAGTTAAACTATTTGGTCGACAATTAAAATTTTGGTTGAAAAATCATATTTTTGGTTTAAAAATTCAGCTTTTCCTAGATAATACTCTTTTTGACTTTAAAATTGAATAATTTCGCTGAAAGTTCATGTATTTTGTGGAAAATTGACCTTGTGTGGTAGAAATTTTATATTTTTGGTTGAAAATTTGTAATTTTTTGGTGAAAATTCAACTCTTTGATTGAAAACTCATATTTTTCGCTTCAAAAATTGAATTTTTTCTAGATAATTCATCTTTTTGACATTTAAATTAAATAATTTCGTTGAAAATTTATGTATTTTGTTTAAAATTTGTCTTTTTTTTACATCATTAATTTTCTTGGTCGAAAATTCATCTTATTGGTTGACAATTTAACAACTTTGTTGAAAATTCATTTTTTCTGTTAAAAATTATTTTGCTTTATCTGAAAATGTAACTATTTTAGGATTGATTACAAGTTAAAAGTGTATATTGGTTAAGTTGGAAAAACTTTTTTTTTATAGAACCTTAATCTTCTTGGTCGAAAATTCACCTTTTCCCTTGAAAATTTAGCAATTTTGTTGAAAGTTCGGTTTTTTTCTCTGGCAAATCAATTTTTATCACAGTTTTTACCTGGAAATTGACCTATTTCATTTTTGGTTGAAGCTTTATACTGTACATTGTATTAGTTAAAATATCAATCATTTGATAGAAAATTAATTTGTTTGGTTAAAAAGTAAACTTTTTGGTTGAAAATTCATACATTTTGTTAATTTGATTTTTTTCCTTAAATTAAAAAAAACTGCAAAATAAAAAAATTGCTTTAAAATCTTCCTGATACTTTTTTTTAATTTTTAAAATCTTTTCAAATATTCAGTTGAAATTAATTTTTCTAAATAAAAAATCATTTTCAATTTTTTTAGCAATCACAACAATTTTGTGTTATTCATTTAAAGTCTTTCACAATTCTCAAAAAGCCTAATTTTTGGAAAATCTGCAAAAATCTACACCGTGTTTCAAATTATTTGAAATAATGTCAAGTTTTAAATTAATTTTAAATCTTTTTAAAATTAAAATTGTAGCGTTCAAAGTTAAAATTTACCTCATTACAATTTTAACAATTCAAGGCTTTCTATTTCGAACCATTCTGTTCAAATTTGTATCGTTTTTAATAGTTCTTTTTTAATGGGTTGTTATAAATAAATGGTCAAATATTGCTAATAATTAACGAAATTTTCTTTTTTTAATTAAAAATTTCAAATTAAATGGGTTAAAAATATTTTTTTTAGACTGAAATAACACAGTAAAAAGAAAGTGTTAATGAAGCACCAATATCAGGGTACCATATACCTGCAACAGAAATTACACTTGCAGTGTGAATGCTGCACCGTAATGTAGGGTACAGATTCACAATCACTTGGGGTACGAAGTGTCCATCACTTGGGCTCCGGAGTACCTACTACTTTGTGTACGACGTGTCCGCTCCTTGGGGTACGAAATGAAAAACGTCATTATCGACGCATAATCTACGCGTTCGCAACTTCTTAAATACTTCTTAAATACTTTTCAAGATTTGAAATAGCCACGTCTAAATGCATTGTTTATTATTTTGACAGCTTTTCTAATTTTATGTCATGGTCATTGAAGTTTAGCAGGTGCGTTGTTCGCACTTTTTAAAATTGAGCCATTAGGTATTTCAGATTAAGTGAGGATATCTAAGATGTCTGCACGATGAGGGCAATCAATAATACCAAATACATGGGACGAAACTTTATTTTCATAATAACTTGGAAAATAATTGTTTTTCACAATAAGTGTATTCAGATATTATTTATATTTTTCATAAACTATTGAATTGAATAATGAAATTGATATTTTATTCTGTAACTGTGAAAAATAATTTTTTCCCAAGTTATTAACTAAATTAAGTTTTATTCTCTGGGATTTATATTATTGCTTGACCCTCATTATACAGACAACTTGCCAGCTGGCGTCACAACTTGAAATACTTAATATTAGAAATCTTAGCGCATATATAACTGAAGTGAACCAGACAATGGCAGAGTTATTGGAAAAATAAAAGAGACAGACTATGAGTGTATGAGTTAGCGGGATAAGTCATCTCTCCCGCGCAGCGATCTGATTCGCTGTTTGCTGCTCCCCTCTAAATGAAGGTTAAATAGTTTACACGTATGCGCAAGTAAAGAGCTATTTATGGAGCAACATTGAAAAGACCAATCATGTTGCTGTGACAGAACGCGGATATCTCTGGTATGGGCAGTACTTATTCCTGTGTGTTTTTAGGTTTTGTATAAGGCCATGTATCAATTTAAAAATACACAAGAATTACTACTGCGAATGCTCGAGATATCCGCGTCTGCTCACAATATAACTTTTTATATTGCATATTTCGTAACTTAATAAGAATGCATAGTGGTGCATAGGCATGTTAAAATTACTAGAAAAGTAGAGCATATGGATGCTAAATTCCCCACTCATGAAGTTGTTCGATATTTAAGATGAAAAAGTCTTTCTATACGCGTAATAATAGCATCCTGAGATTTAACTGAATTTAACAAAAAACATTAGGAAAACGTACAAATTCAATTTGATCAAAATAAAAACTATTTGGTCAAATTTTTTATTACTAGACATCAATCTAAAAAGTTTGAAATATTTTTCAAATCATTACTTTATTATGAAAGTTAAATATTATGATACAATTTTAACATTATTATTTATAATAATAATTTTAACGTCATTAATTAAAAAGAATATTTATTTAAATTTGAATTAAAAATACGAGAACTGAATCTACAATTATTTAGAGCCTATAAAAATATACAATTTAAATAATAATTTATTTTTTGTCAATATGTAAATTTCTATTCAATTCTCGTCCTGTTTGTTGCGTAATTATTTACATGAAAGTAACAGAACCTCGATTTGAACTTCTCGCCAACAAAATACGCAAATTTATATTTATAACTCGAGCATTTGACTTTCTTTAAAAATAAATAATGCCTTGAAAAATATAATAAACATTCTAAGCATTCATGCGTTAGAAAGAGAGAGTCGATAAACTAGATTAGTGGGCATCGGAATCCCACCCCTGGTAATTTCAATCATTCTCATACCTCAAAGCCTAGTTTCACAAAGTGGAATCCGCATACCTTCAACTTTTCTAAGATCACGGCATGCTTGACAACAGCTACAAAAATTTCAAAACAGCAACATCTGTCCTTTCGTAACCCACCTTGTTGCTATTTCGTACCCTACATATTTGGTATGTCGTACCGCAAGTTCGAGAGATATCTGAATACCTACCGAGGTACAGTGAACACCGTTATAATTTTACCTGCAACAAAATATACCCCCAAGTTTTTACTGCGAATATTTAAAGTTATAATTGAAAATAGTTTTAAAAACTAATATCCATTAATTCTTTAATTTCGAACGGATTCACAATTATCTTGTAAAATCAATTTTTTCCATTTTTAATACCTTCAATTCAATGTAACCCTTAAAAAGGCAGGCGGGTCTCAGAGGCCCGGCGGTCACAGTTTTCGAGTTACAAAGAGTTGTATATCGAGTATGGGCTTGTGCATGGAAATTTCTTTTGGCAAAGTCTAAATACATAAAAAAACCAGGTTTTCTGATAATTTCATTCATGGAGTGCTCCACAGAAACGTGTATATATTTTACTTACACAAAAAGGCAAGCCGAGCCTCGCAGGCCCGCTGTTCATTGCAACATCAACTTTAAGTACCGCGAGGAAAAGAGTATGCATATCACTAATGCTTGCATGAAAAAACAGTTTGAGTGCATAGATTTCAATTTTACAGATACTTTTTTTTCAATTTTGAAGGATTTCTATATATTTGCTTGTTTGCTTTTAAAATACATCTACTGCTTGCAGGTGCAAACATGATTTTTCGCGTAAACTCTTTCAAATGTGCGCTCGCATTTGCAACGCATGATATTTTGATACTGTACTGATTATGTTGTCATAGTTGTTGTAATAGTTGCAGTGCTGGTATTTAGAAGGAACGAAAGTACAGATTATAAATCTTTTTCATAACGAAGCAAAAGGAGGCGTTGACACTCTTTGCCAATTATACTATTTATATATGGTTCAATGTAAAACGAATCAGTGGCCTCACGCAATGTTTTTTAATTTTAAAAAAGTCTCTTCAGTCACAGCTTTTGTGATTCATCGCGATTTTACTGGAAAAGCGAGCAACAAGTCGGCTTCACAAGAAAACTTATCTTGGTAAAATTTGGTTTGGCATGCCATAAAAATGCGTGCAACAAATATTTTGTTAACACGATCAAGTGTCGAAACTTTGCAAAGCTGCATTATAAACTTAAATGTAATGTGATCATGAAATGTAATTATGAATCAAAATGATCAAAATTCTTAGGTTTTTCTATACCTTTACTGGAAAGGGAAGTTTGAATTGCAACGGGCCTGAGAGGCCCGACTTGCCTTTTAACGTCACGATTTAACTTGCCATCATGAGGGTTAGAAAATGTCATTAACAAATTCTTTCAATTAACAAAAATCGTAAAAGTTAAAAATTGATCTGAACATTTGGAAAAAAATATTTAAAAAAAAGGAAAGATGGAAAAATAATTTGATAGATTGGGCGGTGATTGGATAGATTTTTCTTATAAAAAATTGTGGCCACCCTAAAAAAACGTGACTCATCTAAATAAATGATTTGAAAATATTTAAAAAATTGTAAACGGATTGCAGTATTATTCAGAGTTAAGGTTCATTCTATCAGAAACTTTCTCTTTTGCTTTAACTTTCGATGATTTTAGGGAAAAAATCTAATTAACAAAATATATGAATGTTCAACCAAACAGTTTACTTTCTAGCAAAATAAATCAATTTTCTATCAAATAATTGGTGTTTTAACTAATACAATGTACGGGATAAAGTTTCAACAAAAAATGGAATAGTTCTATATCCATATAAAAACTGTGATAAAAAATTGATTATTAAATGTTCAAGGGAAAAGTTGAATTTTTGACCAAGAAGATGAAGGTTCTATACAAAAATAATGATTTTCCAACTTAACCAATATACACGATTTATTTTTAATCAATTATAGAATAGTTACATTTTCAGATTTTTTTTACAAAGTAGTTCAACTCTTAGTGAAATAATCGACTTTTAAACCCAAGAAGATGTAGAGTTGATATTTCAACCGAAAAATTGGATTTTTAACAAAAAATGACAAATTTTCAACCAAACATATAAAATTTCTGCCAAACAAGGTCAATTTTCAGCAAAATACATGAATTTTCAACGAAATTATTTAATTTTATAGTCAAAAAGAGTATTCTCTCAAAAAAGCTGAATTTTTAATAAAAAAATATTATTTTTCAACCAAAATTTTAATTGTCGACAATATAGTTTAACTTTCTATCAAATCGTTGACTTTTAACGCCCAAAAGATTCATTTTTTCAAAACAGTTAAATTTTTAACAAACAAGTTCATTTGAAGGCAGATAGTCGAATTTTCAACTATAATTATGAATCCTTAATATAAAAAAATTAATTTTCTTACTAAGTAGTTAAACCTTGAGTGAATATTCGAATTTTCCACTTAAAAATTATGATTTCAATTTTTAACAATATAGTTGCATTTACAACAAAATAATAGATTTTACAACCGAAAAATATTTACAGTTGATATTTAAATCGAAAAATTTAATTTTTATCCGAAAATTATAAATTTTCCATAAAACAATTCAATTTCTGCAAAGACATACCAATTTTAAACAAAATACATGATTTTTCAACTAAATAGATAAATTTTTCACAAAAATGTAGATCAAAATAGAAAAAAAATACTTTTATAATATAATATAATATAATTATAATATTAGCATTAATAATATATAATTTTAATATCATTAATATAATATTCTACACCTAAAAAACATAACCTCCCAATTGAAGGATCGAAACCTGGAAGCATTCAAATACCAATTTCTGGATTTTATTTGAAAGTGGATCGAGATATAAATAGAACCGCCGAAGTTTTCCGACCGTAAATCGTGCACCTTCTAGTTTTCAAATTCACAAGAGGAGAAATGGGTTGCGCGCGCAACCCAATCATTTATATCGTCTCCTACTATAGTCACACGGACACAGACCTGTGATAGTGTTGGACCACGTCTCGTGGTCCAACACTATCAGACCTGGGATCACTGAGGCAATACGCTATTCTTGACAGGAACGAAAGAAATTAGCAACGAGAGGAAAAGGGGAAGGAAAGAGGCGATTAAGCCAAAGAAGGCGACTGAACGGATCGACGACGATTTATGATCGAAGATCATAAAAACCTGATTACACTATCCGGATACGATGTAACACCTTGTACAGGAAATCTTGTCACTCTAATCTGGACATTAACATCATGCCCTGTGATGCGTTTTTTTCTTATTGGCACCAGTGTCCCTAATCTTGGGAACTTTTTAAACTGCGCTTGCGTCGCGCTGACCAGGTGCCGACAACCCGATTGGTCACTGTTTGCGCGCTGAGTTTAAATTATATAAATATTCAGATTTAATATTCGTAATAAATAATTCAATTATAATGAAAAACAGGTTATGAATTCTGAATTCAGAAAAGTAAATCATTCTCAATGATTAATCTTGTCTCTGTCGAGTCTTAAAATTAAAATTTTGTTTCTTTCCGACAATGTCACTTAAAATAAAATTACTAAAATTACCAAAAATGAATTAAGAACGATTAATTACTGCACTGATAAATGTTATACCATACATTTTTTAATAACTTGAAGAAGATCTTGATTATAAGACAGTGACACAATATTCGCTAAATATATAGATAAAATTTTTAGTTAGTTGTCTAGATTCAAGAAATTTAAACAAATTTTTTGTTATGTATACTGTGAACAATTAATTATTGTATAAATATTATAAAATGTATAATATTGTATACAAATAATCAAATCATATTTATGCTATTAAACTAATATTTTTTTCTTAAACTACAACTTCTTCTTACCTTTTTATTAACATTTTTAAATATTTAAAATGCTAAATTAAAGAAAAAATCTTTTTTCCCCCAACATAGGAATTAATCATGTTTTTTACATGCAAGTCGCATTATTTTTTGACCGATTGCTCAAAAATTCTAATTTATGATTAAGAAATTACTTTTGACGCGTTTTCCAATCATTATTACTCATAAATATTAAATCTGAATATTGATACAATTCAAACTCAGCGCGCAAACAGTGACCAATCGGGTTATCGGCGCGATGCAAGCGCAGTTAAAAAAGTTCCCAAAATTGGGGACACTGTTTAGCACTGAAATACCATAATCGGGAAACTGAACCTTCAACGTCATGAATAAGTCTTCTATCCGGTTATCATTTAGTGTCACGTACTTCAGCTTTTGAGAGAAGAGGCAAGGTAATAGGGTGAGATAATAAAGAATGATGGTTATCTGGATAATGTATATTTGAGCCACTTTTAGATGAGTAGGCTTTTTTTTCGTGAAATAAACTAGAAATATTTTATAAATTACTCCCCATTGTCATATTTTCCATATCAACAAGAATTTCTGATCACTTAAAAACGATGTTTATAAACAAATTTAGTTTGACTATTTATTCATGATGGGTGTGAATTGTGTATTCAGATAAACAAGAAATGTCTAGCCAATTACTCCTTTTTCTGAGTTTATTTCGCAAAAAGTTAAATTTTTATCACGGAAAAATATGTAAATTGTAACTTTGCTTATAAGTAGTGTTTAAATAACACAGGAGCACAAAAAATGAATGAAGGTTTCCTTAAACCAGACCAAGTGGAGTAAATGTTTTTTGGTTTGCTAAAACTGAATCTAAAACCTGTTTTGCCCTATCACTACTACAAACTCAAAATGCAGCAGAAAACAAAAACGTATACATATAAGTCGAAAACACAAAAAATTTTATAACAGAAAATTTTTTATTACCAATTATTGGCACTACGTTCATTAAGCGTCAATTATATATTTTTATTTTCCTCTTCTTGTTAGACGTGGTTCAAAATTTGACTAATGAGTCTGAAATCGTATTGGTTAATAATTCGAACCAGAAAAAATTCCTTTAAAAAATAGCAAAAAGGCCAAAACCACGACCATCGTCCGAAACCCCGAAAAAGGTCTTACCAAGAAAGGAATGAAGTCTGGATGTTTAGCAAACTGTCGAAAAGCTTGTTTCAATAATATTTCTAACGATGATCAGCAATTAGCTCTTGACCAGTATTATGAATTGGCAGATAAGAAAAAGCAATGGGAGTGTATCAATAACTGGGTAATACGAAGAAAGTCATTTCACTCGAGTGATGTAGAAGCTAGCATGACAAAGAAGACTTGGGACGTTGTTCAATACGACTTCAGGTTGCCATCATTAGATACTTTTGTAACAGTATGCAGGACCATCTTCCTCAAGACTGCAGCAATTTTATAACAGTAAACCTTTATTCTTTGAATACTTGGTATTGTAGGAATTTCTTATCAATGTGTATGCACAGCGAAATCAAAATGAAAAGATATGAACGCGACTGGAGTCATGGAAGATGATTTGCGAGAAAAACATATTTTTCCGTTTAAAGATCCAGAGGAAATGAAAGAAACAGTTCGTCAACACATTAAAAGTTTTCAAGTAATTGATAGTCACTATTGCAGGAAAGATACACAAAAAAATATTTAGAAAGAGGTTTAAATATGAAAAAATGTACTCCATATATATAAAATATGTCGGAAAAAAAGATGACAACCCCACATTAGTTAGTAGCAGTATGTATGAAAATATTTTTAACAAGGAGTTCAATTTTGGATTTTTCAAACCGAAAAAAGATCGGTAAGTTGTTACTATTATTGTCATACAACTAACTCGTATCACGATTGTTTTTCATCTTTATTGTAGAACGTTATGAGTGTTTCAAAAAATCAAATGCATTATAATGATGACTAAGTATATTATTTAATATTATAATTACAGTGAAAATTCTGAAAAAGTTTAATCACGTAGTGTAAATAATATACATTTTTTAACAGCCGCGAGGAATGTAAAGGGTACAAAAATTCACCACATGAAAATCAAACAGAAATAGATGCTCATGAATGTCACGTTAATAGAAAAATGGAATCAAGGAGGCTCATGACAGCAGATAGAGATGGAGCCAATAATGAAACAACATTTTGCTCTGCAAATTAAGACATGCAAAAAATCCTGAAAACGCCTAATTCTGACATTTTCATAATGTACTACAAAAGTAAACACTGCATTTCGAACTTCACAATTTTTGAATTGGATATTAATGCCGGACTCTGTTATTTGTAGAATGAAACAGTTGGCAACCGTGGATCCACCGAAATTGCTTCATTTGCATGGGATGCCAGAACCGCAACCAAAATAATTTCTCTATGTACATCAGGGCAGCCAACGTTTTTAATATACAAATTAAACATCGGTAAGGACAGAAATGATGTTGAGCACCTTTCAATTTGAATTTGAATTTTTTTCTGTTTTTTTTTTTGTTGTTGAAAATTCTAAATAATGGTTGGATGACTAACTATTTAGAATTATGTTTAATTGAAACTAATTTTTTTACTTTCAGGCATAAAAATATACAAAACTATTCCAAAATTTTCAAAAGACTAACAATCAATAAAGAAAAATATAATAACTTCTCTTTTTTTAGATTCACCTGTAATAAGCTAAAAGTAAAAAAAAAAATACGAATAACTCTAGTGAGCAAAAGATGCGTGTGAAAAATGTTTACATGTGTGAATTGTAGTTATTTAAAAGAGTATAAGTCTATTTTTATTTCAATGACAATAATTTTTTTAATTATTTGTTTGTAAATTTTGTTTGTTGCTACAGATTGTAAGAAGTTGGTCACACGCAATCTCCAGGTGACTCAATGCATGGATGTATAAAGAAGCATATTGTAGGTTCAGAAATATTCACCCAAAATGAGTAGGCACGCCAGATAGTTGAAGCTAAGACGGGTGATACTCCATACATGGTCAAACAAATTACAAAAAAAGAAAGACATGTTTGATTTCGGAGAACTTGCACAGCTTATCAATTGGAAAAACGCTAAAATTTCTCAGCTGCATGAAATTTTTGTAACACCTGGAAATAATCATGTTGAAATAAAATATGACTATTCTAAACATTCAAAGATAGTAAAAGTGTTGAAGAAAGATCTGACGAATTAGCAAGTATGTTCACTTCAATTTAAAGAAGCTTACAATGCAAGAATTCCTTTTGCTAAAAAAAAAATGATGACTTAAAATCAATTTTGCACAAAAATCTAGTTCCAAATGAGTTCATCTTCGATTTCAAGGAAATCTTGAATGATGAATGTAATTCTCGAATGGTTCTTATATCGATAAAATTAAAAGGCTTTCGTTGTTCTTATTCAAGTGAGAGCTCCAATTTTGTCGTTCTATTTCAAAAGGTATTTTGCAGCAACTTCAACTTAGAATAATTATTTTTTCACAACTTACAGTTGACGCATTCAAAATTTTTTCTTTTGACTATTGATCTTGCAAGAAGTGAAAATCTGATATGTATATGCATAATAAAAATGCATTTTTATCGTTTTATTACAAATAATACTTTCTGACCGGCGGCAAGATGTGGTTTTCTATTTTTCCTGAAATAGGAATGTTAGAAAAGGTTCCAAAACACCTGCCCAATCTTTTTACAACTTTTAAAACTATCAACAATGTTCTTATATTCATTTTACCCTTTGTAAGTTTTGCTAATTTCCGTCAGCACTGTTTAAGTAATGCTGTAGCATTACTTAAACAGTGCTGACAGAAATTAGCAAAACTTAGTCAGCGATGCATTAGTCGTGCTACGCTTGGTCATCGCTCGCTGAGTGGTGTTACTTTTCGTCCGCTTTAGCGAGGTGTGCTTCGCTTCGTTACCGCTCGGCGAGTTGTGCTTCTTTTTGTCAGCCATCGGCGAGTACTGCTATTTTTTGCTATGCTTTATGAACGGCGCTTGTTTTCGTTAGTCGGCTTGAGCCGTGTTAGACTTCGTAAATCTTTTTGAATAGTGCTAGTCTACCATCGATATACCCTTAGAAATAAGGTGGAAACCTTTTTTTACCTCAGGGTCTATCGGAAGCGTTCGAAAAAGGAATTACTTCGGAAAACCTTAACTGGTCGAAGCGTACCATTTTTCGTACTTTAAACTTTAAGCTCGTTTTTCTCGAAACGCACTTTTTTAAGGTGGTCTCTACGATTTCAGCCGATCCACTAGGCCAATTTGATTCAACTTTTTTTTTTAATGTTTGGAAAAGACTTGGATATCGTATGACCATCGGTCATGATTTTCCATTAATATTTAATAAGAATTTGACAGAGTAAATGTTGAAAAAACGGGAGAAAATACGAACAAACATGTAAAAACTCACAATTTGTTTATTTTTGAATATTTATTAATGATTGAGCGTCATATGATAGCCATTTATGGACTCTTTAAGAATCAATTGGGAGTTTTGTGTTTAAGCTTATCCGAATTTGAGAAATCATGGCGACAGTTTTTTCAGATGGCTTCTTCAGATCGCCCATATCTCGGCCGGATGTTAATAAAAAAACACAACTTTTTTTTTGTTAGTCAAAATTATGCCCACAACACAATAAATAATTACGAAGGTCAAATAAAAATGCATACAAAAGAAAAATTAATGAAAAAAAGTTTCTTTAACATGTACTACCCCCTTAAGGAACCCTTCAGTGATTTTTTTGTGGTCCTGTGTAATCAGCACTTTTTCTTTATTGGCATAATATGATAGGAAGTTATAATTAGCAAGATGTTTTCTCTCGATTCCGCAAAAAAAAATTATCGTCGAATGACGGTCAAAATATGAATTGGTTTATAAATATTGTTTAAATAATCAATATTTCTTGTTCACCGTAAAAATATAATCAGAATGAAACACTGATAAGATATTTCTACACTGTAAAAAATGTTAATGTAAATTTACATCCTGCGACGATAGAAATTATTTGACCGGTGTAGCACATAGTAAACAAGCAGAATTCTGTAATAATACATATTTGACTTCTCAACCTGCGTCCGCCATGAAGAAATACATGCAGGACGTAAATTTCTCGTCGTCGATCGTGAAATTATCTACAGTGTTACAAAAATTTTTTAAGCGTTACAATGAAATGCGAAGTTATAATGACAGCAAGCAGATGGCAAAGTCTTAATCTTAGCTTAAAATTTCACTGCAAAGTGTAAAATAAAACACTGAGACGGAGTGAGAAACATACAATCGACACTATACGGGGTGCATTCCAGGCGATCACCCGGGTGAATTGGTGGGTGAAGTAAAAAAGTGGGCGGAATTTACGAGGGTGAAGTGGAAGGGGAACGGTTTCGAGTTTATGTTTGGCGCGTAATGTTTGGTAAAAGATAATTGAGGTTACGTTACACAAAAGTTTAAAAAATACAAGAACAGGATAAGAAGATTTTAATTGCTGCTGCAGTAACGAGGCCATTGTTATTACAAACAATGATGTGTTCAATAATAGTGGAAAGTTATAAAGATACTAAAACTTTAGATTTTGAGGATACTAAACTTTAGTCTGCATGCGCAGTTAAATTGTGCAGGTTTGAGCGAGTCGACCAAGGTCACATCTTTCCGTTTCATTGTTCGATTGTTTGGTATATTTTGTGTTTGCCGGTCTGCGGGTAGCTGCGGTTGTTTTTCTTTTGGCGTGTCGGTGAGCCGGCTCTGTTAATTGCTGCGAAAACCAGCCTCGTGAAAAACCGAAAATGCACAAGCCGGAATCCGAGCTCTCCGGACTAGATTTCTGAACGGGTTATATTACCTTGAGAACGATAATGAAAATAAGAATATTACCGAGAAATAAATTCTCTGAGAATTTATGAGAATTTTAGAATTGATTATAATTAATGATAAATTAAATTTTTTGTTAACTTGGAACGATTTTTTAATATTAAAAACATATTTTAAGTATATAATAAGCATCCGATTCAGTATTTAAAATGGAAAACACTATGTTATGTCAGCGCTGAAACTGCTAAAAATGTAAAAGTTTTAAGTTGTTACAAACAAAATATATTGCCATAAAATATGTATTTAAAATCCTATTTTTTACAATGTGTAAAGAACGCACATCACCTGTAAAGCATGTGATCACGAAGTAGTATAAGGAGACCCCACTCTCGGAAAACTTGGATGCGTGAAATCGGATTTTGCATCCATTGTAGCACCTCTTGCGGAAAAAATGCGAAACCGAAAACATTTTCAAAATTCCCTTATTTTTTCTTGACTAATTTTTTATTTCAAATCATTAATATTCAAATACCAACATTTTAATCTGGTACTACTTTTAACGTAGAATATTTTATAAATGGAATAAAACAGTATTTCATTAAAAAATTAAAAATTTTCTAATTTATTAATTTATTTCAAGAAACATACAAATTATTTTGCACTATAGAATATGGCTTTTTAACAAAATGTTTTAATTCCTAATAAAATAATTAAATTTTTGACATAATAGTTAAATATTCAACCTAAAAAGACAAAATCCCAACGAAAAAGTGTCGTAGCTTATATTCTAATAAAAAACAGAATCAAATTAATACAACAAAAGAAAATAATTTTGAAACCAAAAAGAAGAATTTCAAACAAATAAAGATTTCTCACTCAAAAATAAATAAAAGTTTGCATAAATTATTGAACCTTTAAGCCAGAAATAAAATATGAGTTTTCAACCAAAAATTAATTTTCCACAAAACTGATGCATGCTTACCCAATAAAAATGAAATTTCAATCTCAAAAATTATATTTTTACCAAAGAAGGCGAATTTTCAAATAAAAAAGATCAATGTTAAAAAATGGACGAGTTACCATTTTTTTAAATATAGATTAGTTTTCAACAAAATAATTAAACTTTCCAACAAAGAGATGAATTTTCAACTAAAAATATAAATCTTTGGCAAAAATGTGACTTAATTTTTAAAAAAGTTGAATTTTCTTTTTCAAAAGGTTTCAGTTAACTTTTCGTGATTAAAATATAAAATTTTAAAGAAGAAATAAGTTTCCACAAAAACAAATGAATTTTCAATAAAAGAAGACGAATTTTTAACCAAAAAGGATGACTTTTAAAGCAAATTGTTAAATTCTTTACCTAATGGTTGCATTTTTACCAAAAAAATAAATTTCTCTTTAAGCAGACGAATTTTTAATTACAAAAAAAGTTAGGTTTTCCTCCAAAAAAGATTCTAGTTGACTCTGCAAAGACAAAAATTGAATTTTTTAACAAACAAATCAGTTTTTAAGAAAAATTGATTATTTAATGCCGAAAGATGAATTTTTTCAACCATAAAGTATGGATTTTTAATAGTAGAGTTGAATTCTCTACAAAAAGTAGCATTTTTATCCCAAAAACTTAAATTTGGTATTATAACAGATAAATTTGCAATAAAAAATGACAAATTTCTTTTTCAAGTGGAAATTTATACAGAAAAGATTTCAGTTCATTTCCTAACACAAAAACATAAATTTTAAACAAAAAGCACATTTTCTACGAAATAATCAAATAAAAAAATAGTATAATAGTTTAATTTGCAACCAAACGGTTGCATTTTTATTCAATAAGATAACATTTGATTCAAAACTGATACATTTTTAATTAAATATAAACAGAAATAAAATTTTAACAATAATTGCATTTTTATCCAGAAAATGTTTCACTTATTTTTTCAACACCGAATATTACATTTAAACCGTAAAATTTTAAACAAAAACTTATGACTTTTAACAAAATTGTTGAATTTTCATCCAACAGTTGGATTCTGTCCAAGAAATATTTAATTTTCGCTAAAGCAGGTAAATTTTAAAATAAAGGTGACCAACTTTAAAAAAAAGAAATAAATTTTCAACCCAACAGTTACATTATCATTCAATAATGATGAAATTTATCCTAAAACTTGTGATTTAAACAGAACAAAAAACTTTTAAAAAATAGTTAAATTTTCATCCAAAGAAGTTTTCAGGTTACTTTTTAACACTAAAATAATAATAGTAAACAATTTGAAATAAAATTGGATGTCTTTTCAAGAAAATTATTAAATTTTCAACTAAATAATAAAATGTATAACTAAAAGGATAATCTTCAGAAGAAAGTTGCGAAATTTGAAAATTCTAACCTTAAAATATTTCATTTTTAAAGTTTTAAACTTGTCCTATTTTCGAAATTTTATTCCTAAATTATTAAAATTTGAGCTTCTTCAATTTAAAATAAGATTGTTAAATTAAAAACGCTTTGAATTCGAAATCATACCATTTCAACTTCTTTCACATAAAATTGTACATTAAAAAAAAATTGTAATCTGAAATTTTTCAATTTGGAACGCTTTGTTACACAATAATATAATATGTAAGTTAATTTAAATGGTTTTTCACTTTTGCTACTAGTATACTTTTCTCCTTTGTGTAAAAAAGATTAACAGGTAAAAGGTCGTAAAATCGAAAAAGTAATCATTTAGTATGCAAGTATGTAAGTTAAGTATGTAACTTGAAGCTTTAAGAAAGATGGATTGTTAGCTGTTGTTTTGAAGGTAACAGCCCCCAGGATTGTTACACAATTAAAGTTTTCTGAAATTATATTCCGTTACGCTCCCCAAAACAACAGCTCCCAACTAACAAAAAAAAGTGCAGACTGCAAAAGCCCGTTATTTGAACTATTGTTAAATACCCAGTTACAAGCCAATAAATTCAGTTTAATTGAATTTTTAAGCGCCAGCCGCAGCCTTTGATGAATCAATAAATCGATAAATGTCTAAAGAATCTGGGAATTTTCTCCTTATTTAGTAGCCTTGCTTTTCTTTACTCCTTCTTGCTCTTTTTAATACTTCTTTTTGCTTCTATGTTATGTCTTCTATTACGTTCCTCTTACTATCATTTCTCGATCCTCGGCAGAGAGGATCTGGTACCCTTCTTTTTATTTATTACTCTCGCTCCTCTGCCTAGAGGATTTGGGAATTTTTCCATTCTTATTTATTAGCCGTCTTTTTTTACTTCTTCTTACTCTTTTTACTACTTATTTTTACCTCTACCTTATGAGCCGATCTGCGGGAACCGCAGATCTTCATTACGTAGGGGAGGAGCACCTACCAGAGCTGCGGGCCTCACTAATTGAGTTTTCTCCAGCTAAACTCATTGAGCTGTCACCACCAAAGCTCGTTTATTTCCCCTCAGCGAAAGCAAAGCCCCCTCCTAGGGCGACCGTGATAAAAAACTCCATCTTTTCAACCACGAATGGAGGAAAACCCAAGAAGCGGGTAAATGAGCCCGGGATAAGCCTTACTCTTCTTGACGAGTATTCCAGTGAGAAAAAGAAAGGCTCCCGAACAGGAACTCTGATCCTTTGTAACTTGTAATCCTACGAATAAGTGTTTCATGTTTTGCATATTTAAAAAGAACCTTTTATTTGAATACAATTTTTTAATTGCTTGACAGTTTTTAATTAGAAGCAATACAGTTTTAATTCCTTAGAATTTTAAATGATCGCATTTTAAAAATTGTATTCGGAAAATATTTTATTTTCAACGCTTTGAACTTGTCCTATTTTCGAATATTTCCTACAATATTAAATCATTGAAATGTGCGATTCTTATATTTCAAATAAATTTTTTTAATTTTTTTAGCTTTACATTAGAAATAATACAATTTAAAATCTTTTCTAATAAAGTTATTTAATTTTTAAAACTTAATCTAGAAGTGTACAACTTGAAAAGCTTTTAATTAGAAATGATACCATTTGGAAAACTTGTACTTCAACGCTTTTCCGTAAGAGGATTATTTAATGTTACTATTTATTAAGTAATGTGAGGCCTAAGTTTTGATTAAAATCACTTACAAAAGTACAAAAGAAGTGTAGTTTTTAATATGGTTGACAGAACCATTCTTTTTGGGATAAATAATATCATCATGAAAATTTGCGATTAGTGGAAGACACACTTCGCGACATCCTTTACCTGGAAAAATTTGTTGAAGATAATATAAATTTCAGATTACATATTTTTGCCCAAAATGAACAATGTCAATTTAAGAACCGACGTGGAAAAACTTTCAAAAATATACTATCCTGTTGTAAAGCGAAACAAATTTCGAGAACACGTGGTCACTACGGTGGTCGCCTCTTAAAGGGAACCGGCAAATGCCCGACTCGCATTATGACCGGCTAAGGTTACCCCCACCATTGCATCCCGCGCGGTACCCCTCGCTTCCTTTTCCACGCCTAGGATTATATCTTCGAAGACTGGCGTACCTGAGATATTTAAGGATTCCCCGCAACAAAATTAAGCTGTTGTCCTTATGGTTCCATTTCAGAAATTTCCCATTGAATTTATAACTCTAAAATTCGAAGATTACAACAAAGCATTCATAAAATTGAAATTGCTTCAACTTTATTGGTATAATATTTCTCTTTTTAGTTATAAAATTATATATACATATAATTAAAAATTTGTCATAAGGACAACCGCAGGATTTCGCCGGGAGCGGGTGCTAATCTGAAAAATTGCACCCGCCTCCAGCGAAATCGCGGTAAAATTTCAGCCACAACCACGTCTCACAACCGTGAGATAGGTGGTTACAGTCTGTAAAGGAATCAATACGACGATCCAGCAAAAGCCTCGTGCACCCTAAGAACACGGAGTGACGCAAGGACAACAGCCTTCTGCATTTTTCCCGCAAGTGTTCTAGCATATTGTTGACACGCAGTGATGCTTTTTAGGCTATTAGCAAGTGGAAGCTTGGCACCTCCAAGAGCGCCGATGATAAGGACGATCAGTTTAACAGAATATTCCGGGTACAAGCGTTGCAACTCCCTTATAAGGTCTCGATACCTCTC
>NC_046665.1:29214249-29218311 GCF_010883055.1 Belonocnema kinseyi | reverse complement strand
CTAGGAGCATTTAGAGGAGCGATATTAAGGTTAATGCCGTAAGAGTGACAGAGATGGTAATAAAGCACTCTTAGTGTCGCATTGTGCCTTTGAATGTAGGTCATTCCCGCGTGTGTTGGACAACTAGATAGTATGTGAGCTAAATGCTCATATATATAACTAATATATATAAAAAAATATATACTATATTTTAGTATATTTCTTGGTTAAAAACTAATTTACTTAGTTCAGAATTATTTTCTTTCTAGAAAACGTAACTAGTTTGTAGAAAATTGGTTGTGTTTTGGTTGAAACTTAATCTTCTTGGATAAAAATTCAATTTTGTAGTTAAACATTAATTTGATTGCAACTTTAAATATTTTCAGTTTGAAATGTCGTTGTTTTCAAAAATTGATCTTTAAACATACAGTTAAACTATTTTATTGATGTTTGCACTTTTTTTATTTGAAAATTCTATTATCTGGATACAAAATCCTGCATTAAAAGTCTTGTTTCTTGTGAGAAGACTATTTTTCTTGGTGGAAACTTCTCAAAAATATTTATATTGAACTATTTCATTAAAAATTAAACTAATTCTTAAATTGAAAATCTACATTTTTATTAAAAATTCTCATTTGAGAAGATTTCAAAGATTACCAATATTTTATCGAAATTTTATCAAACCAAAAACGAATTTGGAGGAATAAATGAAAATTGAACAATTATCACTTTACCAAAAAATCGATTAGGTTAAAAGATATTTAGAAGTTTTTAAAAGATTCAAAATTAATTTCAAAAGTTTAACAAAATATATATTTTTAAAGATCTTGAAATAAGATTTTGACGTTTTTAAATGATTTTTAAACTTTTCAGAGAATAAAAAAATATGCTTAAGATTCCTGTACAATTTTTTGATGATTTTTCATTTTAAAAAAATAATTTTAAATGAATATGTAATAAGATTTCAAAGCAAATTTATATTTATAAATAACTATTGAACAATGATTGATATGTGGCAACTCAAAATAAAAAGGATTTAACTTCTAATTTAAAAAGTATTCATGAAAAAATGTAATCTTTTAAGTATCAATGCTTTTCAATGAAAATTGCTTAAAATGATATAATTTAAAAAAAATTCCAGATTGGTTGTTTCATTGTTCAATTTAGAGCATTGAAACTCAGAGCATGATTTTTTTTAATATTTGATCTGTACAATTTATGCATCTTATAGTTTATTTATTTTACAATTTACCGATATTTATTTTAAAATTGGAAAATTCAAAATGATTATTTTCTAAAATTAATTTTAAGAACATATTTAAAAATATTAAAAAAGTTTTCCAAAATTGTCATTTATGAAACTTAGAATTAGTTTATTTTGCAATTTACCGATATTTATTTAAATTTGGAAAGTTAAAAATGATCATTTTTAAAAATTAATTTTAAGAATATATTTAGTAAGATTTAAAAATATTTCCAAAATTTTCCGAAAATAATATGGAACATTTTAACAGCTTATTTTAATTTTGCAGGATTTATTAAAAGTTTTATGGCAAACTCGAATGATTTAAAAAGTAGTTGTTAAGAAGTTTAAAAAGAATTTAAATAATCATAACGAATTAAAAAACATTCCATAACATTTTCAACAAAATTTAGGATTTCGAAGATTTTGAAATCAAATTTTGAAACTGTTTAAGTATATTGAACGGCTGAAAAAGAAGAAAATGCACATCACTTTTTGGTTGAAGATGAAGATTCATCTGCTTTGAGTGAGGATTTAACTTTTTTTATTAAAAATTGCTCTTTTTTATTATATCCAGCTGCTTTTGATTTGAATTAACAATATTTTTTTGCCACGTATCCTAAAAGGAGGAATTTTTAGTTGAACAAATAAATTATCATAAAATGGCGTAAAATATAATAATGTCTAGTTTTAGAAACAAATTAGATGAATAAATTAAAAATTTTAGAAAATCAAGTACAAGCAATTCGCTTCTTCCCTTCAAATCGCTTGAGATTAAGTTTATTGTTTCAGTCAGTCACAAATGATAATAAAAATGTATTAATTATAAAATATTCCAGGAATTTTTACAAAATGAATCTTAATACGCAGTGCTATTATTCATTCCCATTTTAATTTAGAAACCGAATTTTTTCTATATATAACTGCCAAAAATTTGTATTTGTTTATAAAATATTTGGTTACAAACGCTATTTACAATAAGGTTTATTCTTAACGTTTTAATTATTTTCGAGATGAAACATAATTCTTATATTAATATGTACATTGAATCAAACTAGTACTATTTATACAGTATTTTGAAATTCAAAGTAATAAAGTCAATGAATTTTAAACTGAAAACGTTACAAAAAATTGAATAATATGTAAGATAGTAAGATTGACCAACTTTTTAATTGGTTGATTTCAAATCGTAGATTTCAAATTATTTATGTCTTACGGTCTAATCATTGTTACCTGAGTTGATGATGGTTTAAAATAGTCAAACAGATCAATTTTCAGTCAAAAAAGTAACATTTAAGTCAATTGTTTAAAAAAAAAAGGAATTAAAATTTAGTCATTTTTAGAAGTCTCAAAAAATTTCGAGACTTCAATCGATTAGAACTACATTTTTTTTAAATATAGTACGAGAAAACAAATTAGCGTAGGTTAGGACGGACGAACAGAAATTGACTAAATTTTAATTAATTTTTTTAAAACAATTGATTTAAATGTTACTTTTTTGACTGAAAATTGATCTGTTTGACTATTTTAAACCATCATCAACTCAGGTAACAATGTATTTAAATCTAGGTAATTATCCATCATATCTGTTCAGACTAAAATTACTAATCTTTATTATAATTATTTTGGTTAAGAACCTTTGAAAAGGTACGCATGTGTACCGAAACGTAAGCAAGTTTCAAAAGGAGTTTTTTCTAGTAAATAAATATTTGAGTTTCGAAGAACATGTTTCTTTGACTCATAATTTATTTTCAATTTACGATTGGACCGTAAGACATAAATAATTTGAAATCTAGGATTTGAAATCAATAAATACCAACGTTCGAAGAAAGAATTGATTTGTTTCATCAAATCATTTTACAATTAACAAGTCAACAACGTTTTGGACAACATGGGTTATTTATCTTACATCCTTGAGAGGTATGGCGCCGTCACAATTTAACAAATTGGAGATTGGTTGCACACCAATAGAAAATTAGTTATTCTTAAGGAACAGCGTACTTTCTGAATAAGGTGTAGAAATAATGCCTTATTTCCAACACATATTCAACAAAATTTAAGTAAATATAATGTAACTAATTTAAATTATAATCTAATCTCAAAATTTCAAAAAACTAAATTCAATTTCTATACAAAATGTCTACGTTTAGAAATTGAAAACATTGTGAGAAATATTCAAAAATTTGGTCAGTTTTCAAATTACTTACAATATCTGAAGTTTTAGCATTAGGAAACAATTTTGGAGTTCCTTAGAATGTTAATAGAATTCCTATCAATAGTTTAGTTGCTAATATTGAAAATTCTGTCAAAAATATTAAAGAAGAAGATTTAAAATTTAATATTCGAAAACTGTTACTCAAATAGTTTCAAATCACAGTAATATTAATAAATCTTAAAATTTAGAAAAATCTGTTCAATTAGTTAAAAATTTCCAAAAAAATCATAAGGATTTAATTTTTGTGAAGGCCGATAAAAGTAACTTAATGGTTGCAGCAAATAGAGACGATTATAACATTACTGTTGAAGACATCCTTAAGAATGATATTTCATACAAGAATATTAAAACTAGTAGGGTTCCAACTATTGAAAATAAATGCAATGACATAGCTACTAGATGGGAAATAAAAGATTAATAAACGACCAATGTGCATACCATTTAAAGTGTTTGTCTCTGTGGACGTATTTGTGATTAATGTGTTTGTGGGATTACGAAGTAATTTACTTCCCTGCTATCACCTCATCCTTCTGCGACGGAACGGGACGACCACACAGAGAGGTAGTTGACAGTGAAAGAGAGAGAGAGAGAGAAGGAGAGAGAGAGAGAGGGAGGTGGAGAGAGA
>NC_046665.1:29203306-29214149 GCF_010883055.1 Belonocnema kinseyi | reverse complement strand
TTATATATGGCCCTGAGAAGGACCCCTATCCGTGGTTGAAACGTTTGCCAATCTAATACTTTAAGAAATGCATGTTTTATAATGAAGTATTTTCATAAGACCCTAATTCTAATGAACAATTTCTTCAAACAAATTTAATAATTAAATCAATTAAATACAACATTCAATGCAACCTCCGCGTGATAATCTCTGGGTAACGCTAATGCAAGCGGAACGGCAATTCTTTTTCAATTCTTTCATTTCTTTTATATTGAGGGTACGTTTACAATAAGAGTCGATGGCCTAGTTTACAAGTAGAGCCGATACCCCCATTGCAGTGACTTCGGTGGGCCTTATCTTGGAATCCTTTGAGTTTTGGGCCTTTTGCCTATTGAGAAATTTTTTCAGGACGCCGAGACGCGTAATATATCAAAAATTCAGTCAAATAATCGAACCACTCTTCCGAGTAAGGAAAATAACAGAGTGAACTTGTAGAGCCGATACCCCCATTATACTGACGAATCTAAGTGTAACAGGAGTTGCGCGCTGTTCGCGGGATCTGCCGCTGTCGCTCATGCGAGCACTGAGGCGTGAACGAACAAACGCGGAGAGGACTATAATGAGTTCGTTCCCACCCACTGTCCACCCCAAAATCGGCACTATAGAAGGGTTTCACTGTAGTTGAGTTTCAACGAAAAATTGAATAGTTATATTTTCAGTTGTAAAATAATTATGAACCGCAAAAAATCAAAGTTTTAACCAAATATTTCAATTTTCAAGCAGAAAATTGAATTTGCAAATAAATAATTTAATTTTCAAACCAATAATTTACTGCAGAAACAGAAATTCTAAATATTTAAAATTAGTTTTAAAAGAATAACTAAAAAGGAAGTGTAAATAAAACAGATAAATTTTCAGAGAAAAACGGTTACATTATCAGTTTAAAAAATAAATTTAAAACCAAAAATTTTTCAGAAAAATAGTTTAATTTTAAAAAAATACATGCACTTTCAAGCATTGTATACCAAAGGAAAAGAAGTTTGATGAAAAAATGCATTTTCAACCAAAGAAAGGAGTTTTAAATAAAGTTGATGAACTTTTAAACAAGAAGAATAATTTTCTACTATAAAAGATTAATCTTTAACTGAGAAAGGTTAATTTTCAGGATAAGAAAATGTTTTTTCAACTCAACAAAATCGAATTTACAACAGAACAGTTAAATTTTTAAACATATAGTTGGATTTTTAACGTTACTACAGTTAATTTTTAACGATAAATGGAATGGAATGAATTCTGAAAGAAAATTGAAAAAAAAATCAAATTTTTTTTTATTATTTCGTAAAAATTTTAAAAGGGTTGTAAAAGAATGTCTAGCAAAATTTTTCAATTTTGCTATGTTATATAATTTTAGAAAAAATAAGGTACTTAAATCTTATTAAGCCTTCTTGTGTAATTTTGTTGCACAATTTTTTTAAAAGTTTATGTTGGCTTAAAATATGTGCTTTCAAATCTGGGTAAGTTTAAGAGATATTCAAAAATTTTAAAACGACTCAAGAATAACTAAAACTTTTAACAATTTATTAAGAATATTGTATGGCTTCACTTTAAACCATTTTATACCAAAAGAAAAGAAGTTTTATAAAAAAAAATTTTTAACCAAAGAAATGAATTTTTATACCGGAGAATAATTTTCAACAAAAAAATGAATTTTTAACTGAGAAAGGTCAATTTTCAGAAAAAATAAAACAACATATTTTCAACCAAATTCAAAAATTTTCAAATAAAAAAAATGTTGAACCAAAAATGATACAGTTAAGTTTTCAGTATAATGTTACGTCCTAAAAGTAAGAAACTTACCTTGTTAAAAATAATTATTTAAAAGGCTTCTTTTCTTGATTTTGAACGAAATCTAGGATTTTGAAACAGGGATCAGAATAACTTCCGAAGTTCAAGATATCTACACACTATTCTACAAATGACTTCAAATGCAACTAAATATAATATATTTACAAGTTTGTTAAATTAAATAAATTACAAGTTTAAAGACATAGCTGATTTAAAAAATATAGAAAAGGATTATGTTAGTATTTTATTTAATTTTCAAATTTACTGGTATTTTTTATTGTAAAGTTGATTTGCATTGGAGACTCACGAGGTAGCAGGAACTCTTGATTCCAGATCTCCACCTTAAAATAAAGGTAGATCTTAATGATAGAGTTTTTAAATAAATCCTAAGTATTTTGAGTTCTAAACTCGTTGATTTAAACTTACCAATTTTTATAATCCAAATTGCACTTGTAAAACTGGGGAGCACTAGAATATTTCAAGATCCCTTTAAAACTGGCTTTTTCCTACTCAGTCAGATTTGTTGTCGTTGGATCGGAAGGATTCAGGTAGTCATGCTGATGACTACTTATGGTTGACAATGGTATTGTCAAAAAAGGACCTTCTGAGTAAAGTTTCACTTATTTAAAAGGGAGTTGAATTTCGAATCGACTTCAATTCGATTGAATTTCCGAAGCACAACACTGATTCTACTTTTATGTTGAAATTTGTATTTCGACCATTTCGAAATTTGTATTTCATTGTATGTACTCTAGGGCAGAGCTTCCGCCCGATTAGAAATTTGGAGATCGATTGACTTTTCGATGTACTTTTGAGTAGAGCTTCCGCCCGATTTGAAATTTGTAGATAGACACACTCTTCGATGTAATTTTGAGTAGAGCTTCCGCCCGATTTGATATTTATAGATAGACTGACTTTTGATTCAGATCCTGGGTTTATATATGTTAGATTCCATTGTGATCAGAACCAAAAACTTGGTAACTATAAGCTTGACGACGAGGGTACGACACAATTGATATCAATTGATTTCTATGTATATCCAGATGTGTATATCTGAAGGCGTAGAATCGGGATGCAGTACCTTGAGTCCAAGGAACTGGCCATTGTGTCAGCCTATTTAATGTTTCTCGGCTGACTTTTATGAGCAGAGGCCGAAGATTTGTAGATGAGAAATCATTGTATTTTGGCGGTGTATTAAAAGTCAAGACGTACCAACTGGGTGGTTTGTAGAACGATGTTTCAAATATTTATTTTAACACACTGGATAATAATAAATATGCACGAATTTGTGCGTTTATATAAGAATATAATCCTTTCCTTTCATAATTATTCCTGTAAATTATAAGCATCAATATAGCGATGATTAGTACTATAAGTATAAATAGTATAGTTATAATACGTCGCAGGACGTGACAATAAGAAAATGTTTTTTAACAAAAAAAAAAAATGGATTTTCAACAAAACAGTTAAATTACCAACCAAAAAATAGATTTTCCCATGAGAAGAATCATTTTCTATGAAAAAGATGTATTTTCAACTAAAAAAATAATTTCAAAAATATTAACATAATCGTAAAATTTTAAAATTTAAAAATCAATATTAAAGTAAAAAATAAGTAGGGCAAAGATGGGTATTGCCGACACCTTAAAAAAATTTTTGTAGATAAAGAAGAATATTAATTTATATGCTTATTATTTGGTAATGAAGATAAATTCAACCGAAAGAGCAGATTTTTTTCGTTTTCAGACAGTACCCAGTAATGTAATTATTCTTTGCCAAACTATTGTTATCTTTATTTTAAAATAATTTATTGGAATTCAGTGAACGACACCCTGCATTTAGTGAACGACGCCGGTATTGATTTTGAATTTAAAAGAAATTAGAAAGTTATTTGTAAGAAATATTATGCAATTTAGTTACTTTAGACAATAAGGAACATCATTTTTTAGAATTATGGGTGTTTTGAAGAGAAAAGACGAAGTTTTTGGCGAAAAGGAATACCTTCGATGTTGTGTGGTTATGTTTATTTCCTCAGTTCACGAATTTGTCAAATTCATTCTAGGATTCCGTTGATTGATTTTTGAGGTTCGGAAATCAAAAATCAATTTAAAAAATATTGAACATGAAAGTCTTTTGAAAGGCGATGTCATAGAAATAAGGAAAGAAAATAGCAATCATAGCAACACGGACATCAATAAAAAAATGCGTATTACTCCCTCAAAACTTCGTTCTATTGGGTGTCGTTCACTGAGAGATACGTATGTCGTTCACTGGTTGTGTAGGTAGGATAAGAATATTTCAAATATATAAAAATCCACACAAATTTGAGACTCATATTTATTTAATTATATTTCAAAACATGATAATCTAACTTCTTAAAGTACTACAAAATAAGAAATACCATTTCTTCTAACTTTCAGAGGACTTTCAAATTAACGACATGACTAATTTTATAACGTCAACATGTTGTTCTGAAGGTGGCAACAAAAATGTTATTTAATTAACATAAATTCATTAATTTTCTTATGAATAAATATTGAAATACAAATTACATGGATAATAGAATATTTATTTATTTACAAGTATCTCTTTTACATCGCTGAAATTCTAATAAAAGCATTTTCATTGCACGGTGTCGTTCACAAGAAGAGTTTCGGCAATACCCCTGTTTACCCTATTTGACCAAAAATAGAACAGTTGAATTTTGAGATAAAAAGTTTAATTTTCTGCAAAATAGTTTAATTTATGTTGTAAGAAATGATTTTTGAACTGAAAAATATTTTGAACCAAAAAAAAAACAATTGAATTTTTAAAAGGATAGTAAAATTTTTAAACATTTAGTTGGATTTTCAATTAACAAAGATAATTTTTTAACCAAAAATGGAAGAGAATGAATTTTGAAAGAAAATTGAAAAAAGAACAGTAAGTTTTTTGATTATTTCGTGAAAATTGTAAAAAGGGTGTGAAAGAGTCTTTAGTAAAAATTTTCGATTTTTTCATATTATATAAATTTAGAAAAAATAAGGAACTTAATTCTTATTAAGCCTCCTTTGCTAATTTTGTTGCACATTTGTTTTAAAGTTTATTTTGGTTTAAAAATGTGCTTTTAAATTTGAGTATGTTTAAGATATTTTCAGAAATTTGGAAAAGATTTAAAAATAATTAAAACTTGTAACAATTTGTTACGAATTTTGTAAGGTTTCAAGAAAATTTTACTTTCCCAGCAATAATTAAAATAATTTTTTATTTCGAAAAATTAATTTTAAGACATTATTTTAAAACATTATAAAAGATTTCAACAATTTAAATAAAATCTGAAAAATTTTAAAGGCAATTTTTTTTTAATTTGTAGAATTAAAAAAATCAGGAAAAATGTAAACAATTCTTAAAGATTAGAAAATTAAAAGGTCTGACAAGATTAGAAAACAAGAATTATTTTCCTATTATTCGTTTGAAATTTGTTCATGATTGTTTATTTAAAAAAATGTTCTTCAAGAGGAAATTAAAAACGTTTCTAGATATATCAAAGGATTTCGTCAAATTTAAAAGAAGGGTGTAGAAGGTTTTGAGCAATATTTAGAAGAATGAAAGAGATTCAAATCGAATTTTAAACATAAATTCCATCGGAAATTGAAATTTAAAAAATAAACCTCAGAAGCTTGAAAGCAATTTCGAAAGATTTAAAGGAGATAAAACTATTTTCCTTAAAATTCCTGGGAAAATTTAGAAGATTTTAAATAAACTTTTTTACATTTTGAATGCCTTTTCAAGATGTTAACAAAAATTCTAGTCGGTTAAAAATATTTTAAGGAATTTGAGTCGTTTTTAATGTAATAGAAATGTTAAAAAACTTGCAACAATTTCCAAAAATTTATCAAATATTTCTTGATTTCTTCCAAACTGCTAAGTGTTCTGAACATCTTTTCAGAAGACTCGAATTTTTCCTAATATTTTGTTAAATCTAAAAAATAAAAATGTTAAATATCCTATGGGTTCTTTTTTGGCATATCTATTTTCATGATATTACAAAATTTAGTTTTTAAATTTTATTTTCATTGTAAAATAATCGTAATTGTAAATAATGGTGAAATAAATTTAAGAAAACTTGTTTTGTGAAGATATATCTCATGATTTAAAAAGGACAAAATAATTCTAAAAGTAATTTTTTTTATGGCATCTTGATAATTTAGGAACAAAATTCTTCCCTAGAGTCAAACATGGTGCAAAAAACTGTCGTGAAATTTCATATAAAACCTGTACTCAGTATACATTAATTTTTAAAATGAAAAATAATAATAATTTTATACTTATTCCTGAATTTTGTTTTAATATGATACTTAGGGAATAGATTTCAGAAATTGAAATTATAAAAATATCTCTATTAGTAAGTAAAATACTATGATTTCAAAGCCTTTCAAATTATACAAAAAAACTCTAAAAGTGTCAACAAACGGTTGTATAGATTTGGCTTTAACCTTGTGAACCGGTTTTAGAAATATATATTTCTTTTAACGTTTTTCAGCGCATTATTTGGCCCTAAACATAAGGCACATTAAAATACACTTAAATAATACAAATAGGAAAAGTCATAAATTCATGTAGTTGTCTGTTTTATAATCCCACACAGTTTTTAATGAAACTCTTTTCCACACCACCTTCAAAGGAAAATTTTCACAACATTTTTATCAAATGAGGAGTCTTTCGTACTCAAATGGAAAAATGAAAATCTTTAATTAATTATGGATATTTAATTAACTTCAGTTCCCTTACTATTTACACTTGAGAATTAAGGAATCACTTTTTCACAAACAAAAGTATGAAAATTCTTCGTTTATCGACTTTTATTACACAGTAATACAAGAATCTAAATTTCAGTAGGAAAAGGCGGTTGACTTTCAGATGTAACCAAAAGTACCATTCGCTAGTCGAAAGTCAACTGATGACGATAACATGACTTTAAGTAACGCGCTTGGTTAAAAGTAAGCTGCTTTACGTACGTAAAATGTACTTTATAGGTTAATTTAAGACCGAAAGGGCACTACTATTCATTTCAAGCCACCACATACAGCACCTGAATCGTCAATCCTTTTCTATATCTTTTTTATCACATAGGTACGATTATTCTATTTATAATCAAAACCCGCTATAGATCTGAGTACATATATCAAAATCGGAAACGATGACGAAACGACTACCATAAGTTCAGTGTTGATCGATAGTATTCAGTGTTATCGACGCCATATTGGTACCAAGATCGGAGAATAAGAAATTGAGTTCAGTAAATGGCTTGGTAGAAATGAAGGATCAAAACCTCTACTAGTTTATTTTAAACACGCTCACTACAAGAAATGTGTATTTGAGAGCTCAACCAAATTCAAAGAGGTTAGAGTTGAATGCGGACAAGTCGAAGGCTATGGTGTTCAGGAAAGGAGGTGGAGAGATAAGGGAGGGGAGTGAAGATGGTAGGAAATAGCGGTACAGGAGGTGAAAGAGTTTGTGTACATGGCCTTCCTGTTTCTAAGGAATGGGGGAGTGGATGTTCATATAAAAAAAAAGTGTGAGAAGCGCAAATATGGTGATGACACAGGTGTGGTGGCTGGGGAAGAGGTTGTTTGAAGATGATTTTCTAATGAGAATGAAATTGTTTGATTCGCTAATTATGAGTGTCTTATTTTACGGGCTTAAGGTGTGGGGCTGGAAGGTAAGTGAGGAGGTAAATAGTATACAGGGGAGGTATGTAAAGTGGACACTGCGATTGGCAAGGAATACGCCGAACTATATTGTTCGGAGGGAGGCAGAAAGAATGAGTTTAGGTATTACAACGAGGAGTCGAGCGTGTAAATATGAAGAGAAATTGTTGGAAGATGAGGGGAGTTAGCTGGTTAGAGAGTGTTGGCGGGAGAAGGAGGACAGACGTAGGGATGCAAAGATGGAGGCGGAAAGGTAAAGATATTTTAGAACGATTGGATTGCAAATGGATGAACAGAGTAGGATGCACGAGAATTGAAGGTATATGAGTTGGTTCAAAATAATGACATGGAGAAAGAGAAGGCAGAAGAAGAGGAGAAAATAAGTGAAAACGAATCGTGAAGTCGGAGGGATCAGGTTCGTGCTCGCGCATTTTCGGCTATACACAAGGCTAGCCTTTGCAACATGTAGCTGAGCCGACTCACGGACACGCTACGTTTGAATCAATTTTTCCCAGATGGGATAATGGTGGGTGCCGAAAAATCCCACGTTCTGGATACACTGTGCAACCGGCTCATTTATGAACACTTCACACCGTCTTCCGCACTGGAACGATGTTAGAACTGTCAATGATCGCACTTGCCGAGATGACAAACTTTCACTTATCGGTGGACTCAGCAATTTTTTTCTAACAAGGTACGGTTCGTAAGTCAACACATACAGTCAAAATGATATTTTAAGGTTCGGTCTCCCTAAACTTTTACGTTATACTTAAAGATCCTTTGTGGTTATTGAGAATAACATTCTATATGATTATATAACATTATCTATATATAGTATTATATTATATATAATGCCATCTCTATATAATGACCTTTTATAAATTTCCAAGTTGGTCAAAATCGTAAAAGAACCTTAAAATCTATATGGCGTACCGAACAAAAAACGAAATACGCACCAAATGGTATGTGGCCGTTCGGGCTTTTTCGAAACTTGTCGTTTGGCACGAGTTGCACCCGCTGTCCAGAATGGTGACAATTTACGTCCTGCAAATAATTCTGCGTTGATCGTCCGCAACGTACATACACGTTCGTAGTGTTGGCGCCCTAAGTAAATTTATCACCTTACGTAAACTTAGTATATCTGACACTGATCGAATAATTTGCATCATCGAACGTAGTAATTTTACAGTTGACTACAAATTGAACAACCTCGGTTTTATTTTTACATTGTGACGTGAAGTGAAAATACACTAGAATATAAATAAGTACTGTAATATCGTAAATTAATCAGGTTACATATTGTAATTTCAAAATACAATGCACTTATAATTACTAGCCGATTGTTAATAATACAAAAACTTTTTATACAGTGTAGTCTATTGCACGAAAAAAAGCCTATTCATAGAAATGTGACCAAAATGAATATTTGTTTATAAAGATTGATTAAATAACACAGCCACACAAAAAAAGTGTGCGGATCTGGTAACAAGACATACGTATTCCTATGGATTTTGGGGCGCTGAATTTAAATTTGGTATCAAAAATCACCCATCACGTCATGGTTGAGCCATAACCTCAAAAAATGACGAAAAACCATGCACTGAGGCAAATAAAATTCAAAATAATGCCAGTGATGCAAATTTTCACTTGAAAAACATGTCGACAACTGTGAAGGAACAACCCTTGCCCGATATCAACTTATTTAACATAACTTTACCCAACAGAACCTGACCTCACCTAACCTGAATCAACAGAAATTTATTGAACTACGCGTAAAGCTCTGGAAGCATATTTTCCCGTAGCAAATGTGTGCTACATCGAATGGGTCAACTCGAGCCTAACCTAGAAATAAATCTAACCTAGCCTAACCTAACCTAACCTAACCTCACGAAACACAATTAAACTGATTGTGTTGTCCCGCTCTGTTTGCGGTACCGTTTCATTCAGCTTCGGCTTAACCTACATAGAGGTTTAACCTATCCTAACCTAACAAAACCTGATCTAACCTAACCGATTACGCTGGCAACCCTGTTCTTGCGTACTTTCATATTTTGACATTAATAGCAGTAAATGTCTGGAGTTTCGTAACCGCTTCTTGCTAGCATTATTCGCCTGTGTCTGTAACCAGGGCACCTCCACATGGTGACGGTGGGCAACGGATCCACATTGACTGAGTCCCTGGGTAAACGGCGTTCATGCCGTCATGGCAGAAAAGGTAAAAAGTGTATTACGATGCAGGGAAAAACCCCATTATCGGCGTCTGGTCAGGGTGGGAAAGCGGGCTCTCCGACGTCGTCATCATGAAACACGAATTCTTACGCTCCTATCCCTATAGCTCACTCAACGGTCATCAAAGAAGAATATAACAATGTTAAAATGCTTCTTGAAAAAGTTAATTACACGAGTCACAAATGGAAAATATGTGGTGATCTCAAAATCATAACAATGATATTAGGCCAACAATCAGGTTTCACGAGAGAGCCATGCTTTATATGCCTGTGGAATAGCAGAGATCGAGCCAATCATTACAGCAAAAAACATTGCCCTTTAAGAGATTCATTCAAACCTGCGTGCTTAGGTTTCCTCTTCCTACCTAAATTTTGACGCTCATTCTAATGACGCAAGGATCATCTCTCTTCTTCCAATAGGTTTCGCGTATTGCAAACATTTCGTAGCGCCCTACGTATATATATTCGGTTTTGATTCCTCTAGAATCAAACCGAAGGGCCTATTACAAAGCCACCGAACGCGTCCTCGGGTTGCGGATAGAGGGTCCCTGTACCAAGGGTTTCTGCTGAATATGGTTACAAAAATAAATAGGCAGTCGCGGATAATTGTCCAGGGGTGGTCCCGAAGGAAGTAATCCCCAAGCGGAGGTGTGAAAACCGTGCCGAAATCTGAATGGCACCTGGGTGAGGTGTCTAAAACGGTGACTCTGGGATACCGGGCGTCATCTCAGAGTAAGCAGCCTTATCCTTGCATGCGGGGCTCTACAAAGATGGACGAACCCCTTTCCCTAGCTTCTCGTGGGAACAACAATCACAACACCAAACATAGTTGTAGTAAGAGCGGTTCAAAACAACAGAACGCGCAGGGCTCCCGCCAATGGGTCGGCCAACAATGCCGACCAATCTATAGCTGGGGGACTAATGAAAATGGATTCAATGCGATGGATCGGCGGGATCTCGTGACCTTTGGGTGGATGGAGCAACTGAATCACGACTTGATAGACTGCTACGATGCGAGTGTGGCCCGTGAATGGGGTTACATGGCACGGCTGCATGCTCTGTGGTGCGAGAAACACCCGGAGCTATCGCACTTTTCGCAGC
>NC_046665.1:29200979-29203206 GCF_010883055.1 Belonocnema kinseyi | reverse complement strand
AAAAGACGAATGCATCAACTTGCCATAAAGATAGGCTGGGCAAGACAGTACGCGTCCCGCATTCAATGTGTGATTGACTACATCACATCTAGCAGGAATTTTCCCGCCAAGTTTCGAAAGTTCGCGCGCGAACTCCGGACCCGTCATCACACACTTAACAAGTCAAAGCTGCTGACCATCAGGCAGCATATTGTTGAGAGAATACGGATACAATCTGACGCTAAGAGAAGTCTAGAGCGGAGGGAGAGATGGGTCAGAGAAAATCAACTGTTTCTCTCTGACCCATCTCGACTCTTCCAAGACCCTCCAGTTACTGTCGAACACCCACCCAAACCAGAGGAGGTCGAAGTATTTTGGAGAGAAGTTTACGAAGTTCAGCATACACTGGACGAAGACTCAGAAAACATAAATACCTTCAAGGAGTTATGTGATGCCTTCATAGCACCTGATAAAGAATGACCACCCATCACTAACGAGGAGGTGAAAAACGTATTAAGAGGGATGAAGAACTATTCTGCACCGGGACCAGATTGTATCAAAACCTTCTGGTGGAAGAAGTTTTCTTCCACCCATCAACATTTGGCCCGTATTTTCACCCCATATTTGAAATCGGAAAAGCTAATTCCAGAGTGGTTGGTGGAAGAGCGCACAATACTCCTGCCGAAAATAGGCAACTTAGCTGACCCGAAGAACTACAGGCCAATAACTTGTCTGAACACGCTTTATAAGATATTCACAGCTATCCTAAATGATAGGATGTATGAACATCGAGGCCCAAAGAAAGGCGTAGCCGGATGTCGGGAGAACCTGCTCATCGATAGATTTGTCTGTAAAGATGCAGCATTTACAAGCGTGACCTATCGATGGCCTATATTGATTATCGGAAAGCTTTCGATATGACCTTCCATAGACTTATCATCTGTCTTTTGGAAATCTTAATGGTTCATCGACAAATAGTTCGGTGCATAGAGAGATTGATGCCGCTTTGAAAAACCAGATTTACTATCTCATCTGGAAAAAATAGTGTGACAACTAACAAGGTCACCTTTCAGATAGATGTCTTTCAGGGCAACACCATCAGCCCACTCCTCTTTTGCCTTACATTATTACCACTATGTCTAGCACTTCGCCATTCCGACGGGTACTTGTGCGGCAAACCTGCATATCGAAACTACAAGGTCACTCATGTATTTTACATGGACGATCTTAAGATCTATGCTAAAACCAAAGAGCAACTACATCTAGCTCTAGGGATTGTCGAGCGATATACTAAGGAAATTGGAATGGAATTTGGGTTAGACAAATGCGCCAAAGTTTATTTGAAATGAGGAAAACTTAATGGCATCCCTGAAGATCCTGAGCTCGTTGATAGAAGCGCTATATGAACACCTTTGTCCTGGAGATTTGGTCTTCTGAACTGTCGGCGAGGAACAAAGTATCTGCAACGAACATGCTTGCCGTCCCGGTAGTACTCTATTCATTTGGAGTAGTTACATGGACGAAGAACGAGATCAGATCCCTTGATATCGGGACAAGAAAGGTTATGCACATGAAAAAAAGCATGCATCTTAAGCCTTCCGTTCCGCGACTGTACATCTCACGCCGTCAAAGGGGTCGCGAAATATTGAGTCTTGAATGTCTTCACAACAGGATTATTCTGGGTACAGCACATAGAGTTGCAAATGGAAGAGACCCTCTTCTTAAAATGGTCAGGAATCGCGACGTAGTGGGCAAAAGAGCGTTTCTGTACAAAGCAGCGGAGGAGGCTGCGGAAACACTCAGACTTGACTTCAATATTAGGGGTGAGCAAAATGCATCAAATCTTATCTATCTCGAGTACTTACTCCTGAAATCCCGGATTAAGAAAGCACAAGAGAAAAACTTTCGCGAAAAGCTCCTCGATAAGAGGATGCACGGTATCTTCCACAGAAATGTGAAGGATCAGTCAATGTCTTGTGAGCTAACGTTTGCTTTCCGTAAATCGCCTGGATTAAAGTATGGTACAAAGGGTTTCATTTTTGCATGCCAAGACGGTGTCATTTCCACCTTAACATACCGTCGCCACATTTTGAGCCAAGACATTCCTGATGATAGCTGCAGGGCGTGGCATGCACACCCCGAGCACTTAGCTCACATACTATCTAGTTGTCCAATACACGCGGGAACGACCTACATTCAAAGGCACAATGCGACACTAAGAGTACTTTATTACCATCTCTGTCACTCC
>NC_046665.1:29187178-29200879 GCF_010883055.1 Belonocnema kinseyi | reverse complement strand
TGCTTTGTATAGAAATGCTCCTTTGCCCACTTCTTCGTGATTCCTGACCATTTTAAGAAGAGGGTCTCTTCCATTTGCAACTCTATGTGCTGTACCCAGAATTAGATGCATGCTTTTGTTCATGTGCATGACCTTTCTTGTCCCGATATCAAGAGATCTGAGATCGTTCTTCGTCCATGGAACTCCCCCAAATGAATAGAGTAGTACCGGACGGCAAGCATGTTCGTTGCAGATACTTTGTTCCTCGCCGACAGTTCGGAAGACCAAATCTGTCGGATGAGACGTTTGTATCTGCTTCGGAGAGTATCCTTTATAGACGTCAAATCCTGAATGCGGCTCTGTGGCATGCCCAGTTATGTATAAGTCTCTCCAGCGCAAAGATGTCGTATGGCGCTTCTATCAGCGAGCTCAGGATCTTCAGGGATGCCATTAAGTTTTTCTCGCTTCAAATAATCCTTGGCGCATTTGTCTAACCCAAATTCCATTCCAATTTCCTTAGTATATCGTTCGACAAATCCCTAAAGCTAGATGTAGTTGCTCTTTGTTTATAGCATAGATCGTAAGATCGTCCATGTAAAATACATGAGTGAACTTGTAATTTCCATCTGATAGGTTGAAGAAAACTTCTTCCACCAGAAGCTTTTGATACAATCTGGTCCCGGTGCGGAATAGTTCTGCATCCCTCTTAATACGTTTTTTACCTCATAGACTTCTCATAGACTTCTCTCTAAAATACTTCGACCTCCTCTGGTTTGGGTGGGTGTTCGACGGTAACTGGAGTGTCTTGGAAGAGTCGAGATGGGTCAGAGAGAAACTGTTGATTTTCTGTGACCCACATCTCCCTCCGGTCTAGACTTCTATTAGCGTCATATAGTATCCGTATTCTCTCAACAATATGCTGCCTGATGGTCAGCAGCTTTTACTTGTTAAGTGTGTGATAACGGGTCCGGAGTTCACGCGCGAACTTTCGAACCTTGGCGGTAAAATTCCTGCCAGATGTGTTGTAGTCAATCACACATTGAATGCGGGACGTGTACTGTCTTGCCCAGCCTATCTTTACGGCAAGTTGATGCATTCGTCTTTTGGTCTTATGATCAGCCGTTGGTTTTGTTTTACGGTTCGCATCGGCCAAAGCTCTCGCTGCATTATACACACAATAATTGATAACCCAGAGGTCGGATTCACCGGAAAAATGTCCATGAAGCTCGTTATCCATTTCAGCCAGATCTTTAGGCTTGAGAGAAACCTTCGTGTTGATGTTTTTCCGCGTTGTAAAGCATCGCTCTTCATCTATTGGATGCCTGCCCGCGGTTGGTCTTAGTGTCGCCTCTCTTTCTTTGTTGCCGGCTTGTTCTAGCTGCGGTAGAGTAGGCGTCCCGCTTACATAGCCCCTTTTATAGAGTAGTTCAGCATGGTTTCGCAGATGTTGCTGCGAAAAGTGCGATAGCTTAGGGTGTTTCTCGCACCACAGAGCATGCAGCCGTGCCATGTAACCCTGTTCACGGGCCACACTCGCATCGTAGCAGTCTAGCAAGTCGTGATTCAGTCATGCCGTCCACCCAAAGGTCACGAGATCCCGCCGATCCATCGCATTGAATCCATTTTCATTGGCTCCCCCAACTCTAGATTGGTCAGCATTGTTGGCCGACCCATTGTCGGAAGCCCTGCGCGTTCTGTTGTTTTGAAACGCACTTACTACAACTATGTTTGGTGTTGTCATTGTTGTTCCCACAAGAAGCTAGCGAAAGGGGTTCGTCCATCCTTGTAGAGCCCCGCATGCAAGGATAAGGCTGCGTACTCTGAGAGGTCGCCCGGTATCCCAGAGTCACCGTTCTAGAAACCTCACCCAGGTGCCATTCAGCTTTCGGCACGGTTTTCGCACCTCCGCTTTGGGGTTAATTTCTTCAGGACCACCCCTGGACAATTGTCCGCGACTGCCTATTTATTTTTGTAACCATATTCAGCAGAAACCCTTGGTACAGGGACCCTCTATCCGCAACCCGAGGACGCGTTCGGTGGCTTTGCCCGATCGTAGGTCGAACTCTAGCCTAAGGTCGCGTCGACGCCCGGATAAACTCTGCTAAATTAGCTTAAAATACGATTGAAATACAATAAGCTCAATTCTAGTCGATGTTCTTCCAAATGTTAGCGTGATAATGACCAGTGCAAGTCAGATAGACTGATGAATTTAGCTGCCAGATCGAATAATGGCACACAAATTTTTTCGGAGGGACCGCAAAGGGACCCTGACAGGATCGAACTGGCAGTGACACTCACATCATTATATTATTTTTCTTAATTTATAAACATTAGAAATTATATAAATGCATATCCTTATTTAAATTATGTTAAATATATTGAAAGCTGAAAAAATCGAATTATAGATGTATCTGGCACAATTTGGCGGGAATCGAACACGGGTTTCCGAGATGTCAGTAAGGCGATTTCCCATTCTAGTTATGTCTGAACATGAGTATTGGTATTTCATCGTCCATATGAAGTAAATTCTAGAAAATTAATTATTTCTAATTAATGTATATATATTTAATAATCATGCTTATCATAGTAATTATAGTTGTGATTTTCACCTTCTAAAAACTGCCACATTTAACTTACTCAAACTAGAATGTACCTAACGTGACTATTATATATTATATTATATACGCTATACTAAATGATGAAATTCTGCGTTTTCCAAGCCCATTTTCAAGTTATTAAATTTATGAACTTTGTAGCTTATTGCATTGAGGTTTTATTATAATATAAATGTAGAAAAAATTTAATTAAAAAGTAAAATCCCAATAATTTTGTCATTGTTTTAAAATTTTGAAAGAAACTAGCCCCCTAAGTTTCTTCCTTTTTGTAAAAAAGTACTCCCATAGTTGTTTTTTAGATTTTTTATAGGTTCCTCTAGGCCGCTCCAGGTCAGAAAATTTATTTTATTAGTTCTCAATTTGAAAAAATAGAATTTAAGGCTTAAAAATTATTTACCCTGTAGAAAGTTATTGTTGTTTATTAAGGAATATGTCCTAAATTTAATTAAACAGTTTTGAAGCTATTATTGAGCCTAGAATACAATATTTTAATAAATTTCATTAGAATTAATAGTTTTTAAATGTCCCCACACATTTTTTCTAAAAAGAACAAGAATTGTAAGATTTTTTTTACCATATAATGAGTATATTTTCCATTAGGAATACATTGAAAATATTTTTACCTCGTGACTAAAGAAAGTCGAGATTTTAATTTCTATCATGTACCTGAAAAAGATATGAGCTAGGTTAAATTCAGGTTTATTTTTACGGAATTATGCGTTTTTATAAGTTTTGCTTATCGATTTGCTTCTCGATTTCATTAAGCTTTTAATTCATAGAAGTAAGACTTGATACAAAATACATAATACCTAAGAATATATGTTAAAGTACTATAAGAATCTTCAAGCTCTCACCCCGTATCAATTTTTTAAATTTATTCTTATGGAGAATTTGTTCTTTAACCCCTTTACTATGCAGGCCGAAAATAACAAACTGAGCCCAAAATGTGTGGAACGTTCTACTAGATGAATTCAATTGAAAACTTGTATTAGGGTGTTATTTGGGTTCCTGAATACGAATTTAGGGTAAAAAATTGAAATTTCAAAATGGCTGATCCAATATGGCGACCAAATTTTTTTTTAAATCCACTAAGTTGACGAGTTTGAATGAAAATTGATACCAGGGGGTTATTTGGGTCGCTGCATATCAATTCAAGGTCCAAATTAAACTGTTAGAAATTGTTGATTTAATACCAATACCAACACCATGTTTCATGAAAAGCGGCCAATTTGACCTAATTTCGATCAGTTATATTGAATATGCCATCTTGAATTTTGGAATTGTGATATCAGACTCGGATTCAGAGACACATGATGAATTAGAAAAATCAATTTTAATTTTTTACTAGATATCAAATATATTTATAAACCACTATAGTTCAATTTTTCGATTAGACCAAAATTAAAAGGTTAGAGCTTTTTCAAAATTTGAAAAAAATTTATGAGTTTTAGCTTTTTTGTTTCAAATTTTCTGATACACAGCAAAAATACTTCCAAATTATCATAATGAAAATTTTAAATTCAATATAAATTTAAAAAGTTATATGCGTTTCATCATTTTGAAAACTTTCAAAAAAGTTAGTAGATTTGAAAAAGCTTTATAAATTATGTTGATGAAGTTTTTCAATTGGACAAAAATTAGCTAGCACGAGTTTAGTAATGAGAATGTAATCATCAAAGCCGTATGTGCTTTGAGAACCTTCTTCAAAAACAAATCGAAAACCATTTCAGTTACAATTTATGGCTGTAATTCCTCATAAGTTTAGGTGGCCGTTTTTGTTTTGAGTTTTAAAGTTTATGATATTTGAAAAAATGTAGTTAAAGTGTACGCGTTAAACTTCGAAAACGAGCGCTTAGCGCCAGAGCGTACCCGCGCGTCGTTGGCGCGCTGAAACTTGACCCAAAGCGCCGTGCGCGCAGCGCGCAAGGAGCATGTGCCCACGCAGCGGGCATATCTTTTTTTTTAGTTAAAAGATTAAATCATTCATTTTCAGTATTTTCTACAAAAAAAAGGAACTTTGCGGGTAACGTTAGCAAAATTCAAAGACAAACAATTTTTTGGGTACCCAAAGTTGCGAAGCTGTTACAAAAAGTTTCCCAACATTATTATCTGGCATTGTCTTAAACATCGTCTTGAGTTAGCTGTTCAGGATTCACTTAAAGATCAAAACTCTGTACATGGAGAAACTCTTGTTCGTAAAATTCGGCATTATAATATTTACAAAAGTTCGATGGCAATCTAGGATATAGCCGAGAAAATAGTATAATTGCCACAGCCATACGAAGAAATACATTTTCCATTTCATTTATAAATATACTACAAACCTAATAATTTCCATTTATCGATGGAAAAAATGACCCTTTTGAATGCGAAGGTGCAATGAAAGAAAAAACAATTGAATGTAGTGATTCGCGATTCAGTACCAAATGATGTAATTACACACGCCCAAGTTCATGAGGATGTTAAAATTCCCAAACCTTATAATTTGTTTTATCACAGGAAAATATATCCGTTCTGCTGCACCGGAGACCCGTGCTCAACTCCCGCCAGGGCTGATTTCTTCTAACAAGGTTTCTTCTCTTTCAGCTTAGAATAAAATATGAATATCTAATTGTATGTTTAATGTATAAAATGTATAGTGCGTGAAGTATATGCGAATTTATTTTTATTTTGCTGTTTCGACCATGGCAGTTTTTCCTATTTTTTATGGGAAAAATTAGAAATGCGCAGAATGAACATAGAGAGAACGTCTTTATTATTGTGTTCTGTAAACTTCACAGTCTGTCCTAGGGATTATAGTAAGTTTCTTCTACTATGAGTGCAATTATTTGATCATTCACTTTATATTTCAATAAACAAATTAACTTTAAAGCTTACTAATCAGAATAGTAATTCTTGCAATGGTGTCTCTATATCCTGGCTTGCTATTGTCGTATTGTAAAAATAAATATTATACTATCAAATTTTATTACTGAAAGTTTCCCTTGTATATCACGTTACGAAATTTATTGGAGCTTTGCATAATAATTATAGTTAATCTTCAAAAAACAGCGGAGAATTGGAGATTATTGTTTCTGATTTAGGTATTAAAATAAAATACAATCACCTGCAAAGATTGACTTGTGAAAGGGCGACATATGAAACCCAGCTGAAGCGAATGCGATCCGTAGGATTTTTGAATATTACGCTCTCCGTTATAACGCTCTAGATGAACTATAATCTCTTTGCGAACGAATTCAAAGAAGACGGTGCGATATTTTCAAAGCGCATAAATATATTCACAGAACGATTATTATTTTAACGAATCTGGAGAAAAAAGAGTCCAGAGCGTATAAAGAAGCGATCAAAGCGGATGAACAAATGGAGTTCAGAGGCATACCCCTTATATCTAACAAAAAAGTCTGTGTTTTTGAAAGAAATCAATTTTGAAATCAGTTTTGAAAGAAATGATTTTTCTAAGAAGTTTTATTACATAAATTGTAACACAAGTAACACAAAAAAATCTCAAACCCCGAGAAACACACGTAGATTTCTTTTTTTCAAGTATTTTAGCAAGGTTAAATTAACACAACACCTTTTCTAAAAATAAAGGTTTCAAATGTTGCAGTTTTATTACTGCAAATTGCAAGTAGGTTCACTGTTATTTTTCTAAATGTGAACAACCCCTATTTTTCTCGCGAAAGTAGGTCGAAGAGTGAAAGGTCTGAATGAAGATTTTTAGTTTATATATATATAATTAAAAACTTGTCATAAGGACAACCGCAGGATTTCGCAGGGAGCGGGTGCTAATCTGGAAAATTGCACCCGCTCCCAGCGAAATCGCGGTAAAATTTCAGCCACAACCACGTCTCCCACGACCGTGTTTTAGCATATTCTTGACACGCAGGGATGCAACTCCCTTATAAGGTCTTCATCCTCTTTTTCTTTTCATTCTCCTTGGTTATGATGTTTTTGTCAGCTGGTGCCGAAAATTCGATAACAAACATGGTTCGCTTCTCGAAGTTAAGAAGAACCATGACAGGCCTCAAGTGAACAACAGAAACAGTTGTCGAGAATATGTAGTTCCAGTAAATGCGACACTTCCCATTCTCGACAATTGAATCGATTTCCCTAGAAGCATTTAGAGGAGCGATAATAAGGTTAATGTCGTAAGAGTGACAGAGATGGTAATAAAGCACTCTTAGTGCCGCATTGTGTCTTTAATTGTAGGTCGTTCCCGCGTGACTTGGACAACTAGATAGTATGTGAGCTAAATGCTCGGGGTTTGCATGGCACGCCCTGCAGCTATCATCAGGAATGTCTTGGCTCAAATTGTGGCGACGGTATGTTAAGGTCGAAATGACAACGTCTTGGCATGCAAAAATGAAACCCTCCGTACCAAACTTCAATCCAGGCGGTTTAAGGAAAGCAAACGTTAGCTCACAAGACATTGACTGATCCTTCACATTAATGTGAAAGATACCGTGCATCCTCTTATCGTAGACCTGCTAACGAAAGTTTTTCTCTTGTGCTTTCTTAATCCGTAATTTCAGGAGTGAGTACTCGAGATAGATAAGATTTGATGCATTTTGCTCACCCCTAATACTGAAGTCCAATACGAGTGTTTCAGCAGCGGTCTCCGCTGCTTTGTACAGAAACGCTCCTTTGCCCACTTCTTCGTGATTCCTGACCATTTTATGAAGAGGGTCTCTTCCATTTGCAACTCTATGTGCTGTACCCAGAATACTCCTGTTGTGAAGACATTCAAGGCTCAATATTCCGCGACCACCTTGACGGCGTGAGATGTACAGTCGCGGAACGGAAGCCTTAAGATGCATGCTTTTGTTCATGTGCATAACCTTTCTTGTCCCGATATCAAGGGATCTGAGCTCGTTCTTCGTCCATGTAACTACTCCAAATGAATATAGTACTACCGGGATGGCAAGCATGTTCGTTGCAGATACTTTGTTTCTCGCCGACAGTTCGGAATACCAAATCTGTCGGATGAGACGTTTATATCTGCTTCGGAGAGTATCCTTTATAGATTGCACATCCTGAATGCAACTCTGTGGCACGCCCAGATAGTATAAGTCTCTCCAGCGCAAAGGTGTTCGTATAGCACGTAAAGCACGCTGGAAGGGTGCTGCATTTTTCAGACACATCTATCGATGAGGAGGTTCTACCAAAATCCTGCTACACCTTTTTTTAAACTGCTTTGTTTATACATTTCTTACCACACAGGTCCGATTGTCCAAACAATCCTGTCATTCAGGATAGCTGTAAATATCTTATAAAGTGTGTTCAGACAAGTAATTGGTCTGTTATTCTTAGGGTCAGCTAAGTTGCTTATTTTCGGCCGAAGTACTATGCATCCTTCCACCAACCACTCCGGAATCGGCTCTTCCGAATTCAAATATGAGGTGAAAATACGGGCCAAATGCTGATGGGTTGAAGGAAACTTCTTCCACCAGAAGGTTTTAATACAATCTGGTCCTGGAGCGGAATAGTTCTTCAACCCTCTTAATACTTTTTTCACCTCCTTGGTAGTTATGGGTGGGCATTCTTTATCAGGTGTTATGAGGGCAACATATAACTCCTTGAAGCTATTTATGTTTTCTGACTCTTCGTCCAGTCTATGCTGCACCTCGTAGACTTCTCTCCAAAATACTTCGACCTCCTCTGGTTTGGGTGGGTGTTCGATAGTAACCGGATTAGGGATTAGGGTCAGATAGTATCCGCATTCTCTCAACAAAATGCTGCCTGATGGCCAGCAGCTTTGACTTGTTAAGTGTGTGATAAGGAGTCCAGAGTTCGCGCGCGAACTTTCGAACATTGGCGGTAAAATTCCTGCCAGATGTGATGTAGTCAATCACACACTGAATGCGGGACGGGTACTGTCTTGCCCAGTCTATCTTTATGACAAGTTGATGCATTCGTCTTTTGGTCTTATGATCAACCGTTGGTTTTGTTTTAGGTTTCGCATCGGGCAAAGCTCTCGCTGCATTATACATACAATAATTGATAGCCCAGAGGTCAGATTCTCCTGAAAAATGTCCACGTAGCTCGTCATCCATTTCAGCCATATCTTTAGGCTTGAGAGAAACCTTGGTTTTGATGTTTCTCCGGGTCGTGAAGCATCGCTCTTCCTCTATTGGATGTCTGCCCGCGGTTAGTCTTAGTGTCACCTCTCTTTCTCCGTTGCCGGCTTGTTCTAGCTGTGGTAGAGTAGGCGTTCCGCTTACATAGCTCCTTTTTCGGAGTAGTTCAGCATGCTTTCTCAGACGTTGCTGCGAAAAGTGCGATAGCTCCGGGTGTTTCTCACACCACAGAGCATGCAGCCGTGCCATGTAACCGCGTTCAGAGGCCACACTCGTATCGTAGCACTCTAGCAAGTCGTGGTTCGGTCGCTCCGTCCACCCAAAGGTCGCGAGATCCCGCTGATCCATCGCATTGAATCCATTTTCATTGGCTCTTCCAGCTCTAGATTGGTCGACATTTTTGGCCGACCCATTGTCGGGAACCCTGCGCATTCTGTTGTTTTGAACCACACTTACTACAACTATTTTTGGTGTTGTCATTGTTGTTCCCACGAGAAGCTAGGGAAAGGGGTTCATCCATCCTTGTAGAACCCCGCATGCAAGGATAAGGCTACGTACTCTGAGACAATTGTCCGCGACTGCCTATTTATTTTTGTCACCATATTCAGCAGAAACCTTTGGTGCAGGTACCCTCTATCCGTAACCAGAGGACGCTTTCGGTGGCTTTGTCGTATGCCCTTCGATTTGATTCTAAAGGAAGCAAAACCGAACACACACACAAATATATATATACGAAAAGCTTCAAAATTTTTAATCCAATGAATTTTGCACTATGAGTTTATCGATGTTGCGAATAAGTGGTTAATAAAAAAGCAAATAAGTAGTTTTGAAGTTACAGGTGTGGCGGTGCTAGCTTCATGTGAAGACAGCGCGCAACAAATTTTGTATAAAAAATTGCACAGCCCAAAATTTAGGACATACGGACCTTAAAAGCCCTAAATGAGTCCATAATAAAACGATAGTTTTAATTTTAATTTTAAAAAAAGGCGATGCTAGCTACACAGACGTTAATTAGAAAAAGAGAGTATGCGAGAATACATGAAACGCGACGAATTTTTTACTAGTTGGTCTTTCGGAATCAAACTTGTATTAATACATTGATAGTAGTTAAGAATGCTGAATGTATGCATTTTTATCGGAATTTAATAAACAAAAGACTCAAATTTCACAAATTCGCGTTCGATTAGAAGTTTACGAAAAACTTTGGTCGGAATTCCATTCTATAGAAACCAGTATTGAATGAATTGATAATTTTCAGTAACAAACAGAAATGCGAACAAAATTTGAAGACGTTTATTTCGATGCTATGTCAATGGCTCAAGAACGGCTGGACGCGTCTTGACAAAACCTGGCATATATTGTATTGATACCCAAGTTGTCATTATGCTTGAGTGTCTCGAAAATTTTGATACAATAAAAACACCTTGGGCGCTGACGGGTTAAAGGTTCAGCAGCTCAAGTCATAGACTCGATTGAAACCTCAGCTGAAAACTATGCCGTGGAATTTTGTTTATTAAGAAAGCGATATGAAAATTCCAGGCTTATTGTGCATCATCATGCACAAGAACTATTCGAAATGACTGCAATCACCAAAGAATCTCCTACGTTACTAAGGCAATTAGTAGATAATACTTTAAAACATGTTACAGCATTAAAATCACTCGGTCAGCCTATTGACACATAGGATACTTTGCTGATTTATGTCATTTCTTCCAATATCGATCCAATCACGAAACGCGAATGGGAATCAAAAATGATTGCTGAGAACTTAACAACTATTAGTTTAGTTCTGGAAACATTGCATCAAGAATTGGTAAATCAAAATAATTATAATTCGTCTGCAACAAGTTCTAAATTTAAACCGCAGCCTAATAAAAAAGCTGATCATTCGCTTTCCTATTCAGCTGTAACTAAATCAAAGAAAGCGTGCGTTATATGTAACGATTCACATCCGATTTATTAATGCGCTAAATTTTTTGACATGCTACTTAAAATGCGAAATCAAGAAGTTTTAAAACATAAATTGTGCTTTTATTGCGTGCGATCAGACAATACGATTCAAGATTGCTTCTGCGGAGGTTGCACGCGAATCGGTTAGAACCTGCTGTAGTAATATCGACTGAATTGTTCTCATAAAAGATCAATTTGGGAATTTTTATCAATGCAGAGCTTTAATCGATTTAGGTTCTCGAGCAAATTACATTTCAACAAAACTGTGTGAGCAGTTGCATTTATCGAAGCAAAAAAGCAGTGTGAAGGAAGGAGGCGTCCATGTAATGTCTACCAATGTAAAACTTTGTACATATTTAACAATAAACTCGCGAATGAATTCCTACAATGCTCATATTTCATTCTTTGTAGTAAACCAAGTAACTGGAATCATTCCAGCTTTAAAGCTAGATACTCGAAATCTCCAAATCCCAAACAATTTGAATCTAGCAGATCTATTTTTTAATGTTCCGCATACATGCGACATTCTTATCAGAGCGAGTATATTTTGGGATCTTATGTGTATTGGTTAAATTCAATTGAGAATAAATCGACCAAACATACAAAAAATAAAGTTCCGGGAGGTTAACTGAAGGGGATAATTTCAATGAAAACCCTGAATATAAAACTTTATTGTGCCATCTAAATCAAAATATGGAATTAAATTTAAGTTTTCAAAAATGTTGGTTGATTGAAGAATGTGACCAAACTCGTCACTTTTCAGAAGAAGAAAATGCTTGAGAAAGGAAATTCGTTGAAACACACACAAGAACAAGACAGACGATTTTCGGTTCGTTTGCCTCTTAAACAATATCCAAAAAATCTTGGACAGTCTGGAGACACAGCGTTAAAGCGACTGTACTCAGTCGAACGGAAATTAACTAAACATTCTGTCATAAAGAAGCGATACAGCAAGTTCATGAGTGAATACGAAATTTTAGGCCATATGACTAAAATCAACGATGATCAGATCGATGATCAGCTTGCCTATTATTTACCTCGCCATTCCGTGATCAGAGAATCAAGCACACCCAGACGGCAAAGCGAATTGTTTATTAATGAAAAACGAATTCAAATTTACGAACACGAATTCGTAAAAAAATTCAATTTCTGTTCGTACAGAATTCTTTCTGAATTCATGTTATAATCGTAGTATGACCGCAGAAATTAATTTGGAAGGAATTGAAAAAGAATTCGGGTGAACATATCAAGAACTGTAGCGACATACAGAAACTATCATTTCTGGCTTCACGATTCATTCAAAATGAATAATCTTTCAAGTTCTAGCCTATTCGTGAAGAATTCTTTTCCAATTCATTTATTGCTTCATGTGAACAATACATGAATATAGTACGTAATGAAATTGAATACATAATGAATGACAAAAGTCTTCTTATGTATGTTAACGCGATGCCAATTGAATTATTTTTTTATTCAATTTCAATGAAATCCTCGAACTAAGGGAATACATATTCTATTTATAAATTTTTCATTTAAAGCAACGTATGAATTAATATTGCATTTTAACCGAGTAAAATATTGATACCATCAAAGTATTAAGAAATCTGCGCAACAACTGTAATATTCCTTTTTCTTAAACTTAAAATTCATATTTTATTTTAGAATTTAGAAATTGCAATTTATCTTTGCTTTTGTTTATACTGTAACGTTCAGTTAGCGAAGCTACCATGGCAATTAAACAACTGCTTATGGAATTTTCAACATTGTGAACTATTTATTTTTCTGCATTAAAATTTTTAACGAGCAGGTACTATAATTAGATTTTTAAAATGATTTTATGTGTTTAAGTAAATAAATAATGCTGATATGAAAAAGGATGAAACGCCAATAAAATTACTGTTATTTATCAATTTGTAAAGAGTTATTTATTAAATATTCATCATTACAGTTACTTAAATAATATTATATATTGATCTAATTAATGACCAATATCTGGATCTACTAAATAACTGGATTAATATTTACTGCAAAGCCACCCCTATGCTGCTTTTTTGGTTCTTTCTTTTACGTGCTAGACCCACTGCTTGACAGAAGCTTCAACTTGATGTAATTCTTGTTTATATTTCTTTGCAAGAATATCTAAAACAATTAAAACAAAAATCATTCAATGGTGAATGTGGCAATAAGAAATACAATTGTAATAAAATAATTTTTTGCAGATCAAGTAGAAAGAAATATTTACAAGTTAAAATAACGAGAAAAAGTTGATGCGATTCCTGAGACAATGAGTTGCAGTGGTTTTTGTAATTTAAAATGAGAATCACCAAGTTTTTGGTAAGATTCTCTCTACTTTATTTTACATCGAAAGTTTTGAAGTGTGCATATTGATTTCTTATTAAACTAAAGTGTATTATTTAACAATAAAATAGGGAAAATTTAAACGATAAATGATTTGTCAAATGTACCTACCGCATAAAATTTTTGATCAGTTCGTCCTGTTGAAGGACAATTTTTGTATCTTTTGTTCATCCTCATCGGAGGTTCTACTGACTGCTATCCAGGTATATAAACTTTGAAGAAGTTTATCATCAATAATTGTTGCCAAGACATTTCTTGTATGATCCCTAACACTTTTCCCTCCAATAGGATCAATCAGTGCTTCTGAAGAAATATAAATTGACATATTTATTGTAATTAATCACAAATTAAACGTTTCTTTGCATTTGCTCTGAAAAATATACATATTTTTTGGAATGAAGGTACTTTCATTTTCGTAAAAACTGCAAAATTTGACTTTACTGATCCCCGTCTTCGACAAATTAATAAGAAAGCAACATTTATTCTAATACATCTATGTCAATTTATTTATATGGTACATTTAAGTGACTCGTACTTAAGTATTCATTTTTGCCGGCAGAGTTAGCATTACTAAGTAATTCTTTCAGCTCATCTAAGAATACCTTTCCTTTTTTTGGGAACGGAGGTACAGTCTGTCAAGTTAAAGCGTGGGTGGCTTTACTCGCAGTCGGTAAGGTGTATCGACATGATTTTGGTGTCAAAATATTAAGAAGAGCTCCCTC
>NC_046665.1:29171691-29187078 GCF_010883055.1 Belonocnema kinseyi | reverse complement strand
GGGAGCTCTTCTTAATATTTTGACACCAAAATCATGTCGATACACCTTACCGACTGCGAGTAAAGCCACCCACGCTTTAACTTGACAGACTGTAAAACTTCAACTGTAGCTGGAGATGTTTGGTTTAAAATGTGCGAACATTTAAACTGTTCAATCTTTCTTAATGTTTGATTGTGAAATGGCATATACGTTCTAAGAGTCAAAGACTGGTCAGCAATAGTATAAAATTTATTGGTAAAATTGATGTCAATCCGAATAAAACCGATGATCATAGTAATTTTCATATGATTCGACATTAATTAACATATAATCTTAATAACTATCATATCCAAGTCAACGCCATCTGGTGCATTTTGTTTTGAATGTCCTGCTGATGAATTGAGAACTATACATAAAATATACACACAGATATATCAACGGCGTAATCTGGATAGAATAATACTTATCCGGGTAAAAAGGCAGAATGAAGTATTTGACATAATGTACATAAATGAACATCAAGGATCATGACTTCTAATGTAAACATACCCAGAAAAAACGAAAGATAAAGTTTACGTCGATTCCAGGTGAAAGATTCACCGCAACAAAAATTAACCTTACCGGATAAACTTTACATTAATGGAAGATAATTTCTGATTTTTAACCTTGCCAGGATAATCTTTCGCCTTATAATCGCTCCATTTTTATTCGAGATGTACCGAGAATGGCGACGATGGCGCTATCTATCGTCGTTTAACTTCATTACATCGGAGAGAAATGAGGATTCCCACCTGTCAATTGTTTTTGCGCTTTTTGCTAAATGGTATTAAATAAGTTCTAATTCGTCTACAATCGTGTAATTTGTGTCAGAGGAGATACTATATCAGTAAGAACAATTCTTTTTCTTTTTTCTGTTGCTTATTCTACACGTGTTACCGAAATTTGATCACTTCAGCATGACGCAGTAGACGAGATCAGAATTATTCTCCTAACCTGGGTGAAACTTTCGCCGAAATATATTTGATTTTTAACCGTTTCAAGTCTGAACTGCAACAAAATTTTAACTTTTGTTTTTTCTGTGTTCTTTTTAATTTGGTGTTCTGATTCAGAACTCGAATTCACTCATATTTTGCCATTTTCCCATTGCTTATGAGGATGCCGTAGCAGACGACAGCTTTTATTCCATCGTAGGATAAACTTTCGCCAAATAGCATGTAAACTTTAACAGCGGGGAATTTTACACGCAACAAAATTTAACTTCAGTTCTTTCTGTGTATAACTTCACCGATTCGCATGTATGAATTTAGACCCCGCATAGCAACAGTAAAACATTTATGATCACACAGGAAAATGTAGTCTCAATTTTAAAAAAAATCAATATCGAATAATAAATGATTATGGATGAAAATGAATGATTGAGCATTATCACGTATGAACAGATACTTTCATACATGTGGAATTTCAAAATGTTAACATTTGAAACATACGTTATGCATGAAAATTTAGTATTTTATATTTTCACATATTCTTTGGTGTGATCATACCAAAATATAATTTTGAGGGCATGTGACGCAGTTAAATACCTATATTACCGACCTCACTTTTTCAGTTCACTGAATGTTTTTTTGAAACTAAGAACTTTTTTGTGAATAAAATATCGAGCTGCAACTTTGCAAAATGTATTAAAGTACAATAAAGTACGTTCAGGTACTGCATTTTGGTAGGAACTTCACTGAAAATTATTTCATCTTTTTTCTGAACCTCGACATTTTTTGAACGTTCGAACTTTTTTTATACATAAAATATCGGTCTCAAACTTTGAAAAATGCAAAAAGAGACGTAAGAACGACGGAAACAGCGTTTTTTCGTGTATATTTTGTATAAAATTAAAAGAGTTTCATGTCCGGCCAACTTTACAACCATATCTTTATATCTTTTGGGTCGCTCAATCTGAATCTGGGGTTTCAGTAGTCCCATTTGGGTGTTCCATGGGCATTACCCAGGAACAACGGCGTGGAAGTAGTAAATTCTGTTCCCTTTGGGGTGCTGGATTAGCGTGATTCCCCTTGCCTCTCACGTTGGGGTGCTGAATTAGTGTGAGTCCCCTTGCCTCTCACGTTATGGTGCTATATTAGCATGAGTCTCTTCGTCTTTCTAGATCGGGGTGTTGAATTAGCGTGAGTTCCCCTTGCCTCTCACGTTGGGGTGCTAGATTAGCGTGAGTCCCCTCGCCTCTCACGATTTCATTCGACAATATCGGACTCTTTTTTTCAAAAGATCTACGGAGTGGGTGTCGCTTCTGTTTAGTTCCCTTTGAAACTTGATCTCGTTTTAATGACCAACAGTAGTCAGCCCTCATATTAACATCCCAATGTCCCTGATGTCTACGCTCTATCTCTTTGATTTTCTTGGTGAAAACGTTCGCCTTGTTCTTCACTAAAATCTCCCAGATTCTTTGGAAACTCGTCAATGTGAGAATCAAGAAAATGGAGCTTCAAGTTCATTAGAAAACCCAATTCACCAAAATTTGAAAACATATCAGAAACAATTTTTTTGTAATCTGTACTTTTGTGATTGCCTAAAAAATTTTCAACAACCATCTTAAAACTGAGCCAGGCAGCCTTTTCAGTGTCTGTCATTTTTTTAATTAATTCCGGATCCCGCAACATTTTTCGTATTTGTGGTCCATTAAATACACCCGCTTTCAACTTCGCTTCGGAAAGTTGTGGAAATTGATTGCTCAAGTATAGAAAGCAGTCACCGTCAATATCAAGAGCTTTGACAAATGGCTTCATAAGACCAAGCTTGATATGAAGGGGTGGAATTAAAATATCTTTTGGATTGACTGAAGGTTTTTCAATTATGTTCAATTTTCCTACGTCAAATGATGTTCTTTTTGGCCATTGCTTTTTTTTATAATGCTTGATGCGATTTCTACTGTCCCATAAACACAAGTAATAGGGTGTTTTGTAAACCCTGATTGCTGTCCTAATAAAATCCCAAGAACTTTCAGATCTCTACACAACTTCCATTCATGCGTTGAGTAGTTAATTTTTTCCAGAAGAAGTTTAAGAGTACTATAGTCTTCTTTCAATTCCGTAGAATGTGCAACTGGAATAGGAGCATAAACATTAGTATTGTGTAGTAATACAGCTTTCAGGATGCGCATGGAAGCGTCAATAAATAGTCTCCAATCTTCTGGTTTATAAATACCGGGTTTCATCTTTTCCATCAACCCATCAATATTATCACAGTACACTAATTTTCCCTTTTCATTAACTTCAGATTTAAAGTATTGTCTAAAACCTTTTTCTCTATTCCTACAAGAACTTATTTTTATTTTTTCAGCAAAAAAATTTTTTTTTTTGAAAATGGAAGCTAAATATTCCATACTATCTTTAGCAAGTCCTAGATCTCGTGCACAGTCATTAAATTCTGTCCACGTAAATAACTCTGGAGCACCACGGTTTTCGCTATGTGGAAGGTACTGTTCTTCATCTTCACCGTTGTATTCATCGTCATCATATTCAATACCATCTTTGTCATAATCATCATATTTATCATTTTTCAGAATACTTTCGTCACTGTTACGATCAATTTCGTCATCGTTTTCATCCGTATGATTCGTCCCTCTGCTCACTGACAATTTCCTGAAGGTTTTTGAAGTATCGTTATCTTCCACTGGTTTTGTGACGCTAAATACATCAGCATATTTGACACTACCTATATTTTTTCTATTTATTCCATTAAGTTTGGTCATACAGAAGTAGCAGTCTTCCTCTCGCAAAGGTTCCCTCCATATCATTGGTTTTCTAATTTTAAGTGTTTTCTTATTGCCTTCATTACTTTTGTGACGAGTAAGTGACTGAAAACATGCACCACAAACGTTATGAGGAACCCAGTTTTCAGTTTGGTTTTGGACATTTATACCAAAATAATCTTCATACATTGATATAAGGCCATCACTAAATGATCTACGATTTACTGGCACATCAAATTTGCCACATATATAGCAAAATGCATCTAAATTTTTTTGGCATTGATGTGCTTCAAAAGTAGTTGACTGGTTGGAATTAGTGAGCTGTTTACGTGCCATAACTGTTTGGATCGTTGGATCACTGTTATAGTTACCGGATATAAATAGCCACGCGAATATAAATCGCGCTCGATTTTATTTTTCGTTGTTTGATTTAAAAGCGATGAGCTGGAGACTTGAGCGAGCAAAGGGGCGTGGCCTAACGCGTGACACTTCGACACCTTCCCTCTCAAGTCGAAGCTTCTGAGAAAACAGTTTTCGCACGAAAGCGTGACCTTGTATCTCTATTCCTTGCTGTCTTTTCACGGCAAAAGCTAGTTATTAGATCGAGGAGCCGTTCCATGAATTAATCTCTACCGATTTCTCTCAGTGTGGTTTGGAATTCATGGGTATTGATAAGTACATTAAGGATTTATGAGATGGATTGCCGTGAGTTCGTAGGACTTTGGAAGTTAAGGGAAAAGAAGGATGTTCACAGCCTCTTAAATATGAAGTGCTTGACCGGTCTATTGATCATTGAACCTTCATTTAACCTATGTACTCGAAAAACGCGGAAGAAGTTTTACATTTTTAACAGATAGAATTGCTGTAATTTTTGACAATTTGCGCTTCATTACTCTGTATGAATTCAGGATATGTGTTTTAAGAATTTCTGAGTTTGGGCTTGACAGATTTAGGGTTATGAATTCTGACTTCTTTCACTTGGGCTTTGTATGTTTAAGATTGAGGTTTGCGTGAGTTTAAAATACAAATATTAATGTAGAAATTCGAAATAGCCCATTTTCGACTATAGTTATGCTTTCTACGGTGAAATCTCAACTGGCATAGTCCTTCGGACTCCGGATTCAGATTCAGCGACCCAAAAGACATATAAATATGGTTGTAAAGTCGACGGGATATACAAATCTTTTGTTTTTATACAAAATATACAAGAAAAAACGCTGTTTTCGTCGTTTTTACGTCTATTTTTGCATTTTTTGGGAAACTATGACCTGATTGGGTTATTTGGACCCCGGATTCAGATTTAGCGACCCAAAAGGCATGAAGATATGGTTGTAAAGTTGCCAGAACATAAAAATCTTTAATTTTTATTCAAAATATACAAAAAAAAAACGCTGTTTTCCTCATTTTTACGTATATTTTTGCTTTTTTTGGAAAACTATGACCTGATAGGGTTATTTGAACCCCGAATTCAGATTAAGTGACCCAAAAGACATATAGATATGGTTGTAAAGTCGACCGGACATGAAAATCTTTTGTTTTTATACAAAATTCACATGAAAAAACGCTGTTTTCGTCGTTTTTACGTCTCTTTTTGCATTTTTTAGGAAACTGTGACCTGATTGGGTTATTTGGACCCCGGATTCAGATTTAGCGACACAAAAGGCATGAAGATATGGTTGTAAAGTTGCCAGAACATAAAAATCTTTAATTTTTATTCCAAATACTAAAAAAAAAACGCTGTTCTCCTCATTTTTACGTATATTTTTGCTTTTTTTTGAAAACTATGACCTGATAGGGTTATTTAAACCCCGGATTCAGATTCAGTGAGCCAAAAGACATATATATGGTTGTAAAGTCGACCGGACATGAAAATCTTTTGTTTTTATACAAGATATAGACGAAAAAACGCTGTTTTCGTCGTTTTTACGCCTGTGTAATAAAAGATGTAAAAAAATTTCAAATATCAATTCCATCGGCATCAGCCGGTAACGTTGTACACGAAAATACGAACCCTCTAGAGCCTCGTCTAGCGGTCGCCAGGGTTCGTATTTTCGTGTACAACGTTACCGGCTGATGCCGATAGAAATGATAGTTGAAATTTTTTTTACATCTTTTATTATTAAGATTTGTACTTAAACGTAGTTTTCTTTCGGCTCTTGCATTTCTCAAAAATTGTGACCGATATTTTATGTATAAAAAAAGTTCGAACGTTCAAAAAATTTTGAGGTTCGGAAAAAAAATAAAATAATTTTCAGTGAAGTTCCTACCAAAAGGCAGTACCTAAACGTACTTTATTGTACTCTAATACATTTTCCAAAGTTTCAGCTCGATATTTTATTTACAAAAAAAGTTCTTAGGTTCAAAAAAACATTCAGTGAACTGATAAAGTGAAGTCGGTAATATAGGTATTTAGCTGTGTCACATGCCCTTAAATCGAGTATTATTAGTGAAATCATCGATTTAATGAATTTAATAGTTCTGTAACGACCGCTACACCCACGACTGGAAGATAACGAATGCCAAACCCCAAGTTCCCTGTACTTTGCTAGTTTTAATCTCGTGACATTAAAAGCTCAAAATTGAGTTCCAAAAAACTTTACCTAAGCGACGTTACATCAAACCGCAGGTAAGTAATGAAAACTAACCCCCAAATGCACTGTATACTCTGTATACTCTGCTAGTTTCACTCTCGGGACAATAGAATCACCACTTTTCTTTCCAACAAAAAATTTACTTAAGCTACGTTACACCCACGAAAGGTAAATATCGAATGTTGAACCCCAAGTGTCGTGTGCTCTACCAGTTTCACTCTTAAGGTATTAAAATCTTAATTTCTTCCCAAAAAAAGTTACCTTACAGACGCTACACCCATGACAGGCAAATAATTAATAATAAACCTCAAGTGCCCTGTAGGGGAACATGGGACAGAAACGGTGTTGGGGTTAAATTACGCTGAAATTTTTCTCTGTTGTGTGTCACATCATAATAAAATAAATGGCGCAGCGCAGATTGAAAAAAATTGTTTATTAACAGTTGAAAATAATAAAATACCCAGCATTGATTTTAATGAGAATACCCATTCCACCCAAGCATGGGGCGACATGGACATTTCAAGGCAGCTATTTTCTTCCTTTCTATACAATTTTCTAATGATTTTTTTAACTATATCGGAAACGCATAAAGGCCGGCTTACGTAATTGATTTGATCGCTGATCATTTAAGTCAAAACAAAAAATAATAAAAAATGTATAAAGAAAAGTCACCCATTTCATTCCAGGTTCCCCTACTCTGCTAGTTTTACTTTTGCGACATTAAAATCTCTATTTTCCTCCCCAACAAAACTTTACCTAAACGACGCTACACCCACGAAAGGTAATTATCGAATGTTAAACCCCAAGTGCCTTGTACCCAGCGTGATTCTTGTTTTGAAATGGAAACAATTATAAACTACGCTAAATCTACTACATAACGTCTGTAGTGCATATATGCATGAAACTCGTGGGTTTAGCGCCTATTATCCTGTTTTTTTGTTTTTTGTTTTAAATAAAAAACGAGTGCAATAACCGCGCGCGTAAAATTCGTTGGGAACGGGGCACTTGGGATTTGGTTCTCGGGTTTCACCTTTCGTAGGTTTTGCTTTTAGTATTCTTTTGATTTATATAAAAAAGCGAGTATAGAAACCGCATACATAAAAATCTCTGGGGACAGGGAACTTGAAGTTTACCTCTCAGTTTTCACCTGTTGTAGATTTAGCGTAGTTTATAATTGTTGAAATACAAAAAAAACTCACTGGGTACAGGAACTGGGGGTTAAGAACTCGAGGTATAAAAATTCGAGAATAAATTTTTGGAGAGGAAAGCAGAGATTTTAATGCCGCGAAAGTGAAACTAACAGAGTATAGGGCACTTGAGTTTTAGCATTAATTATTTGTCTGTCGTGGGCGTAGCGCCGGTTAGGTAACATTTTTTTGGGAGGAAAGTAAAGACTTTAATGTCGTAAGAGTAAACCTGGCACGAGTACAAGGCTCTTGGGGTTCAACATTCGATATTTACCTTTCGTGGGTGTAGCGTAGCTTAAGTAAATTATTTTGTTTAAAGGAAAGTAGTGTTTCTATTGTTGCGAGAGTAGAACTAGCCGAGTAGAGGGTACTTGGGGGTTAGTTTCCATTATTTGCCTGCAGTTCGGTGTAGCGTCGCTTAGGTAATGTTTTTTGGAACTTAAGGTTGAGCTTTTAATGTCACGAGAGTAAAACTAGCTTGGGGTGTGGCAATCGTCATCTTCCTGGCATGGGTGTAGCGCTCGTTAGATAACTATTAATTTCATTAGATCAACAATAATGGTTATCACCATGATTTCACTAATAATGCTTCGCTCGTGCGAAAAATATGTATGTTTCAAATGTTAACATTTTAAAATTCCATATGTATAAAATTGTTCACATGTGATAATGAACGATCATTTGTTTTCATCCATAATCATTTATGGCTCAATACTGACTTCTTTCGAAAATTGAGACTACATATTCCTGAGGGATCACAAAATGTTTTACTGTTACTAGCGATGTCAGTCGCGCTTCGCGCGATCATTTTTCGACTGATTAACGTTCTATCCAAATTAAAAATTTCTGAATGTTTTGAAATTTAGTACGAATTCAACATTCTAGTTTTAATTAAAGTTCATTCATAATAGAAAATGTCAGAAATTTAATGGAACTATTAATTATATACATAACTAAACGCATTTGTTCAACAACCATGATGCATGTAATCGTAACGATATTGATTAATCAAGATTCATGAAAAATTTAAGGTTATAATATCCATTTCAAGATTACAATAGAAATAAGATTATCGATTAGTAATCACAGATAATCCGCATCATTCAGCATACTGTTCTTACAATAAGTTTTTAAGTAGTACATCATAATACTGTCACCTTCCATTTTTTAATTTTAATTTTTATATATCAGTCTTAATAGTGACCGATATAAGTTTTTAATGGTGCTAAATCAAGTTTACACTACAAGCGGGAGTCTTAACTATCATGCTACACGGCCTTTTTAACACTAAAGATTTCAAAATGCGAATACATTTGAATTTTAGCACTCTTTCCATGTGAGCGCTGTCTATGATGGTCACGCGATTACCTCTCAGACAATCAGATCACGAATAAACTGACTTTACTCACTGGGCCATCACTGTGCTGGCCTAAATTCATACATGCGAATCGATGAAGTTATATGATCACGTAAGAAAAGTCATGATTCTTTATGTTCATTAATGTGCAAGCAGTATTACGTCAAAACATTCATTTTGACTTTTTTAGCAATTAGATTCTAAACAGCTTGTGCAATAATAGAGTTTTTTGCGGAGGAGAGTGTAAATAATTCACTTCAGTCTTGACAAAAGTCTCAATTTGCTTTATCAGTATTGTTGTACTAAAAATTGCATTGAGTTTAGACTTAGAAACAATCTTTTACTAATAATTTAGAGATTTATGAAATCGTGCAGAAAAATTATAAATTCAGGTTGAGGTTTCATCTATTCTCCGAAAGCAAGAATCCGTCAATGAAAATTAAGATAACTTTTTCCTGAGCTTACGGAAATTGAAAAAAATAAAAATTCATCATCCTGAAAATTTTTTGAACCGATACTTTTCTCAACTGTAATAATCGTATTGTTTAATTTAGATTTTTCATGATGATCAAGTAGCCATATCTAGTTGAGAGTAGAACTACTTATGAATACCTACAAGAAGTATAACGTCGTTTGAAAATAGCACACCACTATTGCATTCTTATTTATCTTACCTGAAAAGGCTGCCTGCCCTGTTACATTATTTCCATCTTGACGAGTGATCTTTCTCAACGGGTTGCTTAAATAACGCTCTACATCGTAGTTAGTTTCGGCATTACACATAATTCCTATTTTAGGTTTATTGATCCCTGGAGGACCATTGACAATATTCTCTGAAAATATTTTTATGATATGTATATATTTGAGATACCAAAAAGGTATATTCTTGTTTTATTAAAAAATATTTATATGATTCTTGTTACAAGCAATTAGATAAATTATCTGAGATTTAAAAAATTAATTTCAATGCTACAACGCTTCAAACCGTTCTTGCAAAGTAACTGCATTTTCAGCAAGCATCGATCGATATACAAAGTTAAACATATAATATTTGTGGTTTATGAATTCTTTCAAAATTTGGCTTAATTTTAGAGCGATTTTGTGCCTTAAATGTAGAAGTCCGTTAGTTAATTAATAAATTTTCTCTTTATTTTAAATTACCTTCGTTTTCTTTATTTATATCTTCATCTTCATACGACGTTTTGGATCCACTGCTTATTCAAGTTCTACCATGCTCATTGCACAATAGTGAGTCTCCTTCTCCTGTATTTTTATTAAGTAGATTTTTGGTTTTCTCTTCTTCCTCTCTTTGCAAATCATAATGATCATTGCATACATTGTTCAATGGCGAGCTCTCTCTGGGCTTTTTAATTGGGGGCTAATCCCCTAGAATTGATTCATTTGCCACTATAATTAAACAGTTGATCACAATTTGTCGAAAGTGTTAAATAATCTTTGTATTTTACGATAATCGTGCTAATTAGCGTATTAAATATTAAAAATCAACAGAACTTTTTATATAATAATGGATACAAAAGGTTTTGTAACATGGTACTTGAATATCGTAATCAGATACAGTTTGAGAATTGAATTTTGAATATGAACCATGAGACTTTTGATGACTAGCTTATTTTCCTTCTAGTTGATAGAAAAACTTTATTTATCGAGTTGCATAGTCTGCAACGTGTTGTTACTACGGGGTTCAATAATAAGATTTGAAGAATACGGGTCCCGTTTATATTGACCTAGTACTAAAAGAAGTAAGCAGTTACATCTTTATTTTGCACAGTAATTTCAAATTCTATCACACAGTAGCCACTAGCTGATAAATGTAATCTTTACCCAAGGCACAACAATAATCTACATAAATAAGCAATTGAAGTCGACTCGGAGTTACGATTAATAAAAAATTGTCATTAATGGTGAGTTCAATACAAGTTCATGAAGTTAAATAAACAAAGGTAGTTTTTTATCGTAATTACATTGCCTTATGAAACAATACTCTAGCCCAGATACTCGACGCATATGTATGAACAGCTAAATACTAATCTTGGATCAGAAATGCCCCATCAGCGTTCATTTTCTTGTTTCAATCGCATAAAATGGGACAGTTTTCAATTTTTTTCATTATTAATATATTTATGTTTAATTCATTCGGCGTTTACAATTGAGTGAGTTTCATATACAAAAATATGCAGACACTTATACTATATAATCTGTATGAATAACAGGAAAGTAAATAATTTTATTATTTCTCATAATCGTTCTTACCAAAAGGTCCCAAGAGTTTCTTCATAGAATACGCATGCCAATTATCTATTGGATTAATCCCTAACATTTTTTTTGCAGTTCTGTTAAATGGTTTATCTGGATGATATACGATCTTGTTCTCTCTATCAATCCATTATCCAGACATTACGTGCAAAAATTTATCATTTACGTTATTGGGATTTGAATTGTAAAAGAAAGCAACATAAAACTGCACATCCTGAGCCATCTAAATACCGTATCAATGATTTAATTTTTAAAACCAACAGATATAACATATAATATATGTCATTCGTAATTTATTTTATTGAGACATGTAGTCAACAAAAGAAAATAATTTCCAAGCCTCTTGAGATATTGTGATGTCGATTCAAATAATACTCGTTTTTTCATGTAAAGCATTAAACATCCTCCAATGTGGATACGTTATTTCAATTTTGCCGTAGCTAAACGTAAAAGAAATTGTGTTAACTGTTATCAAAATGTATTTTTTGACGCTAATTTGGAAGAAAATTCTTTTACCATTTAAAATGAATGACAAAATAGATTACGAATTGTCAGAAAAAAAATTCATATAAGGTTACTATTTTAATCTTAACTCTACGATTAATATTTTTATAAATATTACAACATGATATACTATGCCATGTCGGAAATGAATTTGACTTGAATTGTTTTATATTAAATGTATCATGCATTAAACAAATTTGTTAAATATGTAACGTTTTTAACAAATCGCTCCTTTAAATGAATTTAAAACGTACTATTTATTCAGGCGTAGAAGAAAGGAAATTTCTTGTAGGTCATTCCAAATATGATTTTTGAATATACATAATATTTCTATTCAATTATATTGTTTCCAAGCCATGATTGTGTGGATGCAAATACATAATATGTTATTCAGCTTAGAGTACTACAATTTTATCCTTGCTATCAATTTAATAGAGTCATGTAAGTGCATTTAACTGTGAACTACAGGTGCAACATACAGGTTAGTATTACGAACAAACAAGAAAGCTTTTTTAACGATATAGGCAGCTGGAAATACTTGTGTGTTTGATAATTCTTCAACTTGGCAAATTGCGAATTTTACAGCGTCTTCGGGAAAGTTTGGCACCGAAATCTTTTTTCCAAATTTCTTTCCAATAACGACGATTCTATCCTCTAGATTTCCTATGCATTCGATGCAAATAATACTCTTGTCTATTAATATGCAGCAATTGTCTGGAGAGGAGTCAGTTAATTCAAACTGTTGGAAAATCAAACGCCTATGGCAGTTAGTACAACCAAATGATAATCCTATCGCTTTTTTTCATCAGCGTTGGATAACACTTGAAGGAAGATTTGCGTTTGTTGGAAGGATGACTCTGTTCTACCAAGCGTCGGTGTATTTGTTGCAGTGGTTTTTCATTCTTTCGAATTAATTTTTTTTAATACTTCATGTAATTCTCGAAGTCAAATGCGCGAAACTATCTAACTGACCATGCACTTTAGCATCTACCGCCAAGTGTCCAAGACTATGTACATTAAATGTGAGATATTGTTTATAATACAGCGACTTAAATTTTTTGACGAATTTCAAAAGAAGCTCTTTTGCATAGCTATTATTTTTTAGGTAATTTTTCGGGTCGCATAAAATTCTGATACCAATACTAATGTGATTGAAATGTACAATTAAATCATCTGGAATATGTCCATTTAAAATAATAGGTCCAGCATACATTAAAAAAAATGAGCAGTTACTGCTTTCCAATTATGCAATTCTAATAACGATTGCGGTTTCCTATTGAATTCTTTGGGTACATATTTTCCTAAATTAACAAAATCGGCTGACAATGCCTCCATTTGTCTAGCAGAAAATCTATGTTTGAATTTCAACCATATTTTTATCAACAAAATCAAAATACCAAGGCAAACCAAGTGCATATAATCTAAAGGAAATTGAAAAACTATGTCGATTTTCAAACGTTCAAAAAGAGACCTTTGTTCGTAATGGTGCTCTTCGTTTTCTCTTTTGCGGAATTTATCATCTGTTCTGAAACGTTTGTAATCTAAGAATACCAAGCACGTCATCCAATTTCCTTCTACCATACACCTTCTGCACCCAAAATGCCAAATGATACATTTGATTGAAACAAAATGTCTTTTATTTTGAAAGATAAAACCATTTTCGTTCAATTCTATATGTTTCAGTATTAACGGGTCTAAATATTTTTCAACCGAAGCTGGATTCTGTTTACCATAGTAAACACCAATAACGAATGGTGGGATACCTAGAAAACCAGCTCATCGACCTTGAACAGGCCACAAGGCCCACAAGGTTCTATTTTTAGATTTTTTTGAAGGCAAGCCGTCGATATTAATATCATTTAAAAGATTTGTTTCATTGATCTTTTATCGAGCCAATATATCTATCAGCGATTGTCTAAGACCGTAGTGAAAATATTCTCCTGGATCACCAATCATTATATCCGTTTTATGAGGAGTTTTTGTAATAGTGCGTCAATCTTTAGGAAGTTCTGAATTTCCTTCTTATCGCAAAATATCTAACATTTGCATGTCATTGAATTCATTGACGTTGTCATTATCTTTGAATATTTCAAGTTTATTTAAAAAGCTTTGATGCTCGTTACTAAGTTCTTAAGAAAATTTCAATTTTTGTTCGTTAACAATTGAAGAGTGAAGTTTAATATTATGATACTTTTATTAATTTCAGTTATTGCAATACAATCTTTAGGCAATAAATTTTGCGATTCAATACTCTCTGAAGGTTTTGTTAAATTAATTAAATCAGCCTGTATATCTAACACGCCTTTTTTCACAATTTCTTCAAGAAAACACTCTTTTACAAAATCTGTATTGTCTGAGTGCAATGTAATTCTTTCAAATTAATTTCTACACCTTGCATGACTTGCAAAATCTATTCATTGAGACGTCTACGCTTTTTCCTATCAGATAACTGTTCAAAACATTGACGCTTAGACATTGTGAAATAAATGATAAAATTATTTTAATGAAAAAATTGACACATTAACTTGGTTATAATAAATACTAAAATTGAAAATATAAGTGTTACTTGATAAATTACAGAATATCTTTGAATGCCATTAAATAAATTTTATTACCGATTTTGTTGTTGTTTATTTTTTAATAATATTAGCATATACCACAATCAAACACAGGCTTAAATCCTATTAAAATTCGTTTGTTCCAGCAATGCCAATATTATGAATTAATGGCAAGTAAAAAATCAAATAGCCAAACTTTAACAAATTGAATTAGCTGACTCAAATACTTTCAGGCAAAATCTCGGACTATACGTTCATGAAATATTACTCAAATTTGGATTTTACTTATTATATCATATATCTCTCAATAATATTATATCATAACGCATAGGAGTACAATCAGTGTTAATCACTGGCTCAAGCCAATTTTGAAAAACATGTACACTTGAGATAAAAGAATTTTTTTTTCCACCATTTTAAAAAGCATTGAAAATTTACCTACGTCAACCTTTGACCAAAAAGTTCATAAAAACTAATCTCACCGAGAAAGTGATTACTTTCAAGTGAGTACTTTCTGATTTTCGCCATTTAAATTTCATCGTGGGGCTGAAAAACAGAGGAATTCTGATTCATGAAAATTAATCAGAAATTTTTCAAAATTCCGAAAATCAAAATTTCGGCTCATAAAAAAGGTCGTAAAAATTTAAAAATTGAGTCCACGATTGAGCTGCTTTCGAATGTAATTCTGCAAGTATATACAGGAGCAACGAGTAGCAAAGAAACTTAAAACAAAATCCATGGCATTTTTTTTCGTTACTGCTTAAAAATTAGGAAATTAAAACAATATATTTGACTATATATTCGACAAATTTGCTCACGAAGTCGTTATGTAAGATTCCCCACTTGGGTCCATTAGTGGCCAAGGTCTTTTGTTTCAGGCGTCATTCACTCTACTGACACTCTTTTCATCAACTATTTGCCGCCATACTTTCCTGCCTTGGCATACTTCTCTAGCTTCTTTTATGTTCATGCATTTTTTCATGCAGACTCTCGTGTTTGTGTGACTTCTTATGTCTCTTCTTACTAAGGTCTCATTCATACATTCTAACCATTCTTTCCGCGGTCTACCTCTAGACACGCTGCCATTTGCTTTACCTTGATACACTTGTTTCGTTAGTCGTTCATTTGGCATTCTCTCAACATGTCCGAACCATCTTAACCGATTTCTTTCCCATGT
>NC_046665.1:29168862-29171591 GCF_010883055.1 Belonocnema kinseyi | reverse complement strand
TTCTTACCTTCATTTATTCGTCTATCTAATTCCTCATCTATCTTACCGTCCCTAGTAAATAAGCTACCAAGGTATACGAACTTATCAACTTGTTCAATTCTCAAATCATTTAATAAATTATTGCATAGTGTTTTCTCACTCTTTCCTTCGAACACCATAGTTTTTGTTTTATTTGCGTTAATTTTGAGGCCCATGCTCTTCATGCTTGCATCTAGTTTATTCAACATTCTTTGTAAGTCTTCGATAGACTCTGCCATAACAACCTTATCATCTGCGAATGCTAACCAACGTACCCTTACTGTTTGGAGATCCACACCCTCTTCGTCGAAGAGAGCTATTCTTAAACATGTGTCCATAAATAATATAAATAACCATGAAGATATAACGCATCATTGTCTAACTCCTTAAATAATATCGAAACAGTCACTGAGTTTCCCATTCACTCATACACTCGCTTTGCTACTTGTATATATTGTTTTTATAGCTTGTAGGATCCATCCATTGACCCCATATTCTTTCAGGACTTCCCAAAGTTTACTTCTATCTACCTTGTCAAAAGCTTTTTCTAGGTCAACAAATGCACAGAAAACTTTTTTTCCTACTCTCAAACTTTTTTCTGTTATTTGCCTTAAGCTAAATATTTGATCCGTACATGACCTTCCTGGCATAAACTCACTTTGGACTTCCCAAATCTTTGATTCTGTTATTTTCATTACGCTACGAATAAGTATTTTTGAATATATTTTACTTACGGTGCTTAATAAACTGATCCCTCTGTAATTATTGTACTCGCTTTTATCTCCCTTTCCCTTGTATATTGGTACAATAATCGCCTTTTTCCCATCGTCTGGGACGTCTCCCTTCTCGAAACATAAATTTATCAATTTGCACAGTCTATGTGGTATGCACGCGCCACCGTGTTTAATCATTTCAGCGTTAATACCGTCTAACCCGGCAGCTTTACCGTTTTTCAAGTTCTTAATTATATCTCTAACCTCAGTGACACAGACTGTGACACAGACAGACAGAGACAGACACAGACAGTGACACAGCATCGTGTTCAACATCGCAGTTGACAATTTCTGTACTTTTGTTTCCTTTCATTTTTTTATAAAGTAGTTTCCTGCTTCCTTCAAAGTCGTTTTGTATTTTTATCTCTTCTTCTGCTCTAATTGTATCTTTACTGTCTTTAACTAATCGTTTAAGTATCCTGTTTTCGCGTCTATAATCATTTCTACGTCTATTTTTTTCCTCATTGCTAAGACCTGCGATGTTCAAAGTTCTCTTGTACGCTTCTCTTTTTGCTTTTTGGGCAGCCTGAATATCATCATTTCACCACGCATCACTAGACATTCTTCCTACAACTGCGGTACCACACACTTCGATCGTACATCTAACAAGGATATTCCGTAACATTGTCCAGACGCCCTCTATATCTTTGTTTTTTTATACGGTCCTCCCATGTTGCTCTATCTATGCTTTCGATTATCTTATTTTGGAAATCTATTCGCATATCCGGTTTCTATAGGTTCTCAATTTTGATTTGCGTTTGTTTTGCTTTCTTGGTTCTCTTTTTTCTCCATCCCCGACCTAAGTTAATTTTTAAATCAGAAGGTAATGATTAGTATTGCATTCAGGACCCTTCATGACTCTTGTGTCTTTGAATAACTCTCTTAGTCTTTCATCCGCAACAACAAAGTCAATTATACAGTGGCTAGTTTCTTTAGACAGGTGTACATGTGGATCATTTTATGCCTAAGCTAAGTATTTGTAATAAACAGAACCCTTTCTAAGCATAGAGCAACTAATTTATCCCCGTTATAGTTTGTGCTTGGATCCCCAAAATTACCTCATACTCTTTCTGTATCCTGATTTTGAATGGCCACCCAACCGTTCATGTCTCTTAGTAGAATTATTCTTTTCCCATGTTCGCAAATATTTATTGTGTTATTTAAAGTGTCCCAGAAGGCGTCTTTTACTTCTATAGGATCACTATCAACCGGCGCGCAGCATGCTATGATAAATAGTCTTCTGATTCCTACTTTCATTCTAGTCCACAGCAGTCTGGGAGACACGAAACCATGGTCTCCGAGATGCTGCTTTACTCTTTCATTCAAAATCAGACCTACTCCTTGTTTACCATGTGATTCACAGTCTACTCCTGACCATATTTCAAATCCACCTTTCAACACGCCGTTTTTTATGTCTTTGGTTTCGCATCCCTTTTTCTTTGTTTCAGACGCACATAAAATGTCTAGTATCTTCATGTCCATAGTTTCACGCAATTCTTTTACCTTTAGATAATTTACTCCCCTAGCATTCCATACACCCAGTCTCCATTCGTCGCTTGAAACATGACCTTTAGATTTTCCGTGTGCATGTCTTTTGTCATTGAAAGTTCCAGTCCTTTCCGAGGCTATTTCGTAGTTTGTATTATTCATTGTTTAGATTATACGCCCAACTAACACCTCTATAGAATAAGTTTATTTTCTGAGTCGAAATCATGTCAAAGTTAAGTATCAAATCGTCATATGGTGGAGGTTGTAGTTCTAACGTTAGTCCCACCAAAAATTTCAGTTAATAAGTGAGGGTTGGGAGAGGGGGGAGGTAGAACTGGAGCCGAGAGAGTCGTCTTGGGTTTGTGTTTTTGTTTTCATGCTGAGAAGGTCACCATCCTTCAGCAGCGTTGTGAAATATGGAAGTTAGTATCCGGCCGTCTTCTCAGACCG
>NC_046665.1:29165160-29168762 GCF_010883055.1 Belonocnema kinseyi | reverse complement strand
ATTATAATTATGTTATATTATAATAGTCTTATTTAAACCTTGATACGCATTTGAAAGAAATTAAAGAAAATTGGGGATTTTGGAATTCATCTCGTTTGGATAAAAACTCAATTATTTAATTGAACAATTAATTATTATGTTCAAAATGTAACTATTAAAATCATAATTTTTGGGTGGAAAATTCGATTATTCACTTAAAGTTGAACTACTTAGTAAAAAAATTAATTTTTTCTTATTAAGGATTCATAATTATAGTTGAAAATTCAACTATTTGCCTTTAAATTGGGTTAAAAATTCAGCTTTTTTGTAGATAATACTCTTTTTGACTTTAAAATTAAAAAATTTATTAAAATGGAATTGACCTTTTTTAGTAGAAATTTAATCCTTTTGGTTGAAAATGTATCATTTTTGGTCAAAAATGCAATTGTTTGCTTAAAATATGAACTGTACATCTTTTTGGGTTTAAAAGTCGATTATTTCACTAACAGTTGAACTACTTTGTAAAAAATACGTTTTTTTAAAGAAGGTTTTATAATTGTGGTTGAAAATTGAACTGTTTGGTTAAAAGTTTAACTCTTTGATTGAAAACTTATATTTTTCCTTTAAGAAATTCAACTTTTTGTAGATAATTCGTCTTTTTGACATTAAAATTAAATAATTTCGTTGAAAATTCATGTATTTTGTTTAAAATTTGTCTTTTTTTGTAGATCATTAATTTTCTTGGTCGAAAATTCATCTGATTGGTTGAAAATTCAACCGCTTTGTTAAAAATAAATTTTTTCCGTTAAAAATTATTTATCTTTATCTGAAAATGTAACTATTATAGGATTGATTAAAAATTAATCGTATATATTGGTTAAGTTTAAAAATCGTTTTTTTTATAGAACATTAATCTCCTTGGTCAAAAATTCAGCTGTTCCCTTGACAATTTAATAATTTTATTGAAAATTCGTTTTTTTTCCTTGTTCAATTCAATTTTTTATCACAGCTTTTATCTGGAAATTGAACTATTCCATTTTTGGTTCAACTTTATCCTGTAAACTGTATTAGTTAAAACACCAATTATTTGTTAGAAAATTAATTTATTTGTTTTCGATTTTGACTTAAAATATTATTTCAATGTAAAAAATTTTTATTTTCAACCCATTCAATTTAAAATTTTGTAATTAAAAAAAGGAAATTTCGTTAATTATCAGCAATATTTGACCGTTCATTTAAAACAATCCATTACGAACAACTGTTAAAAACTATACAAATTGGAACAGAATCTCTAAAAAAAATCTCTACAAAAAAAGACAAATTTCAAACAAAATACATGCATTTTCAACGAAATTATTTAATTTTAAAGCCAATAAAACGAATTATCTACAAAAATTTGATTTTTTTCAGCGGAAAATATTAGTTTTCAATCAAAGAGTTAAACTTTCATCCAAATAGTTAACTTTTTAACCATAATTATAAAACCTTGTTGAAAATAACATTATTTTTTTTTCACAAAGTAATTCAACTCTTAGTGAAATAATCGACTTTTAAGCCCAAGAAGATGTACAGTTCATATTTCAACCAAGCAATTGCATTTTTGACCAAAAATGATACATTTTCAACCAAAAAGATTAAATTTCTACCAAACCAGATTGAAAAATCATATTCTTGGGTTAAAAATTCAGCTTTTTTGTAGATGATACTCTTTTTGACTTTAAAATTAAATAATTTTGTTCAAAGTTCATATATTTTGTTGGAAATTGACCTTGTTTGGTAGAAAGTTAATCTTTTCGGTTGAAAATGTATCATTTTTGGTCAAAAATGCAATTGTTTGGTTGAAATATGAACTGTACATCTTCTTGGGCTTAAAAGTCGATTATTTCGCTAAAAGTTGAATTACTTGGTAAAAAAATACTGTTATTTTCAACAAGGTTTTATAATTATGGTTAAAAATTTAACTATTTGGTTAAAAATTTAAATATTTGGTTGAAAGTCTAACTCTTTGATTGAAAACTCATATTTTTCGCTGAAAAAATCAACTTTTTGCAGATAATTCGTTTTATTGACTTTAAAATTAAATAATTTCGTTGAAAATTCATGTATTTTGTTTGAAATTTGTCTTTTTTTGTCGATCATTAATTTTTTTGGTCGAAAATTCATGTTATTGGTTGAGAATTTAACAACTTTATTGAAAATTTATTTTTTCGGTTAAAAATTATCTTTTTTATCTGAAAATGTAACTATTCTAGGATTGATTACAAATTAATCGTTTTTATCTGGAAATTGAACTATTCAATTTTTGGTTGAAACTTTATCCAGTACATTGTATTAATTAAGACACCAATTATTTGATAGAAAATTAATTTAATTTGTTAAAAAGTAAACTTTTGGGTTGAAAATTGATATATTTTGTTAATTAGATTTTTTTTCTAAAATTAAAAAACTGCAAAATAAAGAAATTTCCTTGAAATCTTCCGGATTCTTTTTTTTTTTAATTTTTAAAATGTTTTCAAATAGTTACTTAAAATTTATTTGCCAAAATAAAAAATCATTTTCAATGTGCTTAGCAATCACAACAATTTTTGTCATTCTTTTTAAATACTGTACAATTCTCAAAAAGCTTATTTTTTTAAAACCTGCAAAAGTGTCTAAATCGTGTTTCAAATTATTTGAAATAATTTCAATTTTTAAATTAATAATGAATCTTTTTTAAATTAAAATTGTAGCGTTTAAACTTAAAATTTAGCTCATTACAAATTGAACAATTCAAGGCTTTCGATTTCGAACCATTCTGTTCAAATTTGTATAGTTTTTAACAGTTGTTCGTAATGGATTGTTTTAAATGAACGGTCAAATATTGCTGATAATCAACGAAATTTCCTTTTTTTAATTACAAAATTTCAAATTGAATGGGCTGAAAATAAAAATTTTTTACACTGAAATAATATTGTAAGTCAAAATCGAAAACAAATAAATTAATTTTCTAACAAATAATTGGTGTTTTAACTAATACAGTTTACAGGATAAAGTTTAACCAAAAATGGAATAGTTCAATTTCCAGATTAAAGCTGTGACAAAAAATTGAATTGAACAAGGAAAAAAACGAATTTTCAATAAAATTGTTAAATTTTCAAGGGAAAGGTGAATTTTTGACCAAGAAGATTAATGTTCTATAAAAAAAAAACGATTTTCAAACTTAAACAATATATACGATTAATTTTTAATCAATCCTAGAATAGTTACATTTTCAGATAAAAATAAATCATTTTTAACGGAAATATTTATTATCAACAATGTTGTTGAATTGTCAACCAATCAGATGAATTTTCGACCAAGAAAATTAATGATCTACAAAAAAAGACAAATTTTAAACAAAATACATGAATTTTCAACGAAATTATTTAATTTTAATGTCAAAAAGACGAATTATCTACAAAAAGTTGAATTTCTTAAAGGAAAAATATGAGTTTTCAATCAAAGAGTTAAACTTTTAACTAAATAGTTCAATTTTCAACCATAATTATAAAACCTTCTTTAAAAAAACGTATTTTTTTACAAAGTAGTTCAACTGTTAGTGAAATAATCGACTTTTAAACCCAAGAAGATGTACAGTTCATATT
>NC_046665.1:29162845-29165060 GCF_010883055.1 Belonocnema kinseyi | reverse complement strand
TATTAATATTTATATAATTTATATTTTATATTTGAAGTAGCGTAACCTCAAAATACACGCATATAAAAAGGCGCGCGATGTATTCAAATCATGACAATCGCCAGCCCAGCATCGAAATATGAAAATATTAAAATCCCAATCTGTTCATTTTATTCCAAAGTAGATAGAGATATAAATAGAACCGCCGAAGTCTTCCGACCGGCAATCGTGCACCTTCGAGTTTTCAAATTCAGAAGAGGAGAAATGGGTTGCGCGCGCAACCCAGGCATTTATATCGTCTCCTACCATATTCACACGGACATAGACGTGTAATAGTATTTGACCACGTCTCGTTTCAGATCTGGGATCACTGCAACCACCTTCTGCGTTTTTCCCGTAAGTGTTCTAGCATATTGTTGACACACAGGGATGCGTTTTAGGCCATTAGCAAGTGAAAGCTTGGCACCTCCAAGAGCGCCGATGATAAGGACGATCAGTTTAACAGAATATTCCGGGTACAATCGTTGCAACTCCCTTATAAGGTCTCGATACCTCTCTTTCTTTTCATTCTCCTTGGCTATGATGTTTTTATCAGCTGGTGCCGAAAATTCGATAACGAACATGGTTCGATTCTCGAAGTCAAGAAGAACCATGTCCGGCCTCGAATGAGCAACAGAAACAATTGTCGAGAATATAAAGTTCCAGTATATGCGGCACTTCCCATTCTAGACAATTTACTCGATTTCCCTAGGAGCATTTAGTGGAGCGATATTAAGGATAATGCCGTAAGAGTGACAGAGATGGTAATAAAGCACTCTTAGTGCCGCATTGTGCCTTTGAATGTAGGTCGTTCCCGGGTGAGTTGGACAACTAGATAGTATGTGAGCTAAATGCTCGGGGTGTGCATGGCACGCCCTTCAGCTATCATCGGGAATGTCTTGGCTCAAAATTTGGCGACGGTATGTTAAGGTAGAAATGACACCGTCTTGGCATGCAAAAATGAAACCCTCTGTACCAGACTTCAATCCGGGCGATTTAAGGAAAGCAAACGTTAGCTCAGAAGACATTGACTGATCCTTCACATTTCTGTGGAAGATACCGTGCATCCTCTTATCGAGGAGCTGTTCACGAAAGTTTTTCTCTTGTGCTTTCTTAATCCGGGCTTTCAGAAGTGAGTACTCGAGATAGATAAGATTTGATGCATTGTGCTCACCCCTAATACTGAAGTTAAGCCCGAATGTTTCAGCAGCCTCCTCCGCTGCTTTGTACAGAAAGGCTCCTTTGCCCACTTCTTCGTGATTCCTGACTATTTTAAGAAGAGGGTCTCTTCCATTTGCAACTCTATGTGCTGTACCCAGAATAATCCTGTTGTGAAGATATTCAAGACTCAATATTGCGCGACCCCCTTGACGGCGTGAGATGTACAGTCGCGGAACGGAAGACTTAAGATGCATGCTTTTGTTCATGTGCATAACCTTTCTTGTCCCGATATCAAGAGATTTGAGCTGGCTCTTCGTCCATGGAACTACTCCAAATGAATAGAGTAGTACCGGGACGGCAAGCATGTTCGTTGCAGATTGTTTGTTCCTCGCCGACAGTTCGGAAGACCAAATCTGTCGGATAAGACATTTGTATCTGCTTCGGAGAGTATCCTTTATAGATGTCACATCCTGAATGCGGCTCTGTGGCACGCCCAGGTATCTATAAGTCTCTCCAGCGCAAAGGTGTCATATAGCGCTTCTATCAACGAGCTCAGGATCTTCAGGGATGCCATTAAGTTTTCCTCGCTTCAAATAAACCTTGGCGCATTTGTTTAACTAAAATTCCATTCAAATTTCCTTAGTATATCGTTCGAAAAATCCCTAAAGCTAGATGTAGTTGCTCTTTGTTTATAGCATAGATCTTAAGATCGTCCATGTAAAATATATGAGTGACCTTGTACTTTCCATCTGCAGGTTTGCCGCACAAGTACCCGTCGGAATCGCGAAGTGCTAGAGATAGTGGCAATAATATAAGGCAAAAGAGGAGTGGGCTTATGGTGTCGCCCTGAAAGACATCTCTCTGAAACGTGACCTTGTTACTTGTCACACGATTTTTTTCAAATGAGATAGTAAATCTGGTTTTCCAAAGCGGTATCAATCTCTCTATGCACCCAACTATTTGCGGATGAACCTTTAAGATTTCCAACAGACAGATGATAAGTCTATGGGATGTCGAATCGAAAGCTTTCCGATAA
>NC_046665.1:29160206-29162745 GCF_010883055.1 Belonocnema kinseyi | reverse complement strand
GAATCGGCTCTTCCTACTTCAAATATGAGGTGAAAATACGGGCCAAATGCTGATGGGTTGAAGAAAACTTCTTCCACCAGAAGGTTTTGATACAATCTGGTCACGATGCGGAATAGTTCTTCATCCCTCTTAATACTTTTTTCACCTCCTCGTTAGTGATGGGTGGGTATTCTTTATCAGGTGTTATGAGGGCAACACATAACTCCTTGAAGCTATTTATATTTTCTGAGTCTTCGTCCAGTCTATGCTGAACTTCGTAGACTTCTCTCCAAAATACTTCGACTTCCTCTGGTTTGGGTGGGTGATCGACAGTAACTGGAGGGCCTTGGAAGAGTCGAGATGGGTCAGAGAAAAACTGTTGATTTTCTCTGAATCCATTTTCATTGGCTCCCCCAGCTCTAGATTGGTCGGCATTGTTGATCGACCCATTGTCGGGAGCCCTGCGCGTTCTGTTGTTTTGAACCGCACTTACTACAACTATGTTTGGTGTTGTCATTGTTGTTCCTACGAGAAGTTAGGGAAAGGGGTTTGTCCATCCTTGTAGAGCCCCGCATGCAAGGATAAGGCTGCGTATTCTGAGAGATCGCCCGGTATCCCAGAGTCACCGTTCTAGACACCTCACCCAGGTGCCATTCAGCTTTCGGCACGGTTTTGACACCTCCGCTTGTGATTTAATTCCTTCGGGACCACCCCTGGACCATTGTCCGCGACTGCCTGTTTATTTTTGTAACCATATTCAGCAGAAACCCTTGGTACAGGGACCCTCTATCCGCAACCCGATGACGCGTTCGGTGGCTTTGTCACAGGGCCTTCAGTTTGATTCTAGAGGAATCAAAACCGAATTAATATATATATACACACACACATATTTATATATATATTGAGAGTCAAGAAATTTCAATTCCAAATGTGCAAAAGTGAAGAAATATAAAATGTAAATCCAGAAAAAAAGTAAAAACCAAAAAAGACAAATTTTCAAGATATATTTAAATCTGAAACAAAGCCAAAAGTTTTGCAAAACACAACTCGCGATTATTCGGCCGTTTGTTGATAAAAATACTTAAAATTTGTTTAGTGTATTCTCATTATATAAGCGATGAATATAAACAACGCACTTTGTTCACATCGCGAATATGTTTGTTTTTATTTAATAGCAATTTGATTCCGAACGAAAACCACGTTTTGCCAACTTCGACCAGTGGGACGGTCAGCGAGAAAATGTTATTTGAAGTAACTTATCACGAGAAAGTTGTTCATTAGACTTTGAAAAAGTTTTTCTGAAAATTTAAAGAGAATTGTTCAAAAATGGTAGAAAGGGCAGCGAGATGAAGTCAAAACACGCTGCCGTTGGAGCATTTTGTTGCTCGTTGCCTTTGCTGCCTAGTTCCTTAAGAACAAAGGCCGATGAGTGGAGCACTGCAACGGAAGCGTGTGTTGACATCAACTAGCTCTCATTTCCAGAATTTTCGACCGACATTCTTCAAGTTTTCAGAAAAAATTTTTCAAAGTCTAGTGAACAACTTTCTCGCGATAAGTTACTTCAAATAACATTTTTTCGATGACCGTTCTACTGGTCGAAGTTAGCAAAACGTGGTTTTCGTTCGAAAACAAATTGCTATTAAATAAAAACAAACATATTCGCGTTTTAAGCAAAGAACTTTGTTCATATTCATCGTTTATATATTGAGAATACACTATAAAAATTTCAAGTAGTTTTATCAACGAACGGCCGAATAATCGCGAGTTGTGTTTTACAAAACATCGATTTTTGATCGGAAAATTTTCTAATTTTATATTGTTTATCTTGAGTAATAATTATCGAATAAAAAAGATTCATAAAAAAAATATGTCGGCACGTCAAGCTGAATACGAATGTATATTTTATTTTACGTTTCGCCCACTTTTTTTATCGATAGATTTTCCCGGCTGGACAATACTTTTACGCTGTTTTGAGCGCTTGTCGAGTTCTTGCATCCGTCATCTCAATTTTGGAATGATTTGTCCAATCGACTCCGCATTTCATACACTTCTGAAGTTCCTCAAAATGAAGGTTAAGTTCGTTAATCAGATATTTCGAACCAAAATCGAAAAATTGAAAGCATTTTCAAAATTTTGATATATATTTTTTTTAAATTTTATAAATTTTTGTGAAAGTTTCTTATAGATGGGTAAAAGGCTTGAAAATTATCTAAATCAAATTTTTTATTTTTATGAAAAATAGAAAAGTTATATGCTTTTCAAAAATTTGAAAATTTTCTAAAAATAGAAAAAATTATTTTTTTCATAGATCCAAAAATTTAATTTGAAATTTTCACTAGATACCAAATATATTTCAAAACTATTCTAGTCGAATTTTTCAATTAGCGAAAAATTTCAAAAATTAGCCGTATAACCTAACTGTTGAGCGCGAAGCGCGATTATCGTAATGAGAATGTAATCGTCAAGGCCATAGGTACTTTGAGAACCCTCTTTAATGTGAAATTAAAAAAAATATTCAGCTTCACTTTATGATTGCATTTCATGAGAGGTTTGAATTACA
>NC_046665.1:29150483-29160106 GCF_010883055.1 Belonocnema kinseyi | reverse complement strand
TTAAACAACCACAGCAGGGTCTTATCAGGATCAGGAAAATAAAATGTGAACATTATTTTGCAATATCTGAATAAGCAGCACCAGACCAAGGTACACGCTTTTTTTATTTGTCGCTGGAAAATTTTTTCTGATTATTTTAACGTGACGCGACGACATTGATTCTATTGCTAAAACCTTAATCTTTGACGCCATGTAAGTCTCGTTGTGCGACTTTTTTTCCTCCAAATATTCGTTAAAAGCGTGCTGGCCCTATCATTTTTAAATCGAAAGTAGGTTCAACTTAAGCTGCCTGATGGGTCCATATGTGAGCTACAGTTTGAATACTTGCTTCATTATAATAATTGAATGGCTTTTGCAAGGACTAGTAGTTATTGTTACATTTTTTATGACTTTTAAGAGATTTCTATTAGACCGAAAAGATACTTTCAACAGAATACAATGAATTGAAATGAAAGGCACAGTTGCTTTATTTTTAACTTTGTAAAATCAATAAAATGTATTTTTTATTACATTAAATAATTCTGAATGATTCGCAGTATGAAATAAACCATAATTTAAAAAAAAATTAATTTTTTTTCCGAAAGTAAACCTGCAATTTTTTTATAGTCGATTATTAACAACCTTAAAAATGTTTCATCTAATTTTTTTTATTTATGTTAAAATTATTGCACAAGTAACTCTGATAGTAGTATAATGCTAAGAGGCTAGTTGTCTAAATCGAACCACTTCTAAAATTATCCTTAAAAAAATTTGCCTCAATTCAAACATTGCGATTTTTCTTACACCGATCATTACGTAATGTACCTTCGTAACTAACATAATTTAAATAGAATGATGTAAATAAAATACTATCCATAATATAGAGCGTTTTCACAGCAATTTTTCAAATATTAGATGCACATAGTCGCGCATGGTTATCACCGAAAAGATACGAAACGTTTAATGAAAGAAATAGATTCATAAATACATATTGAACCAATAAAAATTATAATGAGTACCAATAATTTTTCCAGGAAAAAGTAAATATACTTCTTTGCGGTTTACATAAAAATTATCATTGTATTTGAAAGAGACTTAAAAAATAATACAAAATTTATTGTTAGTTATTGTTGATCAGCATTAAAGATATGATCCTATATTAAAGGACATATTTGCCTCGCATCCTCTTCTATTCGACTTATAACATTTTTAGAAGAATAAAGCAACGAGAAAAGTTTGTCAAATTTTTGTTCAAAATTTATTTTATTTTCCAAAATAATCTCCAACTTTGACAATACTTCAGCTTGAGTGACTCGACCTACAAAAACATTTATTTATTCATATTCTGATGTCAAAGGGCAATCTTTAAATATAACAATGTAAGTGACAGGACTAACCCTTTTCTTCAAAGTCTTCAGACTCTGCAAACATATCTTGACTTTCATACTGATACTTATTTGTATTCATAGTAAAAATTTTCTAAATTGTGAACGTTCTATTTTCATCGCTATTTTGTTGCACCTATTGATTTTTTTATTTCCGTACAATTAAGAAAATAGTCAGCTGAAAATGAAATTTTTTATATAGCTTTCGATTGCAAAAAAAGAACTGAAAAATTATAACTACATTGATTAGAAATTATTATATAGAACAAAGATGTCAGTTAATATAATAGCAAAATAAAACAAATCATTTAAAAATACTTTTTTCATCTTGTACCAGCATTAGGATGGAGCATTTTTGGGCGATGTTCAAAAATCGCTTTCCAATAGCAATAAGAGTTTAAGATTGTACATCAGAATGGTTCAAAAACCCGACTTTCAAATAGAGGGTGTGCCACCCCCTCCCCATTTTGTGAGATTGCCAGAAAAAAAATTCCCTCCAAGTTTGAGCCAAATCGGTTAATATTAAGACGTGCCGCAAAGGCCCTGAAAATCCCATAAGATTAACATGAGGAAACTTTGGTTTTCGAAAAAATGGGATTTAGGTTTCTGGATTTAAACTTAGCGTGCAGGAGATATTAAGAATTTTTTTGGGGGGTGTCTAATCCATCATTTACATTAAATTACTTTGAATTTTGATGCTCCCCACCCCCCTTGTGGAGCCCTAAAAATGCCCTGAAAAACTGAAATTGACGTTGTTGCTTAAAATTGACAGATAAATGCTCTGCTTTTCCCATTTTTGCCATAAATTATTTTTGTTTGTCAAGTGGAATAGTTTTAAGTATTTTTCAACTGATTAACAATTGTTTCAACAATTTATTTTGGTGTAAATAATTTTTTTTGCACTCACTCATTGAAAGATAGATTTTTTATGTTTGATGGAACAATTGGTCATTTTTTAGGAATAATGATCTTTGTTTCAAGCATTTAGTATTTATCTAAAAAATTTATTATTATTTAATTTACCTTTTTCTTAAAAAGAGGTATAAATCTCTAGTTTTTTCAAAAATTTAGTTGGCTTTGCTGTTCATTATTAAATATCTACGTCATTTAGATACTAGTACCTTATTTTATAATAATTCTCATTTGTTTAAATAAATTTTGTTTGTTTAAACAATTTTTTTCGAAAATAAATATTTGAAATTTCTGTTTTTCGGCAATTATTGTGGCTATTTGTCATTGTAAAGAGCAACATTTTTTGTCAAAACCATTATTTTATTTTTTAATGAATTTATTAAATATTAATGTAACATTTTATTTGAAGTTGTTATTCAAAAATCGGATTTTTTTCTGAATTCTATGAAGTCTATCGCTTATTTTTAACTATTTAAACATAAAACAAATGCTTTAAATAACTAATATTTGTTTATAAAATGTTTTACATTGGTCATGAAAAGTTTAATTTTTTAGAAAGACTTTATTCTATAAAAATTACATGCAATTTTGTCGTTCTGTAATTATTTTTATAATTTTTTGCTTTAAATCACCCTCCTAGATACACTGGTTTGTCCTCTGAAAGTTTAAAGTAAGTTTTTTTGTTTCTTCATGTTGATCCCGCAAATTAGCTGTTAGTATTCTCAAAGGAATTAAAAATCTTTGTATTTTTTGTAACTTTACTGAAAATAAAAAAAAAAATTTTGCTCTCAACAATGACAAATTACCACAATAATCGATTTCCGTTTCAAATTTTCAAATTATGCAGGGGTGTAGGTTAGTGTTATAGAATAATTTGGCCTTTAAACATATCGTTTGACGATGAAAATAGAGGGCTAAGTAGTTATAAGGGATGGGATCATTCACTAAACTGTTTTGTTGAAAATGAAACTACTTTCTAGAAAACTTACTTTTTGGTTACAATTCGTATTTTTGTCTTGAAAAGTAAATTAAAATCTTTTTCGATGAAAATTCAACTCTGTTTTAAAAATTTGTCTTTTTTATTTCAAAATTCGCCTGTCTTAGAGGAATTTTCATTTTTTATTTAGTCTCTTTTAGAAGACATTTCAGCTTTCTTAAATAAAAATGCAACTGTTTGGTTGAAAATTCCACATTTTTGTTCAAGTATCACCATTTGTGGATAAAAATTTTGTTCTGTTGAAAATTTAAATATTTCGTCGAAAATTTGTTTTTTTGTTTTAATTTAGTATTTTGGTATTGAAAAAACTGAAAATGTTTCTAGATGAACATTAAAATAATTTTTTTTTATATTAAAAATTGATCTGCTTTAAGAGAAATTTTATCTATCTTGGACAAAAATGCAACTGTATAATTGAAAATTCTACTGCTTTGTTAAAAATTTAACTATTCTATAGAAAATTTACTTTTTGTTTAAAATTAATATGTTCATGTTAAAATGTCTCTTTTTTATTAAAAAAATTCATTTGTTTTCATTCAAATTTCTATCTTTCTTGGCTAGAAATTCAATTCAACTATATGGTAGAGTTAGAGAATGAAACTATTTTGATAAAAGTAAATATTTTTGGTTAAAAAATGTGTCGTTTTAGATTGAAAATTTAATTTTTTTCGTTGAAACTTATTTTTTGTTGCAAAATTCATATTTTGAACTTAACTGGAATTTTTTGTTGTTGAAAATTCAACTATTTTAAAATTGTTTTTTTTTTTATAAAAAGTCATCTGTTTTAAGAGAAATTTCATATTTTTCAAATAAAAAATGCAACTATTTGGTAGAGAATCCAACAATTTCGTCTAAAAGTCATACTTTAGTTAAAAATTCGTCTTTTGGATTAAAAATTCAATTTTTGTCGCAGAAATTTATTTTTTAGTTAAAAATTCATATTTTCATCGTAAAAAAACCACTGAAATCTTCCATAACAGAAAATTCGATTATTTTTTTTTTAATTTATCTTTTTGATTTTAAAATTAATGTGTATTAATATCGCCGCAAAAAATCAAGACCCCTCACTTTAGAAGGCAATAACTCCGCAGAAAAAAATGTGAACAGGTTCGCATACGAACCACACGAATCCGCTAAGGTTTCTTAAAGAAATGGTGTTTCTCTAATTTGTGTAAAAAAATTTCGTTCCCAGCTAATTAGCAAAATACAAGTAAAAACGCGGTCGCGAGGCCCATTGTTGAGACACGTTAACTTTCACATGACCCCAGAGCTAAGAATATGTTGGAAAAAATTTGAAAAAATTCTGGAGTGTCCTACAACATGTTCAGAATCCAGTAGAGCCTTAAAATTTTTAAATATTTAAAAATGTCAGTTTTGCAAGGATTTTTGTTGAATGTTTTTATTTGGGGATTGAATAGAGCTATCGCCCTGTTTAATGGCTTAAAATGTGTAGTATTGTACCCTTATTTATATTTGGACCACACAACTGAATAAAAATTTTAATTTCGCGATTAAAGTCGCTCAGAATAATTCGGAGTTTAATGAGGCGAGGCGCGTGGCACAGGCGTAGAAAAAAGTGTAGAAAAAAGGTCCGTCATATTTCTCAGCGGCAGGCAGCCGTTTTCTCCAGATTTTCCCACAGCTGCTGCTCGCTCAGCAGGGCGGTCTCAAAGCTTTGAGGCGGACTGCGCCCTTCTCTTCTGATACAAAATTTTCATAATACGAGGGTAGTTCAATAAGTCCTTAGAATGAAGTATAAAAACAATTTTCTTTGGGTAAATTTATTTTTATTTTTCAACATAATCTCCTTGGAGCTCTATACACTTGGTCAATCGCTTTTCAAGTTTTTTTAATCCTTCAGAAAAGTGCGTTTTCGGAAGTTCCTCAAAATAAGCACTTACAGAGGCAATGACGTCTTCGTTGTCTGGAAATCTCTGTCCACCGAGCCATTTTTTCAAGTGAAATGAAAATGTTTGATTACCGCTCTGAACTCGTTTTTTTTCATTATTCTTGACGAACAATTTTTTTTTTTCAATTGGTTATAAAAACACGTAAACTCAGAAGATGTGGACTGTGACTGCACCATATATCTAGTCGGGAGTGGTGCTGACTGAAAACAGATGATTTGGAGCGATTCGCGCGCCATATGCTGGTCATTCTAAGGACTTATTGAACTACCCTCGTATAATACAGTATCAAGCTTGCACACGAATTATCTCGTATTTTGTTTATTTAATTCAGTACACTTATTTCGGTATTATTATATAATTTTGTAATTATTAGGCTGTTAATTCGCTATTGCAATATATGTAAAAGGAATAATTATTATTCTACAAAGATACGTGATTGTAAAATTTTGTTAGCAATTGCCGTTTATGAACAATTATTTTCATATACTTTTGTGCTATAATTCTAATCATTATTATTACTTATATATTATATGGGTGCAATTTCATGTCAAATCATGTGAAGAACTTAAGCTACTGTTCGTAATTTTAATGAAAATTGTAGTATTTGTTCTTGTAGGTGTTGAAAGAAAAACTTTAACTTTATTTTTGAATAATTCCCAGAACTGACAGGATACTCAAAATTGAAAAATTTGGTCCTTTTTCTTTGAACTCTCATAACTTTTGTGATTTTAATACTATTAAGGTTTATTTTTTTGAATATTCGTAATATGGTGCAGTACTGAACAAAAATTTCTTGAAACAAAAAATGTCTAAACCTTCTTGAATTTTTCAAAAATGAATTTGTAAATTGAATTATTTAGAGGATAGTATAAGCTATCTATACATTTTTTTAATTGAGCATTTTTTCAGAAATTCAGTTTAAACATTCGTTTTTGAAAAATTCAAAAAGGTTTTGACACTTTTTGTTTCAAGAAATTTTTGTTCAGAACTGCACCATATTGCGAATATTAAAAAAAAATACACCTTAATAGTATTAAAATCACAAAAGTTATGAGACTTCAAAGAAAAAGGATCAAATTTTTCAATTTTGAGTATCCTGTCAGTTCTGGGAATTATTCAAAAATCCGCAGTCCGCCTCAAAGCTTTGAGACGGCCCTGCTGAGCGAGCAACAGCTGTGATAAAATCTGGAAAAAACGGCTGCCTGCCGCTGAGAAATATGACGGAGCTTTTTTTTCTACACTTTTTTCTACGCCTGTGCCACGCGCCTCGCCTCATTAAACTCCGAATTATTCTGAGCGACTTTAATCGCGAAATAAAAATTTTTTATTCAGTTTTGTGGTCGAAATATAAATCAGGGTACATTACTACACATTTCAAGCCATTAAACAGGGCGATAGCTCTTTTCAATCCCTAAATAAAAACATTCAAGAAAAATCCTTGCAAAACTGACATTTTTAAATATTTAAAAATTTTAAGGTCTCTACTGGATTCTGAATATGTTGTAGGAGACTCCAGAATTTTTTCAACTTTTTTCCAACATATTCTTAGCTCTGGGGTCATGCGAAAGTTAACGTGTCTCAACAATGGGCTTCGCGGCCGCATTTTTTCTTGTATTTTGCTAATTAGCTCGGAACAAAATTTTTTAACGCAAATTAGAGAAACACCATTTCATTAAAAAAACTTAGCGGATTCTTGTGGTTCTTATGCGAACCTGTTCACATTTTTTTCTGCGGAGTTATTGCCTTCTAAAGTGAGGGGTCTTGATTTTTTGCGGCGATATTAGTAGAAGTTTCATTTTTACATTCTCATTCATGAGAGCATAATGTAATCGTCCAAATTTTCGATCTCTGGTTTTTAACGGATCTTTACTTTTCAGCACTCACAGAATCCGAAAATCATAAAGTTTCATCGGTGTCTGTCTGTATATCTGTATGTCCGTATTTCTGTATGTCTGTCTGTATGGTTTCCTGAATTTCCACGTGGACACACATTTCCCTAAATCTGTGGAAAATATACTGAAATGAGACAAGGTATACTCTAGGTATACTCCAATTTTTATATTGTGCTCACGCACAATGTAATTTTTACTTTTATTTTTTTTCGACTTTTTCTTTCAAATTCAAATCATTTTTAAGCTCACGTTCCTAAGCTAATTCGAATTCTTTTAGCTAATTCATCGCTCCTTTTGGACTTTTTATAGACCGGAAGCTCGCGACAATTCTATGGACGTCATTGTAACTGGCAGACTGTCAAACATGTAAAAAATTCGAGTGAAAAAACGCCATTTGTACTCTTCAAACCCACGGGGAATAATTGTTCGGATGCTAAAAACTAACAATAAGTTTTACTGGCAGCTCCTGAGTGGTGCCAAAGTTAACTGACAAACTGACAAACATTTAAATAATTCGAATGAAAAAGCGTCATTTTAGTACTCTTCAAACCCATTGAGGATGATTGTTTTAGTGCAAACAACTAACAAAGAATTTGACTTTTTGCTCTTGAGTGGTGCCAAAGTTAACTGGAAAACTGTCCAACATGTAAAAAATTCGAGTGAAAAAGCGTCATTTTAGTACTCTTCAAACCCATTGAGGATGATTGTGTTGGCGCAAACAACTAACAAAGAATTTGACTGGCAGCTCCTGAGTAGTGCCAAAGTTGACTGACATTTTAATCAGCAACCGGATGAAAGTTTTGTCCTTTTCATTAACTAAAATTGTAATCTATGGGATACTTCTATAAAAAAAGAAACTACGAAAATCTCACTTTTTATACAAATTCACAGCTCGCAACAATGGGTTTCAAGAGTACAAAAATCACGTTTCTTGACTTGAATTTTTGGCATATTTGGCATCCTGCCAGTCAACTTTGGCACCACTCAGGAGCTGCCAGTCAAACTTCTTGGTAGTTGTTTGCACCTAAAAAATCATCCCCAATGGGTTTCAAGAGTACAAAAATTACGTTTTTCACTCGATTTTTTGACATGTTTCACAGTCTGTTAGTTAACTTTGGCACCACTAAGGAGCTGCAAGACAAACTTATTGTTGGTTTTTAATATCCAAACAATCATTCCCCATGGGTTTGAAGAGTACTAAAACGACGTTTTTTTATTCGAATTTCCGACAAGTTTAACGATAAATTGTTGCAAAATGCACCAACAGCTGTTAGCCAGTCAACGAGTTTCGAACTGTTGACATATGAAAACAAATGAATCTGAAATTTTAGTGAGTACTCAAATGACGTTCATGAAATTGTCGCGACCTCCCGGACATTTTGAAGACTAATAATATCTATATTTTCATAAAATACGTCCACGTGGACAAAGTATAGGGGGGGGGGGGGGTATTTGTCCAAATCCTCGGTCGTCCACGGGGGGGGGGGTCAAAAAGTGGTGAAAAAATGTCCACGTGGTATATGGATGGCCCCTATGAGTTTAAGATATTTTTGGCAAATTTTTTGATGTGCGTCAGAAAGAATTGAAAATTATCCTAATGCCATTTTTAAATTCGATAAAACTTCAAAAAGTTATATCCTTTTCAACATTTTGAAAATTTTCTAAAAAAGGAAAAAAAACAAAAGTTGGATCATTTTCAAAAGTATGGAATTTTGATTTTTTTAAGAGGTCCATAAGTTTAAAACGTTATTTTTAGTAGATTTTAAAAAGATTTACAAACTATCTTGATGAAGTTTTTCAAGTGGACACGAATTATCGAGCGCGAAGCGCGAGTTTTGTAATGAGAATGTAATCGTCAAAGCCGTAGGTGCTTTGAGAACCTTCTTTAAAATCAAATCGAAAAAATTTTAGTTACAATGTATGGCTGTAATTCCTCAGAAGTTTAAATCACAGTTTTCGATTTAAGTTATAGTATTTATAATATTTAAAAAAATTTAGTTAAAGTGTACGCATTGAACGTACGAAAACGAGCGCGAAGCGCGAGAGTGTACCCGCGCGCTCTAGGCGCGCTCAAACTTGGCTCGAAGCGTCGCGCGCAAAGAAAATATGCCCGCGTAGCAAAGGTATTTTTTTAAATTGAAAGTTTTACTACTTGGGTAAAAGTTTAAGTTGTAACGACGCTGCCCTGTCACCCCGCCGGAGCTTCAGTAGGACGTGTTCGGAAGCACCCGATGCCACGGCCTACCGGTACTCGAGAGGTGGATATAGAAGCACCCATAGCTCCACCGCTCGAGCCGGTCGCCCGAGGAGTCTCGTCTGGTCGGCGTCGTCTCTAGGGATCACCGAGAAGTCACCCTTGTCGAGAGCAGTGATCCCAGATCTGAAACGAGATGCGGTCCAATGCTATGACAGGGCTATGTCCGTGTGAATATAGTAGGAGACGCTGTAAATGACTGAGATTTCGATGCGGACGATTCTCATGATTTGAATAGATCGTGCGCCTCTTTATATGCGTATATTTTGAAGTTATGTTATTTCATGTATAAAA
>NC_046665.1:29148385-29150383 GCF_010883055.1 Belonocnema kinseyi | reverse complement strand
TTTGGATGAGTTCAACAGTTTTTAATCAAAAATTAAAACTTCTTTTGTTGTTGAAGATTTATCATTTTAGTAGAAAATGTAATTATTTTGTTGGAAATTTGTCATTCTCTTTTTTTTAGTTGAAAATTCAATTATTCTGATAGTAAGTTAGTTTCTAACATTTTCAATTGGCGAACTAAAATTTTTATCTCTAAATAACAATGCAAAAATATTAATCTGGAACAACTTAAAATAAAAACAATGTAACTTTTATTTTAAAAAGTTTTTAGTTAAAAAATTAATTTAATCGTTCAATTTTTAATGTTACGAACTGAAATTTTTTGAATTAATATCATTTTGAACCTTAAAAATAATAGCGTAATTTGTAATTTTTAACAAGAAATCTCTAAAATGTTAAAGTCATAAAAATTTTTAAACGGTTATTTCGTATTTTAAAATAATTTAATTTAAAAAATTGTAAAATTAAAAGGTGTTAAAAATTTGTGTTTTATTCGTATGAATTATTGAGCGTTTAAATGAAATATTTCTGAATTAAAAATTTTTTTCAAAGCAATTGTATGTATTTCTGAATTGGATCAGAGATTTTTTGAAAAAAAATATAATTCAGATCCGGGACAAGCCATTATAAACAACAATTAAAAACTATACAAATTTGAACAGAGTGTTTAGAAATAAAAAGCCTTGATTTGTTAAAATTGTAATGAGCTAAATTTTAAGTTTGAACGCTACAATTTTAATTTAGAATAATATTCAAAATTAATTTTAAACTTGAAATTATTTGAAATAATTAAGGCAATTTTTTTATTTTGCAGTTTTTTTAATTTTAGGAAAAAAATCTAATTAACACAATAAATCAATTTTCAACCCAAACGTTTGCTTTTCAACAAAATAAATTAATTTTCTATCAAATAATTGGTGTTTTAACTAATAAAATGTACAGGATAAAGTTTCAAACAAAACTGGAATAGTACAATTTCCAGATAAAAACTGTGCTAAAAAATTGAATTGAACAAGAAAAAAAACGAATTTTCAACAAAATTGTTCAATTTTCGACCAATCAGATGAATTTTCGACCAAGAAAATTGATTATCTACAAAAAAAGACAAATCTTAAATAAAATACATGAATTTTTAAAGAAATTATTTAATTTTAAAGTAAACAAGACGAATTATCTACAAAAAGTTGAAATTTTTAAGCGAAAAATATAAGTTTTCAATGAAAGAGTTAAACTTTCAACCAAATAGTTCAATTTTCAATCATAATTAAAAAACCTTGTTAAAAAAACGTATTTTTTTTACAAAGTAGTTCAACTCTTAGTGAAATAATCGACTTTCAAACCCAAGAAGATGTACAGTTGATATTTTAACCAAACAATTGCATTTTTGACCAAAAGTGATAAAATTTTCAACCAAAAGGATTAAATTTCTATTAATAAGGTCAATTTCCAACGAAATACATGAACTTTCAACGAAATTATTTAATTTTAAAAACAAATACAGTATTTCCACCCAAAACTTATAATTTTAATTTTTAGCAATATATTTGCATTTACAACAGAACGACTTTACAACCAAAACATATTTACAGTTCATAATTCAACCGAAAAATGTAATTTTTAATCAAAAAGGTATAAATTTTCCATAAAACAATTTAAATTCTACAAAGAAAGACGACCTTTTAACAAAACACATGATTTCTTAACCAAAAATGGTATTGATTGATTGTCAGTTTCAAAAGTGTATTTTCAACGAAAGAGATGAACCTTCAAATAAAAAAAAAATAGACTATTATAATATAACATAATTATAATATTATCATTATTAATATACGTATATATATATATATACATAACCTCAAAATATACGCATATCAAGAAGCGCACGATCTATTCAAATTATGAGAATCGTCAGCATCGAAATCTGGAAATATTAAAATCCCAATTTCCTGAATTTATTTCAAAGCAGTTAGCTGTTAGCAGATAGATATATAAATAGAATC
>NC_046665.1:29147168-29148285 GCF_010883055.1 Belonocnema kinseyi | reverse complement strand
AAAATACATTTTTGAAACTGACAATCAATCAATACCAATTTTGGTTAAGAAATCATGTGTTTTGTTAAAAGGTCGTCTTTCTTTGTAGAAATTAAATTGTTTAATGGAAAATGTATACCTTTTTGATTAAAAATTACATTTTCGGTTGAATTATGAACTATAAATATGTTTTGGTTGTAAAGTCGTTCTGTTGTAAATGCAAATATATTGTTAAAAATTAAAATTAAAAGTTTTGGGTGGAAATACTGTTTTTGTTTTTAAAATTAAATAATTTCGTTGAAAGTTCATGTATTTCGTTGAAAATTGACCTTATTTAGTAGAAAATTAATCCTTTTGGTTGAAAATTTTATCATTTTTGGTCAAAAATGCAATTGTTTGGTTAAAATATCAACTGTTCATCTTCTTGGGTTTGAAAGTCGATTATTTCACTAAGAGTTGAACTACTTTGTAAAAAAAAAATACGTTTTTTTAACAAGGTTTTTTAATTATGATTGAAAATTTAACTATTTGATTGAAACTTTAACTCTTTCATTGAAAACTCATATTTTCCCTTTAAAAATTTCAACTTTTTGTAGATATTTCGTCTTTTTTACTTTAAAATTAAATAATTTCTTTAAAAATTCATGTATTTTGTTTAAGATTTGTCTTTTTTGGTAGATTATCTATTTTTGTGGTGGAAAATTCATCTGATTGGTCGAAAATTTAACAACTTTGTTTAAAATTAATATTTTCTTTAAAAAATTATTTATCTTTATCTCAAAATGTAACTATGAAAAAATGTTAACTACTAAATTCGGGATGAATTTTTCGCCAAATTGTCTGTCTTTGACGCTACACAAGTTTTGCAAGATAGCGACAGAGACACCAATTTTGAGGACATTTTCTATATTTGCGACAAATTTGGTGGAAACTTCGACAAGGCTGCTTTAAAAGCGGAATGGCGCCTCGTCTATCGAGATTTTTCTTCGCAACCTGAACTTGACATGCTATCTTTCGATGAGATGTGGAAAAAAAATTTATCTAATAAATACGCGAACGGTAATGCCAAATATCCCCAATTGACGAAATTGGTAGGATACATTAGATCTTTGCCTCACTCAAATGCTGCCGCAGAAAG
>NC_046665.1:29133361-29147068 GCF_010883055.1 Belonocnema kinseyi | reverse complement strand
TATATATTTATATATATATATATAATAGTATTAATATTTATACAATTTATATTTTATACATGAAATAACATAACCTCAAAATATACGCATATCAAGAGGCGCCCGATCTATTCAAATCATGAGATTCGTCAGCATCGAAATCTGGAAATATTAAAATCCCAATCTCCTGAATTTATTTCAAAGCAGTTAGCTGTTAGATATATAAATAGAATCGACGAAGTGCTCCGACCGGCAATCGTGCATCTTCGAGTTTTCAAATTCAGAAGAGGAGAAATGGGTTGTGCGCGCAACTCAGTCATTTACAGCGTCTCCTACTATATTCACACGGACATAGCCCTGTCATAGCATTGGACCGCATCTCGTTTCAGATCTGGGATCACTGGTCGAGAGACGGTCGCGCTTTTATATCGTCCCAGCCCGGTTGCGTGGCGCAAAAGTGCGTGCTCAGTGTGGCCTGTGGTACGTCCGCAAGGTGGTGGTATCGGTATCTTTATTTGTAGAAAATTCGTGATTTTTGTTTGTCTTTTTTTTATTGAAATATAAAGTATGATACTTTTTAGTTTAGGGTTTATCTCGGATCTCCACGTTTCGAGACCCCCTGAATCCGAAAATCAAGTTTTTACGATGGCGTCTGTCTGTCTGTCCGTCCGATAACTCTAAAAAAAATGAAAATATCATATCAATTTTTGGCACACTTTTTTAAGATCTTAAAAGAAAGGACGAGTTCGCTAACCAGCTATTTCTGATGAAAATTCAAAAAGTTAGCACATTTTGAAAATGTCTGAGACCACTTTTTCCCTGAATTTAAAAATTTAATGTACCGATATTCATAGTATTAAAAGGGACAAACAATTTATCTTTATGAAATAATTGATCAAAAGAAAATTCTCAGAGTTATAGCATATTCGAAATTTTTAAAATTAACCCAAAATTAAAAGTTTAAGCCAAAAAACGCACGATATGAAGAAAAGTAAAGAAAAAAAACTTTTTTTTTAAAGCCCTACAGGATTAACATATCAAATATTTGGATTTTCTTTGGAAATCCGAAATTAACATTTTGATTGCACGAAAAATAATCAAAAATCAAAAATTCCACTCTGTGTTCAAACTATGTAGCATACGAAAAAATATGCAGTAACAAAAATTGTTTTCCCAAAAAATATCTACAATTTCGTTAAGAATTACTTCTTGATAGGACGGGTACTTTTTGTGTTATTCGTGACAAATAAATATAAATAAGCATTATATATTATATTATAAATAAGTATTATATAAATAAATATTTTATGCATCTTTATATTCTGAATTGTATACTTAATTATTTATAGTCAAAGATTAAGTTTCTCAAAGCTGTAAAGGCTTTGAGGTGCGCATTCTCATCCTGACACTCGCGCTGCGCGCTCGATTTTCTCGTAACTTTCGTCGTTTTTCCACACATTTTCATTTTATTTTTTTATTTCCAATGTTATTTTTCACGAAAAAAACAAAAAGTACGCGTCCTATCAAGAAGTGAATTTAAACGAAATTGTAGATATATTTTGGGATACAAATTTTGGTTAATTCTTCTCTTCTCGTATTCTACATAGTTTGACCACAAAATGAAATTTTTGTTTTTTCATCATTTTTTTTGCAATAAAAATTTGAATTTTTAATTTTTCAGGAAAATCCAAGAATTTGTTATGATAATCTTGCAGGGCTTTCAAAAGGTAATGTTTTTCTTCTCAAGACTTTTATTCATATCGTGCGTTTTTGGCTTATAATGTTGATTTTCGGTTGAATAAAAATTTTTTGAAAATGCTATAAGGGATCATTTATAAACTACGTAACGCGATTTTTTTTCCACTTCGCTGCATCAGTGTTCACTTCAAGGAAATTATATTCCCATCTTTATTTAGACAAAATAAAAACGCGTTACGTAGTTTGTGAACGATCCCCAACTCTGAGAATTTTCTTTTTATCAAAAAAAGTCACTAGGATAAATTGTTGGTTCTTTTTACATTCTTATAATTTATGATCGGGAAAGTATTAGAATTGTCCGAAATTTAACATCACAGGTTTTCAACGGATCTCCACGTTTCGAGACCCCCTGAATCCGAAAATCAGGTTTTTACGATGGAGTCTGTCTGTCTGTCCGTCCGGCCGTCCGCCCGTTAACACGATAATGAACGGATAAATGAACGGGTCAAATCCATCTTTGGCACACTTTTTTTAGGTCATAAAAGAAAGGAAGAATTCGTTAACCAGCTATTTTTCATACAAATTCAAAAAGTGATAAAAAGAACAAACAATTCATCCTTATGACTTATTTTCGATAAAAAAAATTCTCAGAGCTATGGCGTTTAAAAATTTGTTTAAATCAACCGAAAATCAAAATTTCAAGCCAAAAAACGCACGATATGAAAAAAAGTCAAGAAAAGAAAAACATTTATTTTTGAAAGCCCTACAATAATATCATAAAAAATTTTCGGATTTTCTTGAAAAATCAAAAATTCAAATTTTGATTGCACAAAAAATAATGAAAAATCAAAAATTATATTTTGTTGACAAACTATGTAAGATACGAAAAAAGATCAATTGCAAAGTGCAAATCAAGAGCAAAAATTGTTATCCCAAAAAAGATCTACAATTTCGATAAGAATCAGTTCTTGATAGGATGAGTACTTTTTGTTTTATTTGTGAAACATAACATTGAAAATAAAAAAAATATTATAAAAATGTGTAGAAAAACGACGAAAGTTACGAAAAAAAAAGATTCAACAAAACCTGCTTACAATTTTATGTCGGAAATGAAGCGTACAGCGCGAGTGTCACGATGAGAATATGTACCTCAAAGCCTACAGAGCTTTAAGAAACTTAATCTTTGATTATACTAGCCCTAGACGTGCTCAAACCTGTGAGCGAAGCGAGCCGCGCGCGGGGCGCGAGTAGAAACTGTGCCCGCGCTGCGGGCAGATTTTAAAAATAAATTTCCCTACTATTAAAAATAAATTTGAGATAATTATTTTTAAAATAAAACTTTTCGTTTACTACACTCATGTCTCGTATATTATTTTATTATCTAAATAAAATAAATAATTCATATTTCATTTACAAATCAACTCGAAAATTAAACATAAATATAATTTTATTCGTGAATATTTTTTAGATTTTGATTTTCTTTTAAATTAATTTAAATTTAATTTAAATTAATTAAAAGTAAATGTAATTTAGTTATTAAACATTTAAAAAAATCTCATTTTCTCAATATTGAATTGCTGACATTGAATTTTGAATCCAATAGGAAAAGTAAATAAAGCGTTTGAAAAAAAAGAGTCAGAAGACGCAGAAAGAAAGGTTCAGAGCTTCAGATATTTGACGCCGAAGTTTGTAGTAGGATAAAAAACGCAGTAGAACTCCGGATGAAAAAAACGTATTGAAATACGGTCAGGATTGTCAAAAATCTTCCCAATAATGTAATGCATGTTTTCGACGTATTTTTTTATATATAATATGATGGTGCTATTGGATTTATCGTGAAACTTACCTATAAGGTGCTGGAAGCAAGTAACCATTAATACACCACCATACTGCCGCGATTTGAAAGAACACCGTTAACTGCATTTCGGATTAGTCCCTTCAGCCGCCTACCGTTAACTACTTTCAGGTGACTTATCTGACAGCAGCAAATAATTCCTACTCTTTTCAGAAAAGCCGCAAAATGTCATATAGTGATTTACGCGATATGCATATTATAACGCTGCATATGTTGCGAATAAAATGTAACGTACTCAATACCTACAATCCCACATCGCCTCTTCTTTCTTTAGATTGATTCGTCGAAACGGTGCGTGCCTATTTATTCGAAGTAATAAGTTCACACGAAATACTGAATTGAGTTTGATCAAAATTAGTTCGATTGGGCGAATATGATAAATAAATCAATTGGAGACTAAGATTTTGCAAAACAAAACACGAACTTGCAACAACTATTATTTAAAGAAAGCATCTCTCGAAGGCTTAGAAATATGGAAAAAAGCTTTTATTTTATGTTAATACAATTTTTGTAATATTACCTTGACAAAGTGTATGAATGATTGAACAGTGAAATGGCCCAGTACTCGTCCTTCCTTCGATATCGACAGCACTCGTCCTCTCCTTAGTCCACAGAATAAACAATAGATGCTGCTGCACAGTATTAAACGTTGACGTTGATGAGGTAATCCATATAAATGATTTTTTCACAAAGTTGCACTGCCAACCGCACATGTCGCTCATCGAAATCGAATAATCTAGTCCGTCGCGTCGCATGGGAGAAATGCACGCGACGGAGAAAGAAGTGGGAGGTAGATAGATGGCTCGAGAACCATGAATTCATTTTGACTTCATTTTCCGTTCATTTTAAGTTAATTTATGTAAATATTACGCAGAATCTTTAGAACGCTCAGTTGTTTATAGGTCTTTCGAGTGGAAAAAATGTATACAATTACAGTGAAACGCTTTTATGGCGCCGATTTTGGGGCTGATGGTGAGCGTAAACTAACACATTGTAGCCAGCTCCGCTTTTGTTTGTTCACGCTTGACTGCTCGCCTGAGTGACAACCGCAGACTCCGCGGCGCCCGCGCAATTTCATGTTATATCTACCTACGGTGCGACGTCAATTCTCGGAATGGCTATAGAAGGGAGGGCTATTGAAGTGTTTTACTGTGTATCTTAATTTATTAACTAGTCGGTTTTTCAAAATACGGCAACCAAAAATGAATATAGGCTTTAGTGCGAAGTGAAAGTGTAAAGTGTAAAGTTTTGGCATCTCGTGTTCAATATTTCGCTGGCTCAAGTACAGTAAAATTAAATAGACTGGATATAAAACGAATTTACGGAAGGTTATGAGATCTTCTTTATTAACATTTAAAGAGCTAACTACGGCATTTTCACAAATAGAGACTTATCTTAATTCGCGTCCTCTTATTCCTATATCCAGCGATCCCACAGACTTCACAGTTCTCACAGCAGGTCACTTAATTATTGGCGAACCACTCACATGTAAACCCGAGGATGACCTTCGAGAGGTTCAAGAAAATCGTATGACCAGACTCCAACATCTTACCCAGATTAAGCAACATTTTTGGTCAAAATGGTCACAAGATTATTTCATACAACTTCAACATCTATCAAAATGGACTTCTGTTCAAGGTCAAATAATCAATTCTAGTACTATGGTTTCTCTGCAAGACAAGGATCTTCCCTCAATAAAGTGGTACTTGGGGAGAGTAATTGAAGTACACCCTAAAAAGGACGGATTCACACGACTCGTTACTGTCAGAATAAAAAGTGATGTTACCAAAAGAGCTTTAAATAAGGTAAACATCTGCATGTAGTATAGTGTAAATGATAGTGAGCAACTATTTTTTCATTTTATATTCTGTTTCCTATATTACAACCTATCTTTTTTCACGAGAAATGACATTCATATGTAGAATATGATTTATCAATGTCAATTTATTAATTTGTGTGATTTAGCGATAATGATATCACTGTATTACATTGACTTATTCGTCAAAAGTCTAAATACTTTCAAAGCCGCCGGGATGTTCAGTACTTTATAAGAAATTAAGTCTGTCTATATTTTAGTTGCCTACAATCTCATTTGTATTTTACAACAAATGTGTTCTGCAGTTTGGATTTAAATTTTACAAGAAAATCATATTTAAATATTAGGTAGTCGATCATCAACTCAGTAGTAATTATCTACCGTGCAATCGATACATCGATCTGCTGCGATTAAAGAAATTTTCAGTCATCTCGTTAAATCATTCTTGCATGTCATCCTCGTCAATCACTGATTGTATCTCTATTCTAATTTATCTTGCATTAAAGAGAAGATTGTGTTAATTATGCTATCGTCGATTTCGAACACCTTTCCCAAACATATATGAGGAAAGAACATTAACTGTGAAAAGCACGTACGTGAAAATTTTAACAGTGTATACATGTGACGTCGTAGAGCAAAGTATAATTGCTACCAGGCGAAATTCCGTCGCTATCCTCAAGATAACGTTGTCCCTCACCATGTATTGAGTGTTTTCTAAGGTTCAAATCTATAATGAAATTTCTGATTATATTCTAGATTCTTACATTCGTAAGGGAACTTTGAATTATTTAAAATTTCTAAGATATTCTAAAGTGAAATCTTTTCACGATTTGGCCACAATTTCTAATTTTCAACAACTTTATCAAATTTACTAATTTCAAAAATTTTCCAATGTCATTCATTTTTATAATTTTACTAATAATAAAAATTATATCAGATTTCAAAATTTCACTCATTTTAAAAGTTTTATAATTTAAATTTTTAAAGGAAATTGTAATGAAAAGTTAAAGTTATGAGGAAAGGTGAAATAATTAAAACTTATATCCCCTGGTTTCACGTGTTTTTTATTTCTTTCTTGTTAAAAAATGAATGTGGCGCACACTTAAGGAAATTCAGACTAGAGAACCATTAACATAACCATACTAAGGGTTAACATAACCTTAAAATAAACCTTCATCACTACCACGCATGATAAAAATATTAGCGTTCATACATCATTTACTGTGGTCAGTAATTTGGGAAATTTTCAGAGGGGTTCTTGGACAAATTTCCATGTTCTCGGCTAAGGAAATTGAGTAGGAAGTGAGACCTATATTAGTAAATAGAGAACATCATGTCTAATCTAAGTTATTAAATGTAAGAAATTTGTACGATAAAAATTTAATTATTTCTAACAATAACAATTGAAACTGATATTATACCAATCTTGAATGAAAATAAATTTGAAATATATTTCTGGTATATCTAAATTACTCAAGCGAAATAATAATATTTGAACTTATTTTGGGGATGGGGATAAATTAAAAATATTCAGAACTTAAAAGCCAATTGGACCTGGAAAAAGGAGTCAATCTTCAATTTCGGGGCCCGGCGGCTGTGGGTTTTGGTTCCTTAAAAGAATTTGTACTTCGAATTGAAGTTGATTTTATCTTGTGAAAGTGCGCCACGCAGACGGCCACTATAGAACATGTACCCGGAAGGTGTAATAACATTAATTGATAAATTGATCTGAATTAACTTACATTTAATCATGTATAAAATGAGACGTGTTAAAGAATGCGTTGCTCTTCTAAAAGTAGACGAACGAACTGAACAAATGAACATTCAAACGCATATCGCAAACTTCACAATACTTCCCCTCGAAGCCCTCGTGGCCAAGTTTCCGAATCCGACCTTCTCTAGGAAACCTCGTAGGGCAATTGCTTCTTTGGCTGCCTCAACGAGTATCATATACTCAGATTTTGTCGAGGATAAAGCCACCGTTCTCGGCTTCTTCGCATCCCAAAGACACTGGTTCAGTACCCAAAACAATAACATATCCGGTATAAGATCTTCTGTCATTCAAACAACTGGCCCAATCTGCATCAACATAGCCCTTTAGTGGATCATCATTTGGTTCAAAAAATAATCCTAGATTCATGGTGCCCTTCAGATAACTAAGAACTTGCTTAGTCGCTGTCCAATAGATCTGACTATAGTTTGTGTTGAATTGGCTCAGAGCACTAACTGCGAAAGCGATATCTGGCCTGGTCGCCACAGCTAAGTACATCAAAGCACTGACTAATTCCCTGTACGGTAGCCTATTCTCTTCGTCACTGGGTTCTTCTTCTTTCTTTGTTAACTACACGTTGACATCCATAGGAGTATATACCGGTTTCGAATCGGTCATCTTGAATCGATTCAATATTTCTCGAATGTATCCTGTCTAATGCATGCCAATTTTTGTTTCTTCATGAGTGCTTCTAATCCTTTCTCCAATAATTTTGGAACTTCCATCAGTACTTCCTCTTTGAGTACACCGTTAAGGTAAGTGGTGGTGACGTCAAATTGTCGAATTAGCATTCCGTTCCTAGCTGCTAGAGCTACAAGTATTCGAATAGAGCTAAGATGAGCTACAAGTGCAAAAGTCTCATTAAAATGAGTTCCAGGGCGCTGGGCAAATCCTCGAGCAACTACTGAAGCTTTTCGTCGCTCCAACTTCCTATCAGATTTGAATTTGCTACGCAGAACGAAACGACTTCCGATAATTACACAATCGTCTGGGCGATCGATGAGTTCCCACGTGTCATTTTTGATTAGACACTTTACTCCCTCTGCAACAACCTGGTACTCTTCATTTGCGCCTGCGCCTGAAATTGATGGCTTCGAAGGTACCTCTGCGAGGGTGGTAATTTCGGATTATATACATCTAGCATTAGCATGTGGTTCTTGATTTTGTTTGCGAGGTCTTCCAGGCAAGCCAGTCAAAATTTTTCTCGGCCTACCGCGGCCTCTTCTAGGTGCTGCAATAATTTCACGTTGATCTTCTTGATTGTCTTCTTCTTGAATTTCATCTTTTTGATATTCGTTTTCCTCACTTTTATCTTCTTCATCAAGTGGAATGTTTCGATTATTTTCGACAGATTTAAATTCGATTTCCACTTCACGGCGTTTAGTTTCCTGTCGTGGAATTACGATCCCTTCCGAAATGAAATTTTCCAAATTTTTGGTACGAGTCAAAATCTTAAGAAAACTTAACATCTCTTGTTACTTCTATCATATTCTCTTTTGAATTCCAAACCCTGTACCCTTTTTATTGTTTCGAGTAACCTAAAACTATTCCATCTTTGATTGTGCTCGTCAAGTTTTCCTATTCCGGGTTTCCTGTTCAAATATAGAACTTTACACCCAAATCCTCGCAGGTGACTCACTTTCAGTGTTTTCCGGTTTAGATTTCGAATATTGTTTTTCCTCCCAGACTTCGACTTGGGCATCGATTTCGTATATAATTCGCGGTTTGAATCGTTGCTGCCCAAAAGATGATGGAAGATTCGGAGATATTTTATTTTTCGCTCCTTTTGATTTTCAGCAATGGCTTTGAATTCCCTAAAAGGATTTGAAGCGTCACTCTTTTTTTTTTATATCTTGCATCACACTAACGTGACTTGTCGTCAATAAAAGTAATGAAGTACTTAGCCCTTCCAGCAGATTCAATCCTCATCGGAACACACAAATCGGAATGAATTATACCCAAAATTTCACTTTTTCTTTCTGACCTTTCTAGAAACGGGGTCCTCGTCATCTTTCCACGAAAACAGATCTCATATTTCACATCTTTGCATTTTTCGAAGTTCAAACCCTTTACCCTATCTTCTCGTTCACAGATAAAAAGGTCCTTGACATTGAGATGCCCAAGTCGAAGATGCCACTTTTCCAGATCGGTCGATAAGTTCGGTTCATTCTTCGCATCTCCTGATGTGACGAAGTACTCCTGCTGCTTTTCTTCGCGTGCTAGATATAAATCCCAAACTCGATTCGCTAAAAGTTTCGTATGATGCTATTCACCGATGACCATCGCGCAGTTTTTTTTTAAATATCACTTCACAGTTTTTATCGGTAATCTTCGCGCTGGATAAAAGATTACTTCGGAAGTTAGGGACATGAAAGGTGTTCTGTAAAGTCACACTTTTCTTATCTCCGAGAACGTTAGCTGTGAATGAGACTTTTCCCCTGGCAATAATTTCGGATGACGCATTAATACTTAAATCAAGTTTTCCGGGTTTCGAATCAGTTATTTCTACAAATTTGCCTAATTTTTTACATAAGTAAGATGTCGAAACGCTTTCCGGGCACCAAATGTCACTGCGATATACACTTTTCGCTTGGAATCCCGATTCCTTGTCCGAGACATTTTTCGCTCGCGCACAAAATGACATCTTCGGCTAATTTCGTCAACGATCGGCCATTTCCACCTTTTATTTTAAAATCCCTAGCGTTCTGGCGGATTACGTTGCATCGATAACATCGATAAGGAAATTCTTCCTTATCACTTGATTCATTCATTTCCGGTTTATTTTTATTCTCATTCCAACGTCCTTTCGCAATCATTGCATCTTGAACCGAACTTTGTATCTCATTATTTTGAGCCTCACCTTCTTCGATGATTTTGATACGGAGAATTTCGCGCGCTGGCAACGAATCCCGTGACTCGATAGCACATAGAAAGTTTTCAAAACTGTTCGGTAAACTATATAAGAGCAGAATCGCTAAAAGATCGGGATTGATGTCGACTTCCATTTTAGTTAATTTGTCGACCGCGTCAAAAAATTTACGTACGTGTTCGCACACATCATCGAAATGTTACATTCGTTGCAATATCAGTTGCTTTAGCAATGTGGCTTTTCGAGAGGGACCCCGAGATTGGTATATGCCTTCTAGCCTCAACCACATTTCACGCAAACTTTTACATTCGTTGACTTACTTGAGCTCCGACGGATTTATTGCGAGAATAATATCAAGCTTCGCTTTACTATCGTCGGTTTCCCATGCCGTTACGGCAGCAGCCGATGCATTGTCTCTGGCAACGAGATCCGGGTTTCACTTTAGACCCATTCACATAACCCCAGGCGTCATTCTTAATGAACAATGTTTCTATCTGCATTTTGCATGTGTCAAAGTTATCCTTATTCAGGGCTTCAATACTAGCTAAACCCATTGTACTCATCTTTAGTCGCAAGCCACGACACCTTTGACACCAAAACAAAATTTAACCTCCATAAGCTCCTTCACGTGCACTATATGTTTTGAGTTATTCACAATCTTTCACTACGGTTTTCTGGGCCCATAACCTATAGAGCAGGTACGCGGAAGGTTAAATAACATTCGTTGATAAACTGATCAGAATTAACTTGTAGTTAACAAAGTATAAAACGAGAGGTATTACAGAATGCGTTGCTCTTCCAAAAGTAGACTAACGAACTGAACAAATGAACATTCAAACGCGTATCGCAAACTTCACAATAGCCACAAAACAAGGATATCCACGGGGACCCCTATGAATACCATTATTACTAAATTTACATCCTGGATTTAAGAAGGAAGGAAGAGACTGCTGCAGAAAAGGATTTTGAATAAGGGTTGGCGAGGTCAATAAGAATTCTACAGGTATCTTTTACCGAGAAATGTTTTTAACCTATATTTCATTAAAACTGGATGTTTTTCAAGTGATATGCTTTTTTCATTATGGTTGGTCGAATTTTGCGAAAGATTGATTAAAGAAGTTAGCAAATTAGAATTCATGCGGGAATTTTGCTTTATCCTAAATGCGATCGGATTTAAGTATTGAAATTTATTTCAGAGATTTAAAGATAATATAATCTGTTGATAAATGTCATTCGCCTTCGCATCGCTCCCCACAGTCGAAAGCTAATAAAACATCTCAACGTGAAATTGACAATGGTGGGGATGTCATACGATTTTCGTAGAAGTGCCGTGTCACGTTGAGTGTAAATATGCACGTCTCAGGATGAAGCGTCCCTGCTATCCTGATAGAACAACAAGAAATGGGCCTGAAGCCCGTCTACTCCAACGGTGGAAAATGGAAATACCCTGACTTCAGGCATTGCCGTGCAGGTCCAGAAAAGCGAGCTAAAACATGAAAAAAGAACATCTTAATTCTGATTGACACCGCCCTAGGGAACAGGTCAGAGAAGTCAAAATGACAGTTTTTATATTCAGATACATTGTTCTTTATTCATGTTTCTTTAATCATGCATGTTTTACAATACCAAGTGGTGTCATTTGAAAAGAAATTATTAGTATGCAAAAAATGTAATTATTTCGGTAACAAATATTTTTCTTCTGCTACAAGATAAGAGATAATATTCGAAAAATTTACAAAAATATCAGAAGTATCAAACATATCTAGTTTTTATAACATTAATATTTCACTGAAGTGACAACATTTACAACAACAAAAATTATTTTGAAACCTATTTTATTATGTCAACAAAGCGTAAACTCACACAGAAATATTTTATTTGAACAATATTTCAAATTACCTTTGGGTTCAAACATTAAAAACAATTACTTTCTCGCATACTTCATTAAAACTTACCAAGTTTTAATAGCATTGCTTTTCTACGGAAAAAAATGTCCAAACGAAAATTACTTTGGTACATATTAGTTCAAATAAAAACCGCAACTGTTTTACCGAACACCATTCCGGAGAATGTTCGATACAAAACTAAACATAATGTTTCCAACAAATTTTTCACACTAACATTATTTATGGTAGAGATACATTACTACACAAATAAAATTTCTTTCATTGTTGTTCGTATTTCATATCCATTTTGTATCGCTTTTCAGAATGTTTTAAAATAAAAAATTAGAATATAAATTCTGAATTTGACAAAAAGACCTTTTCATATAACAATGAAGCAAAGATTTGAATGAAGAATCATATTTTTAAACTTGCTACAAACAAAAATTATTCCGAAAATAAAAGATTACTTTATTACTGCTTAAAAATAATTTTCTTCGTGATACACAGAAATGTTTACAAATTTCTCTATTGTCTCTTTTACATCAAATAAATAAATCTATGATACATCTTACTCACATGAAGAAAATTTTGCTAGATGAAAATTATTCTTAAAAATGTTACACTACTGTTGCCTTCATTAAAAATTATTTTTGCTTTTAATAAAAAATGTACTACTTTCAAAAACTATAAATAAAAAATATGCCCGTTGGGCGGGCATGTTCTCATTGCGCGCTGCGCGCGAGGTGCTTTGCGCCAAATTTGAACTTCTGCCTAATTGAGAAACTTCATCAGAATAGCTTTGAAATACATATATTTTATATCTAGTAGAAATTTGGATTGATATTTCTTAACCTATAAAAAAATTTTTTTGAAAGATTCTAAAATCTTGAAAAGGAAATAACTTTTTTCATTTTTATCGAATTTAAAAATGTCTTTAAGATAATTTGCAAGTTTTTGCCATGTACCAGAAAATTTGGCAAAAATATTTAAAACACACAAAATTTTTTTTTTTAATTTTGAACAAGCTCTAACTTTTTGAACTTTTGGCGAATCGAAAACCTTAACTGATATATTTTCTGAATATATTTGATATCTAGTGAAGGGATTAAGTGAAATTTCTTTCCTAATCTATCAGTACAATACTTTTTTATATTTTTCTGAACATTTTGAAAATTTTCAAAAGTATATAACTTTTCAAATTTTTATTGAAATTGAAAATTTTATTATAATAATTTTCCAGTCTTCTTCCCATACATAAGAAGTTTTGACGAAAAATTCTGCAATTAGTACAAAATTTTTTTTCAAATTTAGAAAATGTTCTACATTTCTTAATTTTGGTTGGGAATATTTGTTTAACGAACTTAACCATAATTTTGGAAACCTTAAAAACTGCATCAAAGGCTGATTCGATTGGACAAATCCTTCAAAAGTTAGCGTTGCTACAACATTCAGGTAACCATACACACAAAGAGACATACAGACAGGCATGCATACAAACAGGCAGTTAGACAAACAGGCATACAAGCAGACAGAAACCAATAAAATGTTATGATTTTCGGATTCTGTGCATGCCAAAACGTAAGGATCCGTTAAAAACCAGAGATCAAAAATTTGGACGATAACATTACGCTATCATGAATGAGAACGTAAAAATGTTAGGAACAGCATATCTAGTCGCGAGAAATGATTTGTCTAGCCTGTAAAGGCTATTTATCTGTATTTATTTATCCACATATGAAAAATATAAGGATAATACAAAACGAGTTGCAAAATTCCATAAATTGCTATTTTTTTAAGCATGGACAAGATAATTTTTTCTCTTATTTGTAAAAA
>NC_046665.1:29106351-29133261 GCF_010883055.1 Belonocnema kinseyi | reverse complement strand
TGGCAGCATAAACCATTGTATGCATGTAAAAAAACTCTGCTCTTACAGGGTCAAAGAAAATAATTCTTTCGTCCAAAAACTAGATTAGTATACTGTCGATTGGCTTTCAATCTCCTAGAAGCTAATACACATAGGATATTTATTTGATTTTTTGATAACTTTTCAGATTATTTGAAAAGCGTGTTCAATAGTAGAGTTTACTGCTCGCGAGGGGGCACTGCAGAACTTACATAAACTGCCGCGTAATTCGAGTTTAAAATAAGCAAATCATTGTTTAAAAATAATAAATCATAACAAATGAGTGAAACAAAATTATGAAACGTGAGCTGTAGCTGTAATGAGCTATGATACAGCTATGATACAGCTACGGGAGCTGTAATACACCTCTACCATATATAATTTTAGTTCCAAAAAATTATTGGAAACATTATGTTTAGCTTTGTACTGAAGATTCTTCTGACTGTTATTCAGGGAAACAGTTACGCTTTTTATTTGAGCTATAAGTTACGAAAGTAATTTTCGTTCGAACATTTTTTTGCGTGAAAAAGCAATGCTCTTAAAACTCTGTAAGTTTTGATGGATTATGCGAGAAATAAAAAATTTTTAAGTTTGAACCCAAAGGTAATTTAAAATATTGTTTAAATGAAATTTTTCTCTGTACACTATTTCCACGTGGAAAATAATCTTAAGTTATCTTTGTAGTAAATTGTGAAAGAAGTAAAAATTGTTATTTCATTCATCTTCTTAATGTGTTTGCTAAAGATATTAGGGTTTGATGTCAAGTGTCAAGAGGTTTTCTTCTATAAAGTGTTAAATCAATTATATAGTAATGTTCTCGTTAAAGCGCTCACAATTATATTTAATACCACTCATATTTTTGTAAATTTTTCGATCATTATCTATTATGTTGCAGCAGAAAAAAATACTTATTGCCAAAATAATTGCATTTTTTATATAATAATATTTTTTAAATGATACAACTTGGTATTGCAAAATATGTGTGACTAAAGAAACAATAATAAAGAACAATGTAACTGAAAATAAAAACTGTAATTTTGACTTCTCTGACCTCCTCGCTTTTCTTGACCTCCATGGCAAAGCCTGAAGTTAGGGTATTTACATTTACCACCGTTGTACGGCGACAGGTCTTCGGCCCATTTCTTGCTCTTCTATCGAGCGAACCGGGACGCTTGGCCCTGAGACATGTACTCGTATATCTGCACGTGACATGGCATTTCTCCGAAAATCGTGGGACATCCCCTCATTGTCAATTTCACCTATTTCTTATTTGGCAGAGTTATTTGTCCGTCTATGTTAAATCGTTTATTCCTCTTGTATTCCAAATACTATCGAATCCCCAAACCTAAAATAATTTTAAGTCGCATTATTTTGTCTTGAGTAAATTAGATATATCAGAAACTTATTTGAATTTTATTTTAATTCAATATTGGTATAATATCAGTTTCAATTACTATTTTTGGAAACAATTTAATTTTTTTAGGCAAATTTCTTGCATTTATAAATTTAGATTAGATATGATGCCCTCTATTTACTAATATAGGTCTCGATTCCTATCTAATTTCCTCATCCAACAGTATGGAAATGTATCCGAGGACCCCTTTCTAAATCTCCCCATGTACTGACCACAGTAAATAATGTATGAACGCTGATATTTCTGTCATGCGCCGTAGTGATTTATGTGTATTTTAGGCTATGTTAACACTTATTATGTTTATGTTAATAGTGCTCTAATTTAAATTTTCGAATGTGTGCGCTAGTCATTTAATTAGTAAGAAATATATAAAAAACGCATGAAACCACGGAAAATGTAATTTAATTAATTAACCAGTCCTTTCAACTTTAACTTTTTATCACAATTTATTTTAAAAAGTTAAGTTAGAAAACTTTTAAAGTGACTACAATTTTGAAAACTAATATAATTTTGAAAATTAGTAAAATTATGAAAATCAATTAGTTTGGAAGGTTTTTGTAATTTTCTAGAGTACAGACCAACCCCTCAATATAATTTTGAAAATTAGTGAGATCGGTGAAATTTTGAAAATTAGTTAAGTTGATAAAGTTTTTGAAAATTATTAAAATTTTGAAATTCACAATAAATTGAGAAATTGTAACATTTTTTTAATTAGTAGAGTAAATAAAGTTTTTGGAAAATAGTAAAATTTGGAAATTAACAAGAATTGAAAAATGGTAAAATTTTGAAAATTATTAAAGTTGATAAAGTTTTTAAAAATTATTAAAATATGGAAATTAAAAAAATTTGAAAATTTGAAAATTTGGTACTTTCCTAGGGTGCAGGCCACCCCCACTCAAAATTCCTCATAATGCAGACCAACCCCCACTCCGAATTTCCCACATTATAGACCACCCCTACTAAAATTCCCCATAGTACAGACCCCCCCCCCGCCTACTCTAAAATCCCCATAGTCCAGACCACCCTTCCACTCTAAAATCTCCATAATATAGACCATCGCCCACTCCGAATTTCCTCCCTACAACTCCAACCCCTACTTCAAATTCCCCCTAGTTGACCTTTTCTACTATGGAGTCGTTATTCTCGGAATTAACAGAAGTCTGTCAGTCGATATTGAAGACAGAAACTAATTTAAAAAAAGCATGCAAGTCCAACCTTACATCAGCTGTACTAAAATCGAGAATTGAGTTCCTGGATCAAATATGAAAGAAGTGTGAGAATTTACATTTAAAAATTAAAGCTTAAAGACGCGGAAATCTCGATTTCTTAGTGAAAATAAGTTCTTAAAAATTAAACATGCATATCTAAGTACTCACGGTTTATCAATAAATCAATTAGAATTAATCAGTTTACCAGCTAGTTTGAATGATAGTTTAAATCATTCGAAGTTTGTTTGACGTAATTTTTTGCCAGCAAAACTTTCACAAATTGCTTTCCCTGTATTTTATGGAGATTATCAGGATTGGGAGCATTTCATAGAATTGTTTGATGCGCTGATTATTCAAAATAATCCTTCTTAAATTAAACTAGTTACATTATTCAAAGCCGTCTTTGAAGGAGAAACAGAACAACTTTTGAGACATGTACAAATTACGGAGGCTCATTCGTAGGCATTTATTAGCCTCCTGAAGGTATCTAATAATGTACTAGAAAAATCTCAAACGATTACGCGGTACTACTAATTAGTATATGGCGACTTTCGAAAATTGAAACCTCCAAACTGATAATTGGAGTAATTTTTTAGCCTTTTTAACGACTAAAAAATTATATACTCAATCGTCAAAGGAATGGGAGATGCAAATTGGATCCGAAACGGATTTTTCAACTGACAATGAACTCGATACGTTTTTAGACAAACGTATTCGCGTTGTAGGATCTATACAAGTTTCGAATATTAATACTAAAATGAGCTCACAAGACAAGAATAAAAATACTAAGAAATCAGCATTTTGGGTTCATAATGCATGATCAATCCTCAAATGCCTTTTATGTTAGGAAAATCATCCATTGTTTAGATGTTGTCAATTTAAAACATTCTCAGTTGAAGAAGGTAAAGACGTTGTTACTCGGCGTCACGGTTGTTACAATTGTTAACGCCTGGTCATAGGTCGTTTATCTTTATAAGAAAACTGAAATGTAGTAAATGTTATAGAAAACATAACTGGTTGCATGTCAATAATTTTGAATCTTTTACATCACTATTAGATAACATTACATCTCTACGTTCTCAATTTGTAGTTCCGGGTGCTCGTACTCTATCAGATAATGATGCTGGTAATTTAGCTCAGGTGGCGAGAGCAAATCCTGTCTCACTCAATAATGATTCAGAAAATGATCTTCTATTCCATTTTATAAACAATCACCTAAATCTATCGCGTTTAACATTACTAGCAAAAGCAGTAATTTCGTCGAAAGTTGATAACGGGAAATATCATAATTATAGCGGTTTATTGTATAAAGGCTCGAAATATTAGATCTTGAAGAAAATTATCTCGGTTAAATTTACTGCCTACGGAAGAAAACTGTTCTCAAGTCCTTATCCAAGCCTTAGTATTGCTACATCTTATCTTTCATACGTCACCTAAAAGACCTAATCAGGAAAATAAAACAGATTAGCCTGAATTGAATTTAGCTGATCCTACTAAGTTCTGGGAATTGGAAGAGCTTTGTAATAGAGACTCCCTGACTGATGCAGAAAAAGTTTTATGAAGAACATTCCTTCATGACGCACCAACATGGACGGTGCTTCATACGATTATCATTTAAGAATGAGTCCCCAATTAAAATCGGTGCCTCCTTCTATAGAACAAAAGTCGTATAGGATAAGTTTCTACGACGATTAACTGAAAATTCAGAATTTTTCCAAGAATATTTGGATATATTATCTAAATATGAAAACTTAGAACATATGGAATTTGTGAAAGAATAAGAGCTACATAATCTTTTTCAGATTGTTTATTTAACATACCACCCGGTTTTGAGAGAAAGCAGTTCCACTACGAAGCTGAGAGTTGTATTTAATGCATTAAGTCTGACTTCTAATAAAACTTCTTTAACTTCAAACTTCTATATTGGTCCAAAGATTCCAAATGATTTAGTTTACATGGCTGACATGACCAATAAAGTAATTAACCAATTAGCTCATGAAGAATGCAATACGTTTCCTTTAGCTGAAAGTATCCTGGAAAAGAATATCTACGTCAATTATATTTTGTTTTACGCGGATACTAAAGTACAAACCAAGGAGAATCCACATCAAGTATTTCAATTGTTGGAAGCCGTTGGGTTCCACATAAGGATATGGGCGTAAAATGATCCAGAATTATCGGAAGATTGTCCTTTTAGAGAACACAAAAAAACTATAGAGCTTCCATTGGCTGAAGATGCTCAGCTCAAAGTTTTAAGTTTATTTTGGGATCCTGAATCTGACTCGTTTCATTTTAAGGTAACTTCCTCTCCAGCGGATATTCTAACTAAGAGGATCGTTCGTTTTTTAATAGATAAATTATATAATCCAATGGTATGGTTAACTCCAGTAATACTAGTGGTTAAGTTATTGATGCAGGAGTTTTGACTACGGAACCTATTGAGACGAGAAATTGCCTAACATCCTAAGGATTTTGTGGTTTGATTATCACAATACCTCGGAGAAAGTGGAATCTCTGAAGATCCTAGATAGACTGATCTACTGCAAGAAAACTTAAATGATGAGCTTCACGGATTTTCTTATGCTTCTTCTAAAGCTTACTCCGCTTCGGTTTATCTTAAAATTCTCAGTGAAGATTTGAATGATGCTCACGTTTGCTTATTATTGGCTAAATCTAAATTAGCCCTTCTAAAACACTTGCCAATTTTACGTTTAGAATTATGTGCGGCAGCCTTGCTTTCTAAGGTACCAAAATCCCTCATGGATACAATGTCACTTAAAAAGGTTCCCATTCTCTGTCACACTGATTCAGTGACTGTTTTGGTTTATCTAGCTAATCATCCTTTAAATTGGCCAGTTTTGTAGCTAATAAGGTTTCTCTAATAGCTAGATTGTCCCGCGTACCAAATAGCGATATATCTCTACCAAGGATAAATCCAGCCGACTCTGCTACGAGGGGACTCTCGACGGAATATAGTCTAAAGCACTGTTTATCGTGGCAAGGCCCACCGTGGTTAAAATTGCACTCCACAAATTAGCCGCATTATCGCCACGTTTCTCCCACACCACCTGTCTTAGAACCGTTTATTGCAAGGTGTTTGTTGATGCCTGTGCTTTTAATCACTCTAGATTCCTAAAGTCTAAACCTCAATGTTTGACTCCTTCGCTTAGTGCGCTTGAAATCCGACAAGGTGGAACATTTTTGATTAAATATGTTCAAGTTAGTTCCTTCTCGCCTAAACTGAAGGTTATGAGCCAAAAAGAGGGGATTGTAAAAAACTCGCTTCTGAAAAACATAAATTTCTGTTGGATTCTATTTGTCTCTTACGATTAGGAAGAATGTTACGGCATGCTCCTATCAGTTTTGACAAGAAGCATCCTATAATTCTATTACCGCATCACCTGAGTTAAATAATAGCTATACATGCTCACATTTAATTACTACATGGTAGTCTACAATTGACCTTGCATATGCTTAGACAGCATTTCTGGATCTTAAGAGTGCGTCCTCTAGTTACAGGGCTAATAAAAGATTGCTTCGAATGTGCGCAAAAAGAGCGACTCTTTCCCAGTAACTAATGGGAAATTTATCTGATTTAAGAGTAACTCCTAATCGCCCTTTCACACAGACAGGGGTAACTAATGCAGGCCCTTTCAAGGGGTGTACTCCCTATAGAACGCCAAATCTTAGTCGATTTTCGTGATTTTCCTTTATGGTGAGAAAATTTATATATCTGCTCAGAGTCATATGTACTTTTTATCATATTATTATGGTTGACGAAACGATTTTTGTGGCCTAAAAGAATGAAAAATGACGAGGATATAAACAGTCGCCGTGAAGCTGTCCGGAAAGAAAGCCGAATGCAGTGTACTCTCCGGCAACGCGTAGGATTTTCCGAATCAGTCTTCCCAAAAAATTGATTGGTAGATACATGTGGTCACTGGATGAATAAATAATATTAAAAGATTAATGATATTTAGCTACAGAAAAAAACATGTCTACTTTGATATTTTTAGTCGGTCTTAAGTTCATCCATTGGACATAAATACCGTTACAACGTGTGCCAAATATGGATTTGATCGGCCTAATTGTTTTTGAGTAATCGTGTACACCGATTTTTAACTCATTGAAAAAAAAGTATCGAGATAATCGCGCTTAAAATTTCGGCAAATGAAAAAAGTATTATTCTCTTCTAGGCGAGGAAGACCTGCCCACTTGTATAGTGACAATGGCATGACATTTCACGGGGCTGATATAGAATTAAGAAGTTTCATTTTGGAACTCTGACTTGATCATAATTTGCATAAAGAATTCACGACCCTAGGCACTTTGTGGCATTTCATACCTCCACCTGCACCTCATATTAAGGGTTTATGGAAAGCCAGTGTTAAATGTTTTAAAAACCATCTAAAGCGAATTGTTGGCGCTCGCACTATGACTTACAAGAAATTTTCCACTCTTCTAAAGCGAATTGAAATTTGCCTAAATTCCCGCTATATGGCTCTACTTTCCAAGTATTCTGAAGACTATGCTTATCTCACGCCTAGACATTTTTAAATGAGGTTCCTTTGATCAGTATTCCCGAATCATCAGTGGAATTCACTGCAGAGAATCGATTGACACGTAGAGAATTAGTACAACAAATTTCTGTAGTTTACTGGAAAATATGGGGTATTTATTAAATACAATCCTTGCATAAACGTTGTAAGTGTTTCAATAAGAGTCTTAATCTCATGACGGTGATGCTCTTCTTATCAAACATTATCCTCTACCACGATGTCGATGGTTATTGGGTCGAATTACTAAATGTTACAAGAGAAAGGAACATTTAGTACATTCAGTTCGAGGAAAGAGAATTCTAAAGTTCAATATTGAGGTACATTTAAGCAAACTGTGGAAAAGAAGAAATTCTTCTCCCTGTTAACTTATATGCACCGTTAATGTACTAATGGCGCATAACGGGCGGCTAAGACCTGTAGCAAAATACTTAATTACTCGTTACCTTCGATCCTTTTATTTTAATTTCGACTAGCTTACAGGGCGGGCGAATAAATAAAAAAGTAAAGTGTAATGTTTATCAAGCTTTCATTACACTCGCGGCGGCTGGTATGTTTACAAAAAGCTTAGAAATTTGTAATTCAATGAATTTTTCACTTTGAGTTTATCGGTGTGCCGAATAAGTTTACGATGCAAAAGCGAACTAAAAAAAAGGAAGTATGCGAGAATTCGTGAACCGCGACAAATCGTTTACTAGTGCCTGCTGATAGTATTGAAGGATGAGCTCAACAATTGTTGAGAAGTTTAGTGTCTTTCGTAATGGAGTGAGAGTTGAGTATGATTAAGGAGGCGTAGTATGCCGCACTTATACTTGTATTAATTAATTGATAGTGTTTGAAAATGCTGAATTTTCATTGACTTCGTATGAATCTGGCGAACTCTAGTTTAAAGGGCAGGCTTTAGACCCACTCCGTCGGCTTGCAGGTTCAATTCCCGCTTCGCACTCTGGAAGAGACTCGGTTGCCCATGCGGTGAACACTAGCTTAGCAAGGGAGTTATTCATCTCCGGAGAGTCGTGGGACCGGTACCTCTAGAGAAAAAGGTTTTCTCTAAGTACTTAAATCTGTTGCTCTTGGTGGTACATTAAACTGTAGGTCTCCCTCCCACCGCCAAGTAAGTGTGTGTGGAGGGGTGTACAGGAATAGGGAAAGAAAGTACAAGAAAAATGTAAACCCTTAGAGGACAAATAAGAAGCTTCCATTCCAATATATATGTGCCAGTTTTCTGACTTAATGGTAAATTTTATTTTATTGAATTATTACTTTTTATTTGGAGCGAAAATGTGAAATTCGTTTGAGACAATAATGGGTTACGTATTATTTATTTGTTTGTTTGGATTTTTTCTTTGTCTTCTGTTATATTAGTAATCACCGAAATACGGTGTTAGAAGTAACGGAATACAAAAGAAAATGCGGATCTAGAAACACATTTAGGATTCTGAAATCACTCTTTTATTTTTACATGTTTGTATTTTCTTACCATCTGGTTTTTATATCATGTTTTTTTTCTTATGATTTTACATGATTTAATATGCTGTATTTTTATGATTTATTGTGACGTGATATGCCATTTGTTATGACCTTGCTTATTTCACATACTTGCTTTTGTGCAGAAAAATGTTTTGGTTTGTGTTGCGACTTTTCAATCATAACGCACAGAGTTTCGGTTAAGTGTTTGCGGCGTCCCTGCGAGATTATATTTGCGTAGAAATTTCCGTTACGTGGGGTAACAGACACCCGGCACTGAACTAGAGTAGTATCCCGAGTATCTCCTGAGTATTATTTTCATTTCTTTTTTTTTACAATAATAGGTCGAACGTATAATTTATTTTATTCGCATAGATTTTGACAGGCGTTAACTTGGTACCTAATGTCTTCTTACTAATAATACAATCGCGTTCTCTCCTATCAAAAGTTTAATTTTCTTTATTTATATTTTCGGCGACTGCCGTTGTGGCTCTGATCTATATAAATTCTTTATTTGTTGAAATTGTATCTAAGTAGTAGGGAGCAAGGAAACAATTTCACTAATGCTTGTAATGAATTTATTCTTTGGGATTTTACTTTGAATTTATTTAACGTGGATCAGATTTTTGAGCAATTAAGTTTTTGTATAATTTTAGTCTTTGGAAATTACTTCGAATTCATTTTGAATGCAATGGATTTTGGTATTTTATTCTTGAGATAACTCGATTTTTTTGCAGAGCTTATATTTCGAATCTATTTTAAATGGATCGTATTTGGAGTAATATTTTTTTAAATTATTTTGATTAATTATTTAATTGGATTTTTGAGTAAGATTTTTAATATGATTTCAGATCCATTTAGACTTTGAAATGATTTGATTCTAAATTGAACTTACTTAAATATTTTTTTATTGCACATTTTCTATTCGAATTTATTATTTAAAAAAAACGGTAACCATGGCAGGGAAGCAGGATTTTAGTTTGCCAACAACACTTAATACATAGAGGATTCTCTTAATTTTAAACGCCCATTTTGTTAATTATACGGGCATCTGAGAGGTAGCACTAGATAGGGCTATCCGATATTTTCGAAGCTTCTTAGGGGAGGCCAGGTGGAGGGTTGACGATGAGGAGACTCATCGATATCGAATGATGAGACATTTAACAATAGGAGCGGCATTAAACCTTCACTAGTCGGATAGAGCGCATTGTCAAGCAGCACTCTCATTTTAAAGTCTAGACGTGCATCTTCGGAAAATAACGATGCGCAGGATAGGCTCTCAATATACACATTTACTTCTACCGTGAAGTTAACTACGAATACTTGTACGGCATCCATGAGCCAAATTACGAACACTAGACCGCAAATTAATCATACACCGAAAGGCCTACTAGTACGGTCCGTCAACCAGAAGCGCATCGCTTGGTTAATTTTGCAGAGACCAGTACGTTTTTACCCTTAATCCTTTGTGACATAGTGGGACGTATACGTACCACCTACTTCTTCTAAGTTTTTATTGGATTTGTAGTTAGCGTTGACATATAAATACGAATGCTATTTTTTAATAAACTCTTGGAGATGTAAGGAGTACAATTAGCACACAAAAGTATGCGAATTTGTTAATTACTCATTAGTTATAAAAAATTAAAACTCGAAAATCTCGTTCATCTATACGGATAGCGAAAATGAGATCGTCAAAAAAATCATGGCGGAGATAACTCGGTTCCATTGCATTCATCATTGTAAGAGCCCGGTGTTCTACCCTCAAGCTAATCCTAAGAAGCGGATGAATAGCCCTCTAAAATCCATTATGAGGGCCTTCGTCGATAAAAATCAATGCTTGCCTTGCATGTAAAACTTTTCCAGGTTTGAATTTATTTATTAATCGGATTCTTCAGAATGGCTGAGAGCCAATCGTGGGAACATCAGTTGGCGGACCTGGTCGATTGGATGGACCAGGTGGTGGCGGCGGTGGGCAGGAACCCTGCCCCCTCCACCTCGGCTGGCAGGAAGAACAACAGAAATCCGACCGGCGTAGGTCCTTCGCTGTTCCCTCTTGTCGTCCTCCAATATCGCAGAACTACCAGAGATGCATGCGTCACCTACACTGTGTTGGGGAGAGCATGCGTGTTTCACACAAGGTATGCCTGAAACACATTCTGCGACTATGAGACCAACTGGGACTAGAACCGCGAACGGTGAGAGATGGGGCACCTGAATGCTTACAACAAAGCACGTTCTAGAATTTTAGAGAGGCCGGCCATACCTGTAGTGAATTGTACCCGTGAGCTGAGACTCCTCTGCGTTTGGTGTGGACGGGCTGACACCCGCAAGCGGGAATGTTGCCGTGGGCGACAGAGGTCGTTCGTAGAGCGTGAGCAGCGCTTTGAGACCAAGGATTTCAACTCTGTCTAAGCCAAACAGAGTAAAGCCTTTAAGTCTTAAAACTGAAGGCCTCGTACAAAAATTCTTTAACCTGATGACATGAGTCGGTTAATGCTCGGAATGTAGAATTGTGTGTCTGTTCAAAAAATTTTTTTAATTCATTGGTGAACGTAATGCAGGCATTTAAATAATGGCAGTTTGAATCCTATAAAATGCAGAGAGTGATCAAATATACTAGCATATATTATTACTTTTTTTTTTAAACAATACCATGAAGGTACCACGGTGCAACGCGGGGCTCAAGCGCCAGAGTGATGCGCGTACTGGAGGTGCTTTCCTTTAGTACCTCCACAACGGAATTTGAATATTTTATATGCCATAATTTTTGGCTTTTCTGGGCAACGATGCCGATTTTTTGGCTCTTCAGTTTTCTCAAAAAGCCGACTTTTGAATGCAGTTAGTGGCCGCTAGTACCTTCATTACAGACAATTGAAAGAATTTAAAAAATCAACAGCACCCGAATTTCAGTATTCTTTTGTGATTTTAAGAACTTCAAAAATTAATTAAAAAATAAAAAAACCTTATCTCCTAAAAATTACCGTTAAAATAACTTATACACCAAGCCTAAATGTAAGCATATCCGAATACTGTGTTATTTTTGGGCTTCCAAAAACACTTACAAATTGTTTACAAAAATCAGCCATAACCTTCAAATAAAATCCTAAAGAAAAAAATGTGGAATAAGTACAAAAATAAAAATACCGTAGGTCTGAGCTCGTTTTGAGCTAACTACAAATAACAAATTATTGACCTGAAAACAACCCATAACGCTAACGGCTACCTCTAACTAAAAACATAGATATTAAACAAAACTAAAAAGATTATAAATCTAAGGTCAATCATTTTGCGGGGTTCACAAAATACTACCGAAAAATCTATAAATGAAAAAGAATCCTACTATTCACCTTCGAAAAAACTCTAAACTGTACCCACTATTCCACAGGAATAATAAAGAAATCAAATTAAAAAAAATTATTGACGAATTTAACAAAACCCTGCTCAGCTGCCTTCAATTAAAAAAACTTGAAGAACCAAGTCTCACCTTCCATTAAATAAAATCTACAAAAGAATCTTAAATTAAAAATAACTACCCCAAACAACTTTCAAACACTTTAGTTAATAAATCTATCTCTATAGTAATATTCTACGTCACCTATGAAATACTTACTTCATGAAAGTCTCACCTTTCATCAACTTAAACGATAAAAAATATTTCAAATTAAAAACAATCACCAAACACAGCTTTCCAAGCCTTCAGTAGATACATCCACAGACACAGTAATATTCTACATCTGCTAGGGGTTTCGGAATATTACTGTGACTATAGTGTATATCAACTAGAGACCTTGAGAGTTGTATGTGGTAGTTACTTTGAATTAAAATTTTTTGGCAACGTTAGTTGAAGGCAGCTGAAATTTGGTCCTTTAAATGGGACAGGGGTAGTTCTTAGAGTTCGTGTAACATTACTGTGACTGTGGGTATATCAAACAGAGACTTGGAGAGTTGTGTTTTATTAATTATTTAAAATAAATTTTTTCGGCGATATCAGTTAAAGGCAGCTAAAACTGAATTAATTAAATTTAATAGGGGTAGTTTTTAGGGGTTGTGGAATATAACTGTGAGGGTGGATATATCTACTAGAAACTTTGAAGCCTGCTTGTTGTAATCGTTATGAATTTAAAATATGTTTCACCGTTTTAATTTAATTTAAATTCTGGCACTGTTGATTTTTAAAAATTTTTAAATTTTATGCATTAGAGATGCTTACTTGCTAGCACCTCCACCAAAAAGTCCGGTTCTTTGAGAAAAAATAAGCGAGCCCGAAAATTAGGATTGGTGCCAGAAAAGCGTCCAAAAAAGCCCGAATTTCTGATATGCTTACATTCACTTTGAGTGCATATTTTATTTTAAGGGTAGTTTTTAAAATATAGAAGTTGTCCTTTCAAAATTAATTTTTGAAGTTTTCGAGAGCCCAAAAGAGTTCGGAGATCTTTCTTTATCTTTTTCACCATACTTTCAAACGGAAAAGCAGTGAGATGGAGTAAACTACAGCCCATATTAATTACATCGGTTGCCAGATAATTCAAATGGTGCGCATTTAAAATTTGTTACTTAGCTCCATAATACTTTTTTAGAGCTTTGCAGAAAGCTCTCAAATACTCTTTAGTTTCACACGAATATCGACGGCAAAGTTTTTCTGAACATAAAACTCTACAAGCGGTATGTAGAAGTGAAAACCGCTCGTATAGCTCCTGATTGCGAATACGTTTATGAACGATTGGACCACAATAAACACGAAAAAATCTAAATTCAGTGGCTTCTCCTACCGAATCTAAAATTTAAATCTCCACTCATCCAATATTCGATCAATTTTGTTCATTATACCCAAGCAGTGAAGATGCATGAAGGCAAGAATGAAAGAGGCTATGATATTTATTCTAGGTCTAATTTGCAACAATGGCGAAAGTTCATTGTGGTGGTGTTCAGGTTGTTCCAATTCTCTAAAAGACATGTCAGTTCGTTCCCGAGAGTCAGTAGAAGGATATATTGCCATGTCCCAGAGTATTTCTTAGAAATGTATGTACTGGTGTATCGCAGGTGAAGCACATCAGACTTACTTCAGAAGTTATTTAACTCCACTAAAAATCCTTGCAAATAAACTTCAGAAATTACTGGCTTCGATTCGCAAAAAAGACAGCAATAGGAAATACTCCATAAATATCAGGAATATAGTGGACCTTTCCTGCAAGACCCAAAAATTGTTTATTGCTTGAACGTGCAAGTGGAAGACCATCAGCATTTACTTTGATTTCGATTTTACCCACGTGTACATTTGTATTTGTGCAGTCCTTTAATCCGCTTGTCTGACCAAAATATACAAATTGATATATTTTAACATTTTTCCTTCTATATCTACAATATTATATCTTGATTGTTTTAGTTTTTAAAAATGTTTTTGAGGACTTCGACAATGTAGGCAGCAATATAGCTCCTCAAATTCTCAACACTTTGTCAACAGATTTCTGATTAATACGATCTTTTATCGCCCATTGTTGCAGTTTTTGTATTGCTGGGTTTGCTACCAATTCTTCGTTATTTCTTTCGTCGAGATCGGATTCAACCTCAAAGTTAACTTCATCTCCTTTATCATCGCTGATGTCAGGTGGATAATACTTATCTTTATCGTCGGCAACTTCATAAGAGGTATCCTCACTTTCTTCCGTGGATTCTTGAACATAATTTCGAAGAGTTTCTTGCTCTGCATGTATGAGTGAAATAGTTTATTAAAACAAGGAAAAATTATTCTTTAAAGTAGTGGCTATTTTGATGGAACATAAGTTATTCATAAAATACTTTTTTCAATAGATTACTACGCAACCAGGATATCTAAAAATTTGCAAACGTCAAGAAGAAATATTTAAAAATCCGAAAATTTCCATTATCTAGTCGATATTTTTATTAGATTACGACATTTTATGAAGTGCTTGCGAAGTCATAATCATTAAGTTAGAAATTGAGATTCTAAAATTTTACTTATAATAAACTTGTTCTTTGATAAAGTTATTTAACCTAATTAATTAAAATTTACTCATACTGAAAAAAAATTCGAGTATTTTTTCATTTATCATTTATCATTGCCCGTCAAGCCAACTTTTGTTTTTGTCTGTTCTCATTGTCTGCCATTTTAAATAAAATCAAACATGAGTGTTTGTCAATATCCAAATAAAAAGGATCAAAGTTAATAAATAAAAATAATAATAATAAGCTTGTGTCGATTTCAAATCGTGAATTTCAAATTACTTATGTCTTACGGTCCAATCGTAAATCGCAAAATAAATATGAGTCAAAAAAACATGTTCTTCGAAACTCAGATATTTAATTAATAGAAAAAACTCCTTTTGAACTTCCTGACGTTTCGGTACACATGCGTACCTTTTTCAAAATTTCTTAACCTAAATAATTATATTAAAGATTAGTAAATTTAGTCTGAACAAATATGATGGATAATTACGTATATTTAAATACATTGTTACCTGATTTGATGATGGTTTAAAATAGTCAAACTTCTTGGTCTGGTAGATACTTAAACTATAATTCACATAATTTATTTGGGCATAACATTGGTTTAATGAAGGGTTTTGTAGATAGATGTGTAAAAATATATGACATTCAATTTAGAAAAGAAAATTTAAATCCATAAAAAACAACTTTAGTACAGCATAACTATCCTTTTGAGTTTGTAAATGACATCATTAAAGAACGCATTCATGAGATTTACAATAACAGTAATAAAACGAACAAGAAAAGAAATTGGAGTGATACTTACAATAGATTTAATTTAAATGTTACTTTGCCTTACATTCAGGGCCTATCAGAAAGATTAAGAAATTCACTTAAAAAATTTAATATCAATCTTTATTTTAAAAACACTAATACCTGAGATAATTATTTGTCAAAAAGAAAGGACGTCGATTCCATTGAAAATTTATTTGGTGTTATTTATTTAATTAAATGTAAATGTTGTAATAAAGCTTATATAGGTGAATCTGACAGGATATTAAAAACTAGAATTGCTGAACACAAAAGATATTGTGAAGTTGGGAATTTTAACACGGGTCTGTCGCAACATTCTTGGAATTTCAATCATTACTTTGATTTTGATTTTAAACGTATTAAAATATTAGCTACTGAAAAAAATACTTATCAACGACGTATTATTGAGTTTATTTTTTTATAATCAAATATCGTAAGATTTCAGTTAATTTACAGACTGAAATTCTAAATATTAATAAAATTTATCAAAGTATTATAAAATAATGTTTTTAATATAAATCATCTCTATATGTATCTATGTGTATATGTATGTATGCTATATGTGTGTACATATGTATGCATATGCATGGATTTGTACATATACACATTTTTTAAATTTCTCATTTCAAATTTAAACTCAATCACGCGCTTCCACATCAGTGGTTTTCAATGAAAACTTGCCTATTATATCATGGTTCATTACGTATTCTTCATGTATTTCTGAAACTGTCAATTTCTGTTCGTCCGCCCTAACCTACGCTAATTTGTTTTCTCGTACTATATTTTTTAAAAATGTAGTCTAATCGATTGAAGGCTCGGTATTTTTTGAGACTTCTAAAATGATTAAATTTTAATTAATTTTTTTTTTAAACGATGGACTTAAATGTTTGTTTTTTTGACTGAATATTGATCTGTTTGAATATTTTAAACCATCATCAACTCAGGTAACAATGTATTTAAATCTACGTAATTATCCATCATATTTGTTCAGACTAAAATTACTAATCTTTAATATAATTATTTAGGTTAAGAACCTTTGAAAAAGGTACGCATGTGTACCGAAACGTGAGGAAGTTCAAAACGAGTTTTTTCTATTAAATAAATATCGAGTTTCGACGAACATGTTTTTTTGACTCATATTTATTTTGCGATTTACGATTGGACCGTAAGACATAAATAATTTGAAATCTACGATTTGAAATCAATAAATATCAACGGTCGAAGAAAGGATTGATTTGTTTCATTAAATCATTTTACAAGCTTGTGTCGTCGACACAAGCAAAAATTTAATTATAATATTCGTGTGAGTGATAAAATTCAATTAAAAAATGTATAAAAATATATAATTAATATCTATAAATATTGTATCATACGTTTTATGTTTTAGCACTAAACACTACTAATAATTAATATGTACAGTATTAAGCAAATATAACGATTTAGGAAAATGTGGCAGTTGAATTTTGAGTTATAGATATCACTTCAATCTAAAGTATTAATTCAGTGACTTTTCAATTTTCGCGGGCTACATACATTCAATTTTTAAATTTTTTGTTTTGTTGTGTTGGTACACTCGTCACGATCATATGTTCACAGTTTTTAGCATATATCTCGTGTTGTTTTTCTGGCAGAGGCGTAAAAGGTTAGAAGGGTTTAGTGTGCTCGGCGATTTTCTTCTTTCGAAAAAATGGAGCAAAGAGTTTGCATTAAATTTTGTGTGAAAAATGGAATCCAGTGCTCTAAAACTCTTGAAATGTTGACAGTTGCATACGGTGAGTCTACTCTGAGTAAGAAAAATGTGTATAAGTGGTACAAGCTCTTCCAAGAAGGCCGAGAGGATGTCGAAGACGAACCTCGCTCTGGACGTCCCAGCACGTCAACAACAGATGAAAACAGTTGAAAAATATCCGAATTACCATCAGAGAAGTTGCTGAAGATGTTGGCATATCGGTTGGCTCATGCCATACTGTCTTTTCGGACGTTTTGGGCATGAGACGCGTGTCAGCAAAATTTGTTCCAAAACTGCTTAATTTTGATAAAAAGATCCATCGCATGATCATCACTCAGGAGATGTTAAATGAAGTCAATAATGATCCTGATTTTCTCAAAAGGGTTATAACTGGGGATGAATCGTGGGTACATGGTTATGACGTCGAAACGAAAGCTCAATCGTCTCAGTGGAAGCATCCTGAGCCTCCAAGGCCGAAAAAAGCACGTCAAGTTCTGTCAAATGTGAAGGTTTTGCTCAGTGCCTTCTTTGATTACCGTGGCGTAGTGCATCAGGAATTCTTACCACAAGGTCTTACGGTCAATAAGTAGTATTACCTTCAAGTTATGCGCCATTTGTGAGAGGCGATACGCAGAAAACGTCCGGAACTTTGGAAAAACAATTCGTGGCTTTTGCATCACGATAATGCACCTGCTCATTCATCATTGCTTGTGAAATATTTTTTGACCAAAAACAGCACCACAGTCATGCCTCAGCCTCCATATTCACCGGATTTGGCCCCTAGTGCCTTTTTTCTTTTCCCAAAACTAAAGAGACCCATGAAAGGACATCGATTTTCCACGATTGAGGAGATAAAAACTGCATCGCTGAAAGAACTCAAGGCTATACCACAAAATGATTATCAGAAGTGCTTCGATGATTGGAAAAATCGTTGGCACAAGTGAATTATATCCGAGGGGGATTACTTTAAAGGGGACAACATAAATATTGAGGAATAAATGAATATTTTTTGAGAAAACCATAAAGTCACCTTATTTTTTTAACACACCTCGTATATTGGGATGAAATTTTTAGACTCTGATATATGTGTATATATATATATATATATATATATATATATAATTTATCTCAGAGATGCATGTATGAAATAAATTACGAATTTCGTTTTGAAAAACAAAATTTACATAAAAAATCTATTTCCATGAACGATTTTTCAACAAAATAATTAAATTAAATAATTTAAGATAATGCGCACAGTTTAATATAAAATTCATATTATTAAATTTAAATCAATATAAACATCATTTTTTCACATGTGGTACGCACGAGATACAATGACTTAACGCATACACGTAATTTACATAGTTGTTTTCCTAATCTACTGCAAGATTTATTTTAATCTGAGTACTTACCCCTATCAATTTGACACTAGAGAAATAATTCACTCAAATTTTCATCGATTTTTGAAAATAGTCCAAAAGTTTCCAAAAATCATCCAAAATTTTGTTTGTAGAGCTTGCACAGTCAAAATAAATGAGTTCAGGTCCATAAAAAATTTAATATTTCATGCCTCAAATTTTTCGCGTTATATTACCATGTCAGATTTTTTTTTCGTAATAAAAAACAATGATTTTCGAACGTGTGAATTATTTATGGCCTAAAGCGATTCTGTCCAGGGCCGCAACAATAGGGCGTTTATTATGGAAGTCAATCCATTTCCTTAACCCATTAATGGCCATGAGTCGTATTTGCGACCCGAAAACACGCTTTCTTTAAAACTCTGTAGCCACCGTTCCAACAAAGCGAACAGATGGTGCCGCATGACAGAGAACAGGTAAGGAAATTTGGGAAATTTTTTGAAATACTTGTATTAATTAGGTAAATACAAAGCACAATACAAAAAGTCCCTAAATTTTATCGAGGGAAACTAGTTTTGGCCATTAATGGGTTAATATCAAATTTGTAAGAAGGACAAGGGATTTTACTAAAACTTAGTGAAGTTAATGGCTGTAAGGTTTTTAAAAATATTCAAAATGTAGGGAGGTAAAGGATTTTGAATTTTGATAGCCGAGTTTTCTGAATGCATAATTTAATAATAGATTTAATAATTAGATTTTTTGAGGTGCAACGTATAATTTATAGGTGTTTTTAATGCAATTTCAAAAGAAAATAATTTTTCAAAAGCTGCTAAAAATGTTTTAATTGTTTTCAATGCAATTTTATTCCTCGAAGTGTACATTTAATTTATATTGTTAATATTATATTGTAATATATTGTTTTCTTGAACTTCCGGAGATACGTATTAATTTTTGTGTGCAGCCACACGGCCTCACTATCCACGCGCAACCAGAGGCACAGTGAGGCGAAAACAAATAAAAAAGTTCAAAATAACTTCCAAAATGCTTCTATCTTCTTAAAATATCTTTACAACTTCTTTTTATATTCTCATTAATGAGAGTTTAATGTAATTGTCCAAATTTTCTATCTCTAGTTTTTAACGGCTCTTTATGTTTCGGCACTCACAGAGTCCAAAAAAACATAAAATTTGGTCGGCGTCTGTCTATACGTGCATGTCTATCTGTATGGTTACCTGAATGTTTTAGATACGCCAACTTTCGTCAATACATCTACTAATTTTTGCGCATGCATGGCCGTATGCTTGGTTCAATCTTAGGTCCATCACTCACTGGCAACCAAGTTTCCCAAGCTTTTGATATCATTGTTAGTCTTGAAACCAGTTAAGGAACAAGACTGGCTGCCAATTCCTAGCATTGGCGTTATCATCCCAAGCCTTTGCCAATGTTCGCTAAAAACTGGTGACCAATCTTGAGTCCGTTGAAATCCAATGGTTACCAGTATTAGAAAGTTCTTGGTCCAACGATTAAAATGTGCAATTTCCTACTAGGAATTGCTTACAAAACATGTGTATTATTATTAATTGATTTTAAAAATAAATTTTATATACAATTGTTAAGTATAACCATTCAAAGACAAAAAGGAATAATTTTTTGTTCTATTCTTCCTTAAATGACGTTGCAAGGGATTGCAGGCTCAATCCATTTCCTGAATATCAGAGTTGTACTTAAGTAAAGAGATTTTGATCAAACTTACTGAAACTCTAATGTTGACTAATTAAACTTACTGATAAAATTATTACAATTTTTTTTTATAAATTCAGGGAGTTACAGTATGTTGAATGTCGAGGCACGAGTTTCTTTAAAACACCATATCTTCCTAACCGCTAACTGAATTTTAACAATTTTTGCATGTTTATTGAATAAGTTATAGGCCTGTTTAATGCAAATCAACGAGAAAAACAATTTTTAAAAAGAGGCTTGAAAAAATATTGTATACAATTGAAAGCTCTATCTATCTATCTATCTATCTATCTCTTCCAAATTAACATGCATGGGACGTACTCGTGCCGAAATTAATTTTTCGCGCATGCGTGGAATCGGATCATCTCGGTTTTAAAATGCAATCGTTTAACCATTAAAGTGCATACTTTTAGCGTTGAACTAGATCGTTTAAGAGTGAAACGAATCTGCTTTTAAAGTATTCTACTTTAACGATTAAAGGACCGACTTTATCGTTTAGAGGGAATTTCTGAGAGTGTACTATTTATAATATTGAAAGTTTTCTTACACCTACTACCTCTCCTATTTACAATCTTTCCTTCTCCGTTCCTCTTCCAACTTCCTTCTCTTCTTCTCCATCTTACCCAAAACCCACTTCATCCATGCTACTGCCATTTTGTCCCCCCTTTCATGCAATAATACCACCATGTTTATCCCACTCCTTTCAACCTCTTCACATTTCTCCAACGAGTGCTCAACTTTTACTTCCCCCTTCCCGCAAAATTCACACATTCTTTTCTCTGTAGAAAGCCAAAACCTATTAAAATTCTCCATGCGACCGCATCTCATTCTCGCTATTAGTTCCTGACTTCCTTGCTCTCCTTTCTCACACAAATATTGCGCTCTCTCCCTTGGCATAACCGACACAGTCCACTCCGTAAAATAAGACCCTCATCACTAGCGAATCAAACAATTTCATTTTCCTTACAAAATCATCTGCGAAAAACCTCTTCACCAGCTTCAACACCTGCCTCATCACTACATTTACCCTTTTCACCCTCTCTTTTATATGACCATCCACTCCCCCATTCCTTCACAGGAAGTGCATTATATTCATTTCACAGTAATAATTTGGAAAAAATGTGATCACCGGGGAAGCATTAAAAATTATAATTTAACATGCATACAATGCGAAAAAAAGTAGAAAACAATATTTTAACCAACGGCAGCGTGGTCGCCAGCCAGGCTTTTTACTACTGCACAGGCGGTACTTGGTGGATTTAGACACGCGCGAACAGGTAGAAGTTCGGCAACCGTGGCTAACGTGATTTTCAAACGCTCATATTTCATACAAGGGTACACTCACAAAAAACCGGGACACGTGTCTAGTTATTCTGGACGTACTATCGATCGATGATAGTCTAATCAAAATGTCAATTTTTCAGAGGAGGGTTTCCCCATTGAGAATCGTAGTCTGGAGCCGCAGGCGATAAGGAAGGGCACCCTGATAACGTACGTGGCCCGAAAGTGACAGCTAGCCTTGTGGCTGGTTACAAATACGTCGTGAATTATTCTATGATGTCAGAATTGTGAGTAAAAAATAAATCTACGAACGATTCTCACCGTTCAATTGCTGATTTCTCTCTTTCGCAAAATTAATATTTGTCGTGAAAATCACAATTTTGTCTCAACAAAGGTTTGATTTTTCAAAATTGTATTGATCCCAGGATCGTGAAAAACACCGGATATTTGACAAGATTTTTTTCCTTCCTTCTCACATCCTTAGAAAAAATATGAATTGAGTCAGTGCCGTAACTATACAAAAATTCAAAGTCGGATTTAATTAACGTCCTTAATAATGAATTTATTTTCCTTTTGATGCCCTCGTTTTCTGACTTTCCAGGATTTGTTTTATGACGGCAAAGTATGGAGCCTGTCGAGAATTATCTAACGAAGAATCGAATCTATTGGACATATGGGTTTGACACCCTTCACACCCTCACGAGTACCTGAAAGCTACCGTCAAAACAAAAAATGTCAATAATTTTTTTTCGAAAATTTGTTTTTTTTTCCTTCAAATTATTACTAATAAACTAGTTTCAAAATATTTAATAACATTGGTTCATTAATTTTCAATTGTTTAAGCAAGGGGAATTTGTTTAAATAATTTTTTAATGCTTTTTTGCTTAAAAATTATTAATATTGGTCTAGTGGAATATTTACCATATTAACATTAGTTTAATCATTTTTAATTGTGTAAATAATTTCGTTCTGAATTTTTTTAATGAAAAATATTATATTGGGTATAGGGGAATATTTATCAGTAATAATTTAATAGTGATTGATAATTAATTTATCAGTAATATTTAAATAATAATTTTTATAATCAAAATTTTAAGAAATCAAATTTATCAAACATTGTTGATAAATATTACACTAAAGAAATATTAACAATTTTTAATAAAAAAAATTATTCAAACAAATACCGTTTGTTTACACGATTGAAAATTAATAAACTAATGTTAATAAATATTGCACTAGACGAATAGTAATAATTTGTAAGGAAAAAAGAAAATTTCGAAAAAAATTGTTTTAACAAATTTCATTTGTTTAAATAATGAAAAATTACTTAACTATTGTTAATCAATATTTGACTAGACTAATAGTAATAATTGTTTGGAGGAAAAACGAATTTTCAAAGAAAAAATCATTTGAACAAATTCAATTTGTTTAAATAATTGAAAACTAATAAACCAATGATAACACAGGCCCACAAAAAAAACAAAAGTGTCTGTGCAATTGACCAGACCTATATATTCTTATGTATTTTTCGACGCTGAATCCGAATTTGCAATAAAAAAGTAGGGTCCAGCTACCTTTTTACATGAATCACAAAACTAGAACTTTTTTCGACCCTTGATCATAAAGTAAGACTTAGAACCTATGTATAGCGATATTCATGAACTCCATTATAATATTTTTAGCTTCTTTTAAGAAGTGCCTTAGAGCAAATTCGGATTCAGCGTCGAAAAATACATAAGAATATATAGGTCTGGTCAATTGCACAGACACTTTTGTTTTTTTTTGTGGGCCTGTGTAATAAATATTCTACTCGACTCCCATGAATGATTTTAACTGATAAAAGGCGAGAACAAAGTGTTCAAAAGGTCGATTTCTAAAGAATTGATATTTTTGGGTTTAAAGGTAGTTTTCAGGTACTCGTGGGGGTGTGTTAGGGGTGTCACACCCATATGTCCAATAGAACAAATTCTTCGTTGGAAAATTCTCTACAGGTCTTCATACTTATTCGCCACATTTTTTCAAACCCTAAAAATTTATTTTAAAAACTCACAAAAGTGATTGCCTTTGTTTTCTCATAGACTTTGTAAAACTACCATTTCTATCGATTTTTGAGCACACTACCCACATAGAAAAGGTTCAATGAGTGAACCATGACTCAACAATTGTGAATGGGTGGATTAGATCGAGCACCAGGTATTTTATTACGTATTCTACAAAAAATTAAAAAAAAATTTAAATTGCGTGAATCACAAAAACAATTCCAAATAGTGAGTCGACGACACGGATGCACCGAGTCACGCACCAGGCAGTTTAGCGCGCATGATACGAGAACTTTTTAAGAATTTAAATTGTGCCAACTGCCAAAATTACTACCGATGACGAGCCGACGATTCGGGTAAACCGAATCGCGCACCAGGTAGCTTAGCACGTATTCTACAAGAACTTTTTCGAAATTCAAATTGTTCCAAAAGCCAAAATAACTAAAAATTGTGAGTCGATGATCTGGGAATACTAGATCGAACACCCGGTAGTTTAATACATATTCTACAAGAGCTTTTTAAAAACTTAAATTTTGTGAATAACAAAAACAATTCAAATGGTGAGGCGACGACCCGTGTGCACCGGGCCACACACCAGGTAGTTTAGCACGTACTGTACCAGAACTTTTTAAGAATTTAAATTGTGCCAACTACCAGAAGTAACTACCAATGATAAGCCGACGATCCTGGTAAAGCTCATCGCGCGACTGGTATTTTGGCACGTATTCTACAAGAACTACTTCAAAATTTAAATTGTTCCAACAGCCAAACTAACTAAATATTGTGCGTAGACGATCCAGATGCAGCAGATTGAGCACCAGGTAATTTAATACGTATTCTACGAGAACTTTTCCAAAATTTAAATGGTGGTTCCAACAGCCAAAAAAAAATAAAAATTGTAAGCCGATGATCTGGGTGCAAAAGGTTAAGCGCCAGGTAGTTTAATACGTATTCTACGAGAATTTTTCAAGAATTAAAATTTTATAAATAACGAAAACAATTCCAAATGGTGAGTCGACGACCCAGGTGCACCTGGTCGCTCAGCAGGTTGTTTAGAACGTTCTCTAAGGAGAACTTCTTAAGAACTTAAATTGTGACAACTGCCAAAATAACTACCAATGATGAGTCGACGATCCATGTGAGCCTGATCACACACCTGGTAGCTGAGCACGTATTATACAAAAAAATTAAAAGTTTAAATTGTACCAACAACCAAAATAACTTCCAATAGTAAGCCGACAAACATTGCGGACTGCAAATGACTATGTGAATGAAATTTTGATCGAGGAGAAGTTCTCGTAAAAACGTGCTCAAGTAACTGTTGCGCGATCTGGTACATCCCAATCATCGCCTTACTATTTGGAATTTATTTGATTATTGACAAAGTTTCAATATTAAAACAATTCTCGCAAATGACGTTTTGAATAACACTGTGCACAATCAAACGCACCGGGTCGTCGAATTTCCATTGGTAGTTAATTTGGCAGTTAGCAGAATTCAAATTCTTGAAAAGTTCTGGTGGAATAAGTTCTAAACTACATGAGGCGTGACCTGGTGCACCCAAGTTGTCGACTCACTAAAGGAAATTTTTTTCGTTATTAAAAAAATTTTAATTTGTAAAAAGTTTTCGTATATTTCGTATTAGACTGCCTGGTGCTCGATCCGCTGCACGTGGATCGTCCACTCACAATGTTTAGTTAATTTGGCTCTTGGAATCATTTAAATTTTCAAAAACTTCTTGTAGAATACGTGCTATGCTACCTGGTGCGCGATTCGGTTTACTTGTATCTTCGGCTCATCATCGGCGGTTATTTTTGAATTTGGGACAAAGCAAATTCTTAAAAAGTTCTAGTAGAATACGAGGTAAACTATCTGGTGCGTGACCCGGTACACCAGGGTCGTCGACTCACCATTTGGAATTGTTTTCGTTATTCACAAAATTTCAATTCTTTAAATTTCTCGTAGAATATGTAAAAAAGTACCTTCTGCCCGATCCGGATCATTGACTCATCATTGGTAGTTATTTTGGCAGTTAGCACAATTTAAATTCTAGAAATGTCTTGTAGAATACGTGTTAAGCTACCTGATGCGCGACCCGGTGCACCAGGGTAGTGAAGTTATAATTTAGAGACGTGCAGACTATTGTCTCAACCTAAGGTTTCCATTTTGAACGCAATCTAATATTCTCTGACACTTATATGTTCTTAAGAATATTCATGTGTGTTTAGCGTGTCCTAAACATGGGGAAAGACAAGAGCCAGGCTAGCGCCGCTCTAGTATTCAGCTTCGACTCATGCTTTAGCCAGATATCTCCAAGTGTCTTATCATGCTTGAGCCATGCAAAATTCTTTCACGCGGGTTCTTACATATTTATTTATCTTATAAAGTGAAAGAGTATTTATGAATTATAACGATTGAATTATGTAAGCCCTTTAAATTCTCATTTTTCTCCTATTTTAAAATATTTAAGTATAAAACTAAGCATTTTTGTACGTATTTTGAATGGTTAGATTCCTTATAAATATCGAGTTCTTACCAAAAATAGCTTTTTTCTAATCTGGTTTATTAAGTTATTCGCGCTATCATGTACGTGAACCTTGTTGTAATTGGAGATTTTTTTATTTGATATCCCCTTACCTACGAATTTTGTATCACATATCTCAATAAATTTAATTATTAATGGCTTGAAATTGCTAATAGAAACCCTTTTTATAAGTTTTAATTACAATATAATCTAGATACGACATCAAAAACAAATAAAAATTCTTAATCCTTCATATATAGGATGAATTTCATAGTCGGCTATTGGGCTAACTAGCTAGTCGGCTACTGGATTTGACATATGCATTGCTCACGATGCATTCCCCAATCACCGCTGGCCGGAAAGTGCGACAGAGCTTGTTCAGGAAACCCTAAGATGCAATGTACAGTTCGCAGGGAGAAGGAGTAGATTGGGGATGCGCGTGGTATTTTTTAATCTGTTCGTTTAAAAGTAGTTTTTCATCCTGAGTGCATGTCAGGCCCTTTCAACTCAATGGTAGAAATATGAAGAAGCACAGCGCCAAGAGTTGGCCGAAACTTGAACTATATATATATATATATATATATATAATTAAAAATTTGTCATAACGACAACCGCAGGATTTCGTCGGGAGCGGGAGCTAATCTGAAAAATTGCACCCGCTTCCAGCGAAATCGCGGTAAAAATTCAGCCAAAATATAATAGCACACATATAATAGCACACATACAGTCTGTCAAGTTAAAGCGTGGGTGGCTTTACTCGCAGTCGGTAAGGTGTATCGACATGATTTTGGTGTCAAAATATTAAGAAGAGCTCCCT
>NC_046665.1:29101886-29106251 GCF_010883055.1 Belonocnema kinseyi | reverse complement strand
CCTATTTCTAATACGGGTTTGATTTTTTTACATGCGCCACCTAGCGGTAGTAAATTTCATTAAAATACATTGATATATTGACACATATTTTACAGGTACTAAGATTTTAATTTTTAATTACCATTACTTTTGTATAAAATATTCGGCATTTATTCCATTTAATAAAATAATAAAATGAAGATAGCGAAATTATTTATTCGAACAATGTTGAACCGTTATGCTTACTCAAAACTACTTTTTGCGAGTGTAGTAGCGTTGTATTGAAAGACCGATTGAATCTATAATATATGATTAAAATATGATACACGTCTATGCAAAATTTCTAGTACAGGCTATTACGTAAAAATCTAAGAATACGCGTAACTCGTGAAAGGGAGCAGCTAGGATTTCAAATTCAACTGATTTTTAATGTCCAAACAATATAGAAACTTTCTGCGTTAGCAGATTTCATATCCATTTTAGTCAAACTTTTTCAGCCTTCAAGCACACCGTGGGGAGAGATATCATAACATAAAGATTTCGGGTGTGCAGTGAAAATTCCAGAATCTCTGTTAGACAAATTATTTAAATCTTTTGGTGTTAAATGACAAATAGGACATGATTGCATTGAGTTTGTATTTATTATTATACTTAATACTTTACCATCAACCAAAGTGACTTGCAGAGAAAAATGTACAGGGACATCAAAAAGTATCGGGCACTGCCCCCTCCACCCAATCGATATCAGCGAAAATATGCGTTTTCGATAGAAATGTTCCAGGCAAAGGTTTTTGGGTTTCGAGCGAGGATCTGGATTGGACGACAAAATCGAGGTGATTAAGAGCTTCCATTGCATCATAATATAACGCCGTGCTCAGAACTTAAGCGTAAAGGAATAAGTCAAGTCGCAAATAAGTTTCCATTATTTTGCCGTTCCTCTTCATTACTATCACATCGCTGGCTATAAGCGGAATGGCTTGAGTTCCCATTAAACTCCCAAGAAAATATAAGAAACACATTCAATTCAAGGCGTTTTGCTGCATCCATAGCATGAAATACAACTTTTTCTTGCATCTGAACTAGTCGTTTAGCCGCGTGATTAATAGAGCTTGAAGTTGAACTTGAGCCATACAATCATCAATACGAATAAATTCTTTTGAAGGTCTAAGTTCTAATTTTGCTTTTCTCACTTCACTATATGAAGGCAATATATCTGCGCTAGATACCTTGGACTCTAATCGCAGACGAGTGTGAATCGATTTTGTTAAACGGTCATCTATTATAAAAACCAGCGCTTCTAAATATAACTTTTTTTAAATTCTTATCTTTCTTCTGTTTTGCTGCATAAGAAGAAGCCATCATCAATTTTTATAAATCATTATTATGTTCAATGCTATGCGTGGTCACTTCTCGGCGTCTCGAACATGAAGACTTATCTTTAAATTCTAGGCCAGTTTGACCAGGACCTGCACTTCGACTAGGACCGGCTCTTTGACTGCTTTCCTGCTGGTTTATATCTTAATGCGGGATCTCAAAATTTGAGTCTCAAAAATTGAGGTGTTTGCAATTCATCAAACTGGAAAACAAATCTAATAATCTCCTAAACGTCAATACGCAGAGCACTTACCTGCACAGAGTGTCTCAAGTGAGATATCCATAGTAATTAGTGTTGTATCATGGCTTATTCTTTTAACCAGAAACTTCCATTTTACTTGTCAGAAAGATAATTCAGTGATCCAACTGGCATTAGAAAGCTGAACTATGAATTATACGCTGTTAAATTCAAATCGCTATGAAAAATCGCAAATTCAGGATTCCAACTGAAATATTATAGCAATTAATTACTACTATGACATTTTAAGAAATAAACAAAATTATGTTCACGACATCAAGTTATATGAATTTAATAATATCAGACCAATTTACCTGAAATTAATTATAATTTTATACTATATTATATTACAATTATTATTAATTCATTATTATCAATACTTTTTTATTTGATTACTTTACTATAATTAGGATGATTTTTTAATTGTAAAAATATTAAAATTGTTAAGATTTTCTCTATATTGGGTGGAAGAATGAATTGAACGTTTGAGTGGGTACATGAAAGAAACTCGCGTGCTCGGCTGCTTGAAGCAAATTTTTTCTATTGCAAGTGAAACCGGGCAAAATGAGGCACATCAGGCTTAAAGTATACATATTAGTGAATAAAATGATACCTCATTTTTCACATTTGGGTGTGAAGTTTCGGAGTGAAGAGAATCGAAAGCGCGCACTTGTGAATAGTATCAATTGACGACTAGATACATTATGCATACTATATACTTCTGTATAATGCTTCACAGATATTGCAGTCATTTCGTAACCTGTTAAGACATATTACAATAAAAATGTATTTAAACAAATTGATATTAGGAATAATTTGAAACATTTTATTACTTTTTGCATTGTATCGCACATGATTGATTTTACATGATTTCCCATGATCAACATAACACGGATTGATATTAACAATGCATATATATGTAATAATAGGGTTTTAAATACAATATGGCACCTTCAAACAAAAAAATTTTCATTTTCTCATTCGAAACATACATGCAACAAAGACACTAGGGCTTCTTGCTACATATGTAGCCAATACCAGCCCCCATCAGATCGGAGAATAATTTCTGCAAAAATTAAAAAAATTTATCAGGAATGTTTTGGTTTAAAAATAACGTACAAGAAATGGATGCTGTACAAAATATGTGCAGCTTGTTCCAAGATGTTACATCGTTGGGATTCAAGCAGACATTCTAAGGACATGAAATATACCTCGTCTTACTTTTCACAAATATCAACCAGCGAAATTACTGTTTTTTAAATAATTAGTAAACAATTAGGCGTTTTCATTTAAACTTCTCTTAACGGGAAGAGGTCAAGAACCTCACAATTCAAAATTGAAAACAGCGATAACAGCAATATATGGTAAATTCAGACTAAGACTACTATAATCAGTAGCGTATCTAGGAAAAATGACGTCCATGGAAATAACTAAAATTGAGGCTCCGGATGCAAAAAGAAGATATAGAATTATTTCTCTGGAGTGAGAAGGCCGCTGAGCACTTGAAAATAAAGTCTCGAATTTTTTTTCAGATATATATCCAAAATAAAAATTTGATGCCGCATATTTTTCTCCTCATAAAAAAAGTTGTAGTTTTTTTATTTTTCGAATTAATGACGAAAAACTGTTTTTTTTTCTGAATAAAATATTCTGTATCTTTCACTTCAACTCACAACGAAATGAGAAGTTTTTAAAATTTTGTGATAAAACTTATCAAAAATATGCATTATCATGTTCTGCGACGAATGACGTTAGCGAAAGTTCAAAATGTTTATTAAAAAAAAAGTTAATAATTTTTGTCCGAGACGGTGCGTAATTCATACACAAACAACTATCAACGTTTCGAGATTCGAGCGAATTTTGAGAAAGCGAAAATTGTCAGTGAAGAAGTTGTTCAGGAAGTTTCAAGAAAGTTTTCTGAAAAGTTTTAGCTCAATTGGAATAGTAACGAACTGTTGATGTTTTAATTTCCTGGCCCAATGGATTTTCTCCCGCGTAAATTTGCAATCGCAGCGCTTCCGCGGAATAGAGAAACAATTAAAAGGAAAACTCATATACATAGAAGTCCATGGATATAAAATATGAGTTAATACAACGTTATTTCAGCCGAGGTTTTAAATATTCAATGAAAAATATTCAACGAATATGAAGAATTATGATTATTATTTGAGACATAGTACAAGTTGCGGCCAACTGTTGGTGCTGCGTGTCGGCGCAGGTGATTGAATTTGAAGGTTTGAACATTCAAATTGTCAAACGGTGCCAAAGTATATATTTTATTTGCAAAAATGAATCCGATGACTATAAAGTTAAACAAACGGAGGTGTGCTGTTCCCGGGTGTCAATTGTTGCGTCACGTGATGCATCGACAATTTCCGAAGGACGCAAAGCAGGATATGTTGTGGTTAGAAGCTGCGTCAAATCCTCTCTTGACGAAAATAACCTATAGAAAAATTCATAAAAGCAGTTATTGAGTATTCTTTCTGCGTTTTCGGGCAAAGGATTATTTACGCGGTCCGCGAAATTTTTTTCAAAACAAAAACAGTGCCTTCCGTGTGGTTGCCTGAAAAATAGGTAAATAATCTTCCTACAGATGCTCCGGTTGAGGTAGCCCGTGATGTTGACGCTAATTTTAATACATTTACATTTGATTATTTTACGTGTGTCTGTCAAGTCTGTCAAGTTAAAGCGTGGGTGGCTTTACTCGCAGTCGGTAAGGTGTATCGATATGATTTTGGTGTCAAAATATTAAGAAGAGCTCCCTCTTTCATGCT
>NC_046665.1:29100067-29101786 GCF_010883055.1 Belonocnema kinseyi | reverse complement strand
AGTTTCCGAAAGATCGTCAATACTTTTCAATGCCTTATCTAACTCATTTATGTAGGAGTCAGGTGAAAGTCTAACTTTTCCAGAAGTAAAGCAACAATCAACGTATTTATTCATAGCTTTATAAGCATTGATAAAAGGTATAATTTTAAAAATACCTACACTTTCATATATTTCTCGATCTTCCAGTTTGTCAGCCTCTTTCAAAAGTGTCCTACACGCATTTCCTTCAAACGCGTCTCCGTGGTAGTTTTTTGAAATTAGATTTAGCTTTTTGGGCCACAATAAAGCTTTCTCTCTACCTACAAGTGTAACGATTCCTCGCCAGAACAAATGGTTCACAAATCCCTGTAAAACATGAAGCTCAGGTATAACACATTTTTGCAATACATAAACATCATCCTCTTCGGTAAAAATAGGAGGATTGATCGTACTGTGACATTGTCTGCTATTTTTTTTATCTTTACCTGAAAGACAATATTTTTCAAAATCAGCACGCAAATTTCCATAAGTTTATAATCGTCTACAATTTTCTATTGCTGAATTCATTGATGGAGCAGAATCAATAGAGTTTTCCATCGATGAAGTGTCTATTGAACTCGTCGATTCAATAGAATTCATGCAATTTTCAGAAATGGGTTTGCCTTTCAAATCATCCAACGAAACGAAACAGTATGGACACGGATAACATGGACGTAGCAGTTTGCTGTCCATTAATAATCAGTAAAAGCTTAAAATCTGCAACAAATTTGAACGAAATGTTATTTAGTTTTGTAACGTCAACTAAAAGTTTGAAATTTTCATAAGATTCTTTTATTTGTGGAACGATACATAATAATATCAATTTATCAACACTACTAAGCTTACCTTTTTTGCCAATACTTCCACCTTTAGAGTATAATGATCGAACTCCACATTCATCTGGCCCATTTAAGTCGAGCTCAACGTTTTCTGTATCTTCGAGATTTGATTTTGGAGAGTAATTTTCAGGAAGAATAGTTAGACTAATCTTAAAAAAACCTTGACCTCCGTCAGCAATAACTTTTATAGTACAATTTCCTACTCTATTTCTTTGCTTTATTACTGAATCAAGTAATTCATCAGCATAGATGAGAGGTCGTTGTTGTTTAAGTGATGAGTTTTCGCAATCAAATTCGTAAGAACCTACTTTATAAATATCTTTCAATGATTTCGATTTATGCGACATATGCTGATTGTAGTTTATAAGGATTGATTTTCTACTGACGTGACACCTTATAAAGTTTGTGATTTTTCTCATCTCATTTTGTGATGCTGCTAATTTTACTCGGAAGTCATCTAAATTTTCTTTACTAAAAGAAATTTCTTTTTTAATATTATCGTGAAAAATCAATTTTCTTTTACAACCACCGGTCACTAAAGTTATACTTTGACTTTTTTCATTTAATTCAGTAGTAGAACCATATTTGCTTTTTATAATAGAACTGGCCATTTGTTCTTTACTTTTCTGAGGAAGCTTATCAACTAGTTTCAGTAAATTTTCTTTAGGGTTCTTACATTGATGATTTATACCTTTTCCAACATTTTGAAAACATTTAATGCAAACCTTAATAACATCAGGACTCTTTTTATTGTTTCCTAATAGAACTGAAACTTCATCTACTTTTTTCACAGAATTTTTGCATTGACCTGAAACATCTATATTAGTTCGTAATTCCCTAAAATTTCCTTTGCCTTTTTTAA
>NC_046665.1:29086349-29099967 GCF_010883055.1 Belonocnema kinseyi | reverse complement strand
TGCGCATAACTTGCGAAAGGGAGCAGCTAGGATTTTAAATTCAACTGATTTTTAATGTCTAAACAATATAGAAACTTTCTGCGTTAGCAGATTTTATATCCACTTTAGTCAAACTTTTTCAGCCTTCAAGCACACCGTGTCCCCTTCACGTATGGATTAGATTCCTTGATTGCTGCTTACATATTTCTCACAGATTAATCATAAAAAATGGCAAATAAAGGGCGAAGAAAATAAAAATAAAATGAATGAACGAAAAAAGTACATCCAGAACATTATGTGGGAAAAATTTAGATTGCTGGTTGATAAGCAGACAGCAGGAGGCACTGGCAATACGAATAACGGAAACACTGCTAGTAGGGCATTCAGCAAACCAAAACTTTTCGCTGTCTTGGTTTCAATAAGCAGCTTGTTGTGGATTTCCAAACGATTTTAGTTGCCTTGTCGCGTAAATGTCCCATTGATGCATCTCCGTTTGAAGAAAAATGTATTTCCATTGCCAAAAATTATGTTTTGCATCATAATATAATTGGTACCCCATGCCCTCTACAATCCACAAGATATTAATTCATGGTGGAGAAATACTCAGCAACAGTGTGATGCCGGTAAGAATTCTAGGGGAAAAAATTTCTGAAAGTAAAAATAAACATTACAGGATGGACCTAGAACTTTCAGATGAAGTCTAGTAAGCAAATGTATCTATTCTGACTATTCGCTATGTGAGGGGCAAGTGGACTTACAATAATCCAGCACCCCATTTTGAGAGAGGCAAGGGACTCACAATAATCGAGGAGTCCATTTTGTGAGAAACATCGGGACTAACAATAATCCAGCACCACATTTTGTAAGAATTAGAATTTTGTATTTTGTGACTACATATTCATAATCAGCAACCGCAAAATCCCCCGAGTAACTATTTTTAGTCGATTCCATATATTTTTCAAATATATGGACAAGACTTTTTGTTTCGTGTGCCTGTGTTATTTGCAATGTGCTATAACTCGAATAGTAATATCATTTTTATCAATTTATAAATAAACTTTTTCTGAAATTATAAACATAATGATGTATACAGAAGTTCTTTAGTGCTTTTTATTTGAACTGTCAAATTTTAAACACGATATCTCAATCTGCGTGGACACAGTGAGAACAAAAAAAATGAAAATAATTTTGCATGTTTATTTTCTCTCGAATAATTTTTTTTCAAAATTATTATTTAAACTAAATATGCAAACACAATTTATTGTCTCATTTCCTAAATTCCAAACTTTGAGAGAAAGAATACTTAAGAATACAACGTTCTAATGAATATAACCCGATATTCTGGTACACTTAACCACATTTTTTGGTAACCTCAACCAGATATTCTGGTAGCCAGCGATTTTCGACTACCTAATTTCTATACTTGTCTACCTTCATGGACTCTTCCTAACCTCCTCTAAAAATTACATGCACTGCATCCTAAAGAAAATATTTTAACAAAATTTACTGATAACAGAGTGCAGAAACTATGTCCCGCTTCGCTAAAATTTCGTCTCTCTATAATCTACACTACTAGAAGCTCGTACCCGCTTATTGTATTTAAAGGTTCAATTTCAGCGGAATCTGAGAATGCTGTTGTATAAATTACAGTTCGAGGTACATTTGACGTGGTGACATTATTATTTACGCAGAACATTCGCATGCAAATTTTTGGTAGGCAACTTCTGAGGACTAATTTTTATGATTGTACCTTCGGTGCTAAGAATACAAGTTTCGGTACTAGTTATTTTTTGCGCTGATAATAAATGAACATGCACATCAGAAGTTAGTAAAGTACATGCAGAGTTGTTAGTTTCCCAGAAATAACAATATACGAATTCTCTTGCTCTAACTGTATAAACACAATTCCGTTGATCCTAAATGGTGAAAACTGGCAATATTCTTGACTAAGTTTTTTAATACTACTTTTAATTATTAAACTTTAACCGGAATTGGTTTCGGAAATTAAGTGTATCGGCTGCAATCTCTTACGTACGTAAATCTTGTTCAGTCTATTACAATTATTGATAGTCTGTTCGTCGCTGCCCAGTGGGCTTAAGCGTTAAAGAATATCTTTAGAACGGCTTAAAAATGTCCTAAGTCAGTCCACATAGCGTTTCACAAACATACAATGTTCCAAAGACGTTTTTAGGACATTCCAATTACGTTTTAAAATGTTTTCCCCACTGGGTAGGTACATATAAAGTCCTTTTATCATTTAGTAAGACATAATCATCTTCGGGAATTACTGTTAGGAATGTACTCTGGATGTTTTTGGTATAGGAATAAAATGGTGGACTTGGTAACTTTTGCTCTCAAGTTGGGAAACTTTAATCGAGTACAATAAGCGTTTGCTTAATATACTTATACTGACTTGATAAATATCTAAAATATTCTGGAAATTCTCTTCTTTTTAAATGGTATCTGATATTTTACGTCGTTGTGTTGTTCAAAATCATATCAACAAATTAGAAATCTCCCTGGAGTCATTATCTGGGGATGTATGATACCATGCTTCCCATAATTTACTGAATCGATCAGAAGGTTTATGTCAGCGCTAGGCTCTTGCAGTGATAATGTGCAAGTGGTTATTTGGTTATTTATAATAATACTATGAGTGTTAGTGTTTTTATTTTTATCTGATTGAATATGCTTATGGCGAGGACTTTATTATTTGTGTAAAGTTTATCTTATTCGTTATTAATATACTCCAAATATTTTTCTTCTTAGGTGCCAAAGAGAGTTTTAGAGATGTCACCTACAAAATTGAAAAGTCCTCTTTTGGTGCGGCGTCTTTCTAAGAGCTGGTTCAAGATTCTTTTATTAATGCCCAGGCGATAGATTTGAATTTACAGTATCTTTAGCTCAAACTGCTCGATACAGGCGTAACACCTCTGATTGACATGTTGATAGGCGTTATATAGGTCGGTGATACGTTTCTTAATTTGCGAGGGATCGACAGAAACGACTAAATGCCAGATGATATGATATAGTTTAGCATAACCATTATCTTCTGCATAAACGGTGGTGTCATCAAGTGGTGTAAATATTACCTTTCCGAAAGCAGACAGGATGAGTAGCAGCATTATTATCAATCTGAAAATAAGTAGTAAGATGGTTTCAATTGATTAGCGTGAACCTGTATTCTTTCAATGTCTAGTAGTATTGTATAATTATTATTGTTGTTTCCAATTTCGATGAGTGTAGCAGAGCCTACCCAATCTGCAGCTAGATTGGACGTTTTGCGATTATTAAAAGTTAGGACCATATTTCCGATATCAAATATGGTTCGGGGGATAACTATGTGTTTGTCTTGAATCTCCTTGTATTATTGTTTTTATTTCTCGATTTTTCGTTTAGCTTTACTAATGTATTTCTCGTGCCGTTCTCTCCATAGCGAAAATAACTCCGAGTATTTTAAACTAGTGGTAGTTGCTTACAGGTAAGGTATGTTACCCTTACATCCAAACGTTAATTCAAATGGTGTAAATCTTGTTCCCTTATATACTGACGTATTATAAGCCATGGTAGTTAACTTTAATGTTTCGCCCAATCATTTTGGTTTTCATCCATCGCAATTTAATACGATCTTTTACTACTGCGTGAGATCTTTATAAACTGCCGTTACTTGGCAGGTGAAAGGTACTCGTTTTTATATGATTGATTTCAAAAAGTTTTCAAAATTAAACATTAGTTTCAAGACAAAATAACTACCCTGGTTAGTCAGTATGTGTTTTGGCGAAGCGAAGATGTAAATATAATGATCCAGGAGCTCAGTGATAATTGACTTAGATGTCGCCTTATCAGAGGTATGAGCATTAGGTATTTTGTCACCTGGTCCTGTAATGATAAAATATACTCTTGGCGTTTTTGGGTGATGGGTAACAGGCCAAAAATAGCCAAGACTATCTTTTCATTGGGCTCCAAAGGCGTATCGGGTATCATTGCCTCTGCCTTTGGTCTAAAGTGAGTTAATTTTGGCCTTTGACATATTAGGCATCTTTTTACGTATTTAATAATATCCGTTCCATGTTATTCCACGTACTCAATTCTCTTGCTCGCTATATCGACTTATTTTCCCTAAAGTGTTGGCAGCCGTGATCCCATGACATTCACGAATTATTTCTTCTCTTCCTTCTATAGTTACATCTTCGGTGGTATTCTCGCAAAAGAGGAATCGTTGTTCGAGTATTTTGCTTCCTAGAAAGTGTATCATTATTATTATATAATTCTGTGTTTAGAATCTGGAAGGCTTTTTCACATTCTTGCGCCCAAATAAATTTTACTTTGCTTTTTGCTAGTTCCGTTAGGGATTTTGCCTTACTGGAATAACCTTTAATGAACTTCCGGTAATAACTGGCAAGTCCTAAAAAGGATTTTACTTCCGTGGCTTTACTGGGTCTCTTGAAATTCGTGAGAGCCTGGACTTTTTTAGGATTAGGTTTAACTTCATCTTTGGTGATAACATGTCCCAAGTATTCAAGTTCGGGTCTCAAGTACTCACATCTATCGAGCTGCAGTCTGAGTTTAGCCTGTCTCAGCCTCTTAAAGGTAGTGACTAAATTCTGATTACGTCCCTACAATGTGGATCAAAAAACCACAGTATTATCAAAATACACGAAACAGATCTTGCCAATTAATCCTTTGAACGCAGTATCCATCAGGCGTTGGAAGGTGGCGGGGGCATTCTTCAACCCAAATGGCATACTTTCGAATTCAAAGTGTTCTTTTGATGTAAATAAAGCTGTGTATTTCTTCGAGTTTTCTTCCATGGGTATTGGATGGCATCCGGATGTCAGATCAAAGGCTGAAAAGAACTTCGTCTTTTCCAAATGATCTAAGGCATCATCAATACCTGGGAATGGGTACGCATCTTGATCTGTCTTTTCGTTCAGCTTGCGGAAATCCACTACAATTCTCCACTTTAGCTTACCTGAAGCATCCTCTTTTTTCGACACAACCAATAATGGACAAGTTAAGTTTGAGCATGGTGCTGGATCTCCTGGAAGCGAAAAAACATCATGATAATGTACATTGATTTTTTCTATCGAGACTCTGTGCTCTTCTTTGATGTGGGAGAGCCTATAATTTTACCGTAGTGATGAAATTTGTTTTCAGTACTCTTCTGACGTTATGTATTGAATTCTTTCCTTTGGTTTCTGAATTCTGATGTAATTATATTTGATTTCGCTTGTTGGTATTAATATTGCTTTATCTGAATAATTCGCAATAGGTACTTGGATTTGTCCTTCCGTGATTTAGTAGATCGAAGCCGGCAAGTAGGGATTTTCTTCTATAATCACGTGCCCATTTCTCATAATGGATTCAATTTTTGCAACTTTGATATTTGATTCAAGGATAAATATGCCATTGTCAATCAGATCATGATTGTGTCAATTTAGTTCTAAATATCTGTTTAATAGATTAAAACCGTACTTGTATAGAAATGGTGTTCCGAGCATTTCGTCTTGAGGTATAGGAAATTCCTACGTCACTATATAAAAAAGAGTCATATCGTTGCCCTTATAAAATTCTTTATTGCAATTTGCAGTGGGAGGTTTCGGATGCAAAAGATTTTCTTAAATCAAATGAATTGCTTGCGGTGTGACCGGGTAACTTACAAAAGTTACACAATAGTTTCACTCTATCGGCTAGTGGCATAGAATGGTTCGGGGGTTTATTGTTCAAGGTACCACTCGGTTGAGGAAAAGATTTCGGCGGGGCATGTTGAGGGGTTTTCCTACCCGTCGAAAGTATAGTGACGGTGGCATTCGAGTGTTCTGCTTGTAGGACATATTGCAGTTCATTTAGGTGTTGCCGAAATCTCTGATTATAACCTTGTGAGTTTTCGGTAGCTTGCTGTCTGACATTATCTTACTTTGATCGAGCTAATTCGACGGAGCTATTGGTACCGTAATTGTGTCTTAAAGCTTCATCCAACTCATCATAATCACTAATGTGCGTAAATCTAATAGCCCTTTTTGCATTTGCGATTATTTTTTCAGCGATAATGAAATTAATCAATGAATTGGGTTGTTGACATCGCTTTTAATCTCTGTTTACACTTGTAATAAAATCTTATACGCCATTATCGTCGCGCCCGTTTAAAGATTCTATAGTCCTGATTATGTCCTTAGCAGACGTAGAACCATTTTCTGGATCTTGGAAAACACGACTATCTAACGAAATGTGTTCACGCGTTGGTGTTTTAAAGGACGGCGGACGGATCTGTGTTCCGTTTTCCATATTTTGGGTGACGCGATTTTATACCGAGATCAGAATAAACTTAATCGAATTCCTGGTTAACTTCATCTATATCAGTTTGCGATAGCGTTCCGAACAATGTTTTTGAGACATATTCGATAAAGTGGAATAAACGTCTCCTGAATCTGTTTTTCCCCATAATATTGTTTAATAAGATTTTCTTAGCTTTTAAACGGTTATACCTGTGTATCATACTATTAATAGTATTTCTAACTAGGAATTTACTGTGGCAATTATAATTTAAGGAATATTTTAATTTACTAATGGTATCCATCTCTTCGTGAGTGTTGGTAAGGTTGATCCCGACTATTAATGCCCATTGTTATTCATAGATGGTAGCTAATCATAATTCTTCTTTATAATGATTAGTTGTCAAAGGTTCAATAATAACATGGGCTATAATTGGGATTATTGCTGTCAGTAGGAAGAGACTGATCCTCATCTGAAAAACAAGGCATGACATTTTCAATATGGACTTGTACTGTCTTGTTTTTTGTCAAGATTTTTAAATTATTATTGTCCAAAATTTCAATTATTTTGTAAGGGCCTTTCCAAGGAGAATCCCATTTATTGATTTTTAAATTGTTTTTTAGTTTAATTAGCTGATCTGATTTATAAAGTGGGTGGTGATTTATAATTTTTGTTCTGGTTAAATTCATTTCGTGTTTTTTCTTCCATTTTCTGATTAATTTCTGATAGGTTATACTAGGGTCCTGTTGAATAGTTGAGGGCAGGTTAGGTTCTCTTTCAAAGTTGAATTCCATGGGTGAGAATCCTGTGGTTTGGTTTTTTGTTGTATTTTTTACGAACTTTATAAATTTTAGATTATCATCCCATTCTTTCTGGTTGTCTGCCATAGATGTTTTGATTATATTTCCCAATGTCGAATGCATTCTTTCAATATTCCCGTTGGATTGCAGGTAGAAAGAAGTTGTTTTAATATGTCGTACTCGTAAGATTTCTTCAAACTGTTGCATTAAATCGGAACTAAAATTTTGTCCTTGATCTGTAAGTATCGTTTCAGTTGTACCAAAAGTGTAAATGTAGTGATCAATTAGTTGTTCAATTATGTCTTTCCTCGTTTCGTTTTTCAAAGGAAGTAGTACTGTATATCTGGTTAGGCGATCTTGTTTACTTAATATGTAATTGTTTCCTCTGATCGTTTCTGGAAGCGGTCCACAAATATCCTTCGCTATTTTGTCACTGGGTTTTAAAGGGATATCAGAGGTTATGATTTCCATTTGGTTTTTAATCCTCGTTGTTTTATTAAGCTGGCAATTCGGACAGTATTTCACGTATTTTTTAATATCATTCTCCATATTAATCCAATGTCCTAATTTTGTGCTTTCTTTAAAGTGTTTTGTTCACCTATGTGGCTTGCGTGTGCCTCTTTTATAATTTCTTCTCTTCCTTCCTTTGTCGATTCCGTTCTATTAGCGAAACATAATGAAAATTAATTTTCTGGATAACATGTTGACAAAAATTCGAAAATTTTTTGAAGTAATTCTTTTTCAAGGGGGGAGATTAAAGGATCTCCTATACGGATGCGAATATTAGTTAAGTTTTTGTTTAGTATTTCCTAAATAATTTGGCCTACCTTCCTCAAACTCTGTTCCTCATTATATTTTGGTAGATCTTCCTTTTTTAATGTTGTCCAAAACTTACTTATTGAATTTGGTTTTATTTTAACTTTTCCCGGGATGAGATTTAATGGCCACTGTATAAAATCAGTTTACAGGTTTTCTGATTCACATTGTTTTTTAATTCCTTCATCTGTGTTTATTTCAAGTAAAGGTTCTCTCATCCTTTTATTTGTTAATTTTATTTTTTCCTCTTCTTGTAATATTCTATCCTCTCTAATGACTGGCGTATCACATATTTCAATTTCTGGCAACAGATCTTCTAAATCACTAGTTGTGTAATTTTCCTCTGCTCTATTTAGATTTCTTGAGACAAATAGGCATGGATGCCCTTCTTCAGAAAGGACTGCCCCTAGTCCATAATTGGAAGCATCGGTTGTTAGGGTAAATTTCTTTTTGAAGTCTGGGAATCTTAGTACTGGTGCGGATGTCAAAGCTTTTTTCAAAGCTTGGAAAGCTTTTTCACATTTTGATGTCCAATTAAACGGTACTTTTTTTGTGGTAATTTTGTTAAGGGTTTAGCAATTGTCGAGAAATTTTTGATGAATTTCCTGTAGTATCCCGTTAACTCAAGAAAAGATTGTATATCCTTTACTGTCTTTAGTTGTTTCAAGTCAATGATTTTCTGTATTTTTTCATTATTTGGTTTTATTCCATCTTTCGTTATTATATGTCCCAGGTATTCTAATTCTGGTTCCAAATACTCACATTTTGTAGGTTCTAATTTTAATTTCAATTCGGTAATGCGTTGCAGGACTAGTTCAAGATTTCTATTTTGTTCCTGGATTGTGTTCCCAAATATAACTATGTCGTAAATGTAGACGAAAGAACCTTTTCCCATAAGACCATGGAATACTCTGTCCGTCATCGTCCGGAATGTAGCCGGAGCGTTTTTTAAGCCAAAAGGCATACGATTATATTCAAAATGTCCTGACTGTGTTAAAAAGGCAGAGTATTTTTTACACTCTTCTTTCATTGGGATCTGGTGGAAACCTGCGCTTAAATCAAGGGCTAAGAAAAATTTTGATTTACCGAGTTGATTAAAAGTGTCATCGATTATTGGTAACGGGTATGCATCCTGATCGGTATCTTTATTAATCTGTCGCTAATCAATCACCATCCTCAATTTATCTTCCTTTTTGTGAACTATCCACAAAGGTGAGTTAAAAGGAGATTGGGGGTGTCGTATTATCCCTTTGACAAGAAGTTCTTGAGTCTCTTTTAAAGCGAATTCTTTATGCTTTTCAGATTATTTATGTGATCTCAAATTTATTATTTTTCTCGAATTTAAAGTTATTTCGTGTTCTGTTAATGATATGCAAAGTAGTGGGTCTCCCGGTAATACGCAAGCTTCTTCGTATTTCAGTAGAATTTTCTTTGTTGTTTCCTGGTTCTCTTTTTCCATATGATTGATACCAGAAGTTTTCATTAACGTTTGCGCTGTATCTTGAATATTCTTAATTTTTTCCCTTTTAGTTGTGGATAGAGTAGTTTTTGATTGTTTTTATTTTCTCATATTTAATCTCCTCGGGCACTTTCATGAGTTGTGTTGAGTAGTTGAAAAGAGGTAATTGTATTTCATTACTCTTGATCGTATATATTCCACCTGAAATGTTGTCTTAATTTTCTATCCAAAAATTCATATAATTTTCATCACTTTTAAATCTACACATTTTTGTATCCTTGGGTGCTATATACTCTGCATCGCCATGTAGGGGTAATTTTTTATTTTTAATTACTAAATATGTTGGTGTTATTGCATACCTAGAATTTTTTTATAGGAAAGTTACACCTAGTATTCCGTCTTCTGGCAATGAAAAGTTTTGGTCCCCTATGTGGAATAGGTGCTTCTTTCCAAAAAAATTCAAATATGCTGCTTCATAGGATTCATGATTATCGTTACCTGTTTGGAACCTCTTTCTGTATTTAATTCTATTTACACTCTGAGGTATTGAATTTTCCTTTATTAAATTTATGGCTGCTCCTGAGTCTACTAATAATCTGTATTCTCCTCTACATCCTCTTCCTCTGATGGATTGTAGTCTTCCGGATAAGGCGTTGATTCTGCTTGTTTTATGTAATTCTCGTGTTCCTGAATTTCATATTCTGTAATTTCTTAGCTGTCTAAATAGTCCTTTTCCTAAATATTTCTTACTTGCAGAGGTCTTGCCGGGAATTGGCCTTGTTAAAAATTTTGTTTAACAAAACATTTAGAAGCAAAATGACCTATTTTAACGCACTTGTTTGACATGGACCTTGTTTGCAATATTCCATTCTGCTTTTAATTGATAAAATTGAACCTGTGTCTTTCAAATTTTGTCTCATGGCTTCGTGCAAGTCGTTAAAAGTGTTTATAGTGGTATAACGTATAGCTTTTTCAGTATCGCCATGAATTTTCTGGGCTAAAATCAAATTCAATAATAATTGCGGTTGTGAGCACTGCGGTTTTATTCTTGCTACAATTTTAATCAAGTCTTTTACACCCACATCATCTTATCCGTTTATGGGTTTAATTGCTCTGATGATGTCTTTGGCCGGTATTCCTTCTGGACGGTATAGTGTTTGGACCTCTAATTGTTGTCAATTTTTTATGCTAGATTCGTTTCTAGTTCTCAGCCTTGCTTTGGCTCGTTCTTCATTGGAGTCTCTGTCTTCGGTCAATTTTCCTCCCTCCGCTCCTTTGGTATCCGTTTGGATGTCTCCTTTAATTCCGCTTCTAGCTCAAATCTCCAATCCTTCTCTCATTCTTTTTTCATTTTATTTTGCCAGCATTGAGATATTTTCCGCTATCTCCGATTGATTTATAACCAGCTTACTGATACTATTTCTGTTTCATCAAGAGCCTTGAGTAATACCTGTCACTCTCAGTATCGTCTGTCGCGTACGTTAGTGGTACTCGATAAGCCAGAGTGGAAAATTTTCACTAATACCCTACTCTATTGGTGTACGTGTACTTAGCATCTAGCTTAATTTTCAGTTTAAAAAAATTAACGAATTTTCAAATAAATAGTTACATGTTCGTCCAAAAAAATAACATTTTAACAAAATAGTTAATTTTTTAAATAAGTAGATAAATTTTCTACCAAAACTGTTTAACCAAGTAGTCGAATGCAAACAAAAACGACAGATTTCAAAAACAAAATAATTGAGTCCTCAAGAAAGGAGCTTAAGAACAAGATAATTCACAAGTACCAAATTACAGTCCTACATATTTTAACCTTTAATTTTAAAAAGTATGTGCACTACTTTGGGCGATATACAAAGACCGAGCGCGAAATGTATATATTATCGAGCATGAAGCTCTAGAACGAACAAAGAAAAATCAAAAATATCTACAAAATTGTTGAGTTCTTAACCCAAAAAGGCAACTTTTCCAAAAAATAGTTGAATTTTCAACCAAAGGGATATATTTTTATTGTGTTCATGTTCAGTAAGAAACTCAAGTTTCTATCCAAAGAAATGGGTTTTCAACCAAGAAACAATTTTCAGTAAAGACAGAAAACAAAATTCAACTAAATTGTTGAATATTTCCAACAAAAAATAGCGCTTGTTGATAGTGATCCTAGAGAAGTAAAAGACGCCTTCTGGGACACTTTAAATGACACAATAAACATCTGCGAACATGGGCAAAGAATAATTCTACTAGGAGACACGAACAGTTGGGTGGGCATCCAAAATCAGGAAACAGAAAGAATATTAGGTAATTTTGGGGATACAAGAACAAACTATAACGGAGATAAATTAGTTGGTCTATGCTTAGAAAGGGGTCTGATTATTAAAAAAATTGGTTTAGACATAAAATGATCCACATGTACACCTGGCCTAAAGGAAATATCCGCAGTATAATTGACTTTGTTGTTGCGGATGAACGACTTAGAGAGTTAGTCAAAGATACAAGAGTCATGAGGGGCCCTGAATGCAATACTGATCATTACCTTCTGATCTCAAAAATTAACTTAGGTCGGGGATGGAGAAAAAAGAGACCCAAGGAAGCAAAACAAACGCGAATCAAAATTGAGAACATACAGAAACCGGATGTGCGAATAGATTTTCAAAATAAGATAATCGAAAGCATAGATAGGGCAACATGGGAGGACCGTATAAAAAACAAAGATATAGAGGGCGCCTGGACAATGTTACGGGATATCCTTGTTAGATGTACGATCGAAGTGTGTGGTACCGCAGTTGTAGAAAGAATTTCTGGTGATGCGTGGTGGAATGATGAAATTCAGGCTGCCCAAAAAGCAAAAAGAGAAGCGTACAAGAGAACTTTGAACATCGCAGGTATTAGCAATGAGGAAAGAAGTAGACGTAGAAATGATTTTAGACGCGAAAAATGGATACTTAAACAATTAGCTAAAGAAAGTAAAGATACAATTAGAGCAGAAGAAGAGATAAAAATACAAAACGACTTTGAAGGAAGCAGGAAACTACTTTATAAAAAAATGAAAGGAAACAAAAGCACAGAAATTGTCAACATGAGAAATAGTAAGGGGGAAATGGTATACGATGCAGACGGAATACTAGAGGCTTTCACAGATTATTTTAGGATACAATTCGGAGATGAAGCTATAGGACACCACAACCGTGATGTTGAACACGATACGTTAGAAAACTCAATTGAAAAAGTCGGTGTCACTTAGGTTAGGGATATAATTAAGAACTTGAAAAACGGTAAGGCTGCCGAGGTAGACTGTATTAACGCTGAAATGCTTAAACACGGTGGCGAGTACACACCACATAGACTGTGCGAATTCATGAATTTATGTTTTGAGATGAGAGACATTCCAGAAGATTGGAAAAAAGCGATTATCATACCAATATTCAAAAGAAAGTGAGATAAAAGCGACTGGAATAATTACAGAAGGATTAGCTTATTAAGTACCGTAAGTAAAATATACTAAGAAATACTTATTCGCAGGGTAATGAATATAACAGAAGCAAAGATTTGGGAAGTCCAAAGTGGGTTTATACCAGGAAGGCAACGTACGGTCAAGTGTTTAAGAATGGATCTCTTCGACGAAGAGGGTGTGAATCTCGAAACAGTAAGGGTACGTGGGTTAGCGTTCGCAGATGATAAGGTTGTTATGGCAGAATCTATCGAAGACCTACACAGAATGTTGAATAAACTAGATGCAAGCATGAAGAGCATGGGCCTCAAAATTAACGCGAATAAAACAAAAACTATGGTGTTCTACGGAAAGAGTGAGAAAACACTATGCAATATTTTATTAAATGATGAGAGAATTGCACAAGTTGATAAGTTCGTATACCTTGGTAGCTTATTTACTAGGGACGGGAAGATAGATGATGAATTAGATAGACGAATAAATGAAGGTAAAAAGGTTATTGGTAGAGCAGGTCCCCTTATCAGAAGTAAAAACATTACAAATAAAGCTAAAATGGCAATACATAATTCTATGTTTGTACCGACTGTACTATACGGTAGCGAGACATGGACTTATCAAGAAAAAGATAAGAGTAAAATTAACGCAATTGACATGAGATTCATGTGAATAATATGCGGGAAAACCCTAATGGACAAAGTAAGTAAGTCAAGGTAAAGTAAATGGCAGCGTGTCCAGAGGTAGACGGCGGAAAGAATGGTTAGAATGTGTGAATGAGACCCTACTTAGAAGAGACATAAGAAGACACAGAAACACGAGAGCCTGCATGAAAAAATGCATGGACATAAA
>NC_046665.1:29078142-29086249 GCF_010883055.1 Belonocnema kinseyi | reverse complement strand
TTCGCTTGGGGTGATTGCTAGAGAGATTGATCAGCAACCTGGGTCGGAGCAGTGTTGCGGAACGAACGTGTTATTTACTTAAATAGCACGAAAATTCTGGATGAATCTGAAAAATCTCTATCCCTTCCACACACTACTCCTTTCCCCTACCGAGTGTATCACGCCTACCCCGAAAGGGAAATGACTTAATGGTTTAATAATAATTTATTGGAGTGAAAATTTAAGTTCCCATTTTTGGTTAAAAAATTATTGATATTTTTAATCACAATATGTTTTGACAGAGAACTCAGATATATTTTTTTAATTACACTTCTTTAAATTCAAAATTATTTTTTTAAACTAAAACCTGAACTATCCCATTTTTTCGTTAAATATTAAGTTCATAATTGAAGCTTCATCTGTTTCTGTTTAAAACGAACCTTTTTGATTGAAAATTTAAATATTTGCTTCAAATTTCTATATATTTTTTTAAGCATTTAATTTCTATGATGGTAAAATCTACTTATATTACTTTTGGTTGAAAAATGATATGTCGTAGTTAAAAATTATATATTTATTTGAAACTTTCTAGATTTTGTAGAAAATTCGTAATTTTTGGTATGAAAGTAATATTCTTGGTTGAAATTAATATTTTTCATTACGGATGCAGTTATTGAAAAAAATTCCTTTTCTGATTGTCGAACACCAATTTCGTTAAAAATTGAACTATTTGGAAACAAATTCATTTGCTTGCATACATTATTTGGAAATCTAGAATTTTTTGAAAATCGTGATTCTTGGTAGAAAAATAAGCTTCCTAATTAAAATTTCATATTTTTTTTGAGGATTCTATTATTTTGTTAAAAATTCCTTTTTTGTAAAGAATTAATTCATTTAAGAGAAAATTCTATTATACCACTTTTGATCGAAAAATCATATCTGAAAAAATGGATTCTTTTTAAACCGTCATTTTTAGGTAAGAAATAAATCTTCGCGGTTGAAAATTCAACTTCTTCATTGAATGTTCATTTTTTTGAAAATTCCTTCATATATTGTTAAAAATTAATTTATTAATTTATGTAAGATAAAATTGGATCATAGCATTTATGCTGGAGAATTGATGTTTGAAAGTAAAAATGGATCTTTTTAGTTGAAAATTCAACCACTTTTTGAAAATGCACATATTTCGATGAAAATTCATTATTTTGGTAGGAAATTAGTCTTCTTGTTTGAAAATTCATCCTTGTGATTAATAACAAAACTATTAAGTTGCATATTTCGTTTTTCTTGTTTAAAATTAAATTCTTTAACTGAAAATTTAACTATCCCACTTATGGTGGAACACTGAAATTTGGAATTAAAAATTGATATTTTTGGGTTAAAAGGTCAATTATTTGTTTCAAACATTGTCTTTTTTTATAAAATATGAATCTTCTTGGTCAAAAATACATCTGTTTGCTTGAAAGTTCACCTATATATCATTAAATGCATCTATTTTAGTAAAATTTCGATTAATTTGTTGAACTTTAATTGTTTGTTGTTAAATATTAATTCTTTTAATTAAAAAGGAATTATACTATTTCTAGTTTTATATATTTATATTTTTAATTGAAAATTAATTTTTCCATTTGAAAATTCGTCTTTTTGGTAGAAAATAATTTTTCTTTATTAAAATCTTATCTTTTTTATTAAGGATTCAACTATTGTCTTGAATTTTTTTACTGGTTAAAAATTAACGACTTTAAGGGAGTATTATTCCTGTGAAGCATGACATTTGTTATAAAATTCTATTTCTGATATAAAATGCTATAGCAACTTATTGAGATTTTGATGTTAATATTATATTTTGCAATTCAAGACCGAACTGCTCGCAGTTAAAAAAATTATCAAAAATAAGTAGGATTAAAACATGAAAAGCCACTTTTTATTTTAATCCTGATTAAAATAGTTTCTAGTTTTTCACCAAAAATTAAAAGAATTTGAAGGAAATTTATGTGAAATTTGTATGAAAAACTTCTCTAATTGTCAACGTATTTCAAACACGGAGTATTTTTTTCTTATTAAGAAAAATAAGTAAAAGCTCAACTTTCGTAAAGTTTTTCTAGTACATTTTCGTAACTTTCATAGCAAAAATTATATTTTATAGATTTTTGTAGGTATGCGGATGATTCACATTGAAGTGGCAAAAATTATCTAATTCTGTGACCAGCAGTTCGCTCTTGTATTCTAAAATTCATTCCTAACCTCAAAATCTCAAATCTCTCAAGGCTCTGAGAAGTTCTGAGAAATTCTCCGCAGGGACTCAGGTAGATATATTTAATTGTCCAGATAGCTCGTTTAAATGCTTTGAAGGTTTTGAAACGTCCTTTCCGAAATTGAAATAAAAATAAGGTCATAAATAAAAAGCAGAGACGCTTAAATTTAAATAGGAATGCGATCATAAATAACAAGCAAAGGCCCTGTGTTGCGGCGGTACGGGTGGGAAGGTGGTGGTAAAGGAGAAGCGTTGATTCGTATTATCGACTTTAAATGTCGATTCGATTATTATTCCAAACAGTGATCTAAAAATACTTGGGCATGCTTGAAGTGTGCGTCGCTCATTGGCTCTAGTTTGGGTACGTATTTGAAAATCAAGTACAGACGCGCACTGTAGCGAATGAACGTCACTAAAATCCAAGCAAGCGCACTGACACCTCGTGTCTCACGCATATAGCAATGAAAATCGAGTATTGTGACAATGGAAATCGACAATATCGTTTAAAGATTTTATTTTAAGGACCATCTTTAACATGTGCTTCTAGCTCTGTCCTTTAAGTCAATTTCAAAAAGACTTCTAACATATCGGTCGTGTACCTCAAGAATTGGAAAAACCCAAATAGAAAATTCTAAATTTTGAATACTTATTCTTTTTAACCAATATACAAAAGAAAGGGAGATAAAAGCGACTGCTATAATTACAGAGGGAATAGCTTATTAAGTACCGTAAGTAAAATATACTAAGAAATACTTATTCGCAGGGTAATGAATATAACAGAAGCAAAGATTTGGGAAGTCCAAAGTGGGTTTATGCCAGGAAGGCAACGTACGGATCAAATATTTAGCTTGAGGCAAATTACAGAAAAAATTTTGAGAGTAGGGAAGAAGTTTTCTGTGCATTCGTTGACCTAGAAATAGCTTTTGGCAAGGTAGATAGAAGTTAACTTTGGGAAGTCCTGAAAGAGTATGGAGTCAATGGATGGCTCCTGCAAGCTATAAAAACAATATATACGGGTAGCAAAGCGAGTGTAATCGTAAATGGGAATGTGAGTGACTGTTTCGATATCATTCAAGGAGTTAGACAAGGATGCGTTATGTCTTCATGGTGATTTATAGCATTTATGGACAAATGTTTAATAATGACTCTTTTCGACGAAGAGGGTGTGGATCTCCAAACAGTAAGGGTACGTGGAGATGAGAGAATTGAACAAGTTGAGAAGTTCGTATACCTTTGTAGCTTACACACTAGGGACGGGAAGATAGATGAGGAATCAGATAGGCACACAAACGAATGTAGGAAGGTTATTGGTAGAGCAGGGCCCCTTATCAGAAGTAAAAATATATTAAATAAAGCTGAAATGGCAATACATAACTCTTTATTTGTACCAACTGTACTATACGTTAGCGAGACATGTTAAAACCTATTAAGAAGACCTATTAAAAAAAAGATAAGAGTAAAGTTAATGCAATTGACATGAGTTTCTTGCGCATGATATGTGCGAAAACTCTGATCGGCAAAGTGATTAACGACGTAATTCTCAAAGAATGTGGTGCAGAAGAGACGTTAGTAGACGTATGCGAACGAAATCGGTTAAGATGGTTCAAGCATTTTAAGAGAATACCAAATAAATGAATAGTGAAACAAGTTTATCAAGGTAAAGTAAATTTCAGCGTGCCCAGAGTTAGGCCGCGGAAAGGATAGTTAGAATGTGTGAATGAGACCCTAGTTAGGAAAGACATAAGAAGGCACAAAACACGAGAGCCTGCATGAAAAAATTCATGGACACAAAAGAAGCTAGAGAAGTATGCCGGGACAGAAAAATATGGTTACAATTAGTTAATAGAAAGGGTGTCAGTAGAGTGAATAACGCCTAAAACAAAAGACCTTCGATACTAATGGGCCCAAGTGGGGAACCTTACATGAAGACATTGTGTGGATCTTCACTTGGGATGATTGCTAGAGAGATTGATCAGCATTCTGGGTCGGAGCAGTGTTTCAGAACGAACGTTTTATTTAAATAAATATCACAAAATTCTGGATCAATCTAAAAATTTTATATCCCTTCCTCACATTACTCCCTTCCCCACCGAGTGAGTCACGCCGACCCCGTAAGGGAAATGTCTTCATGGTGTAATAATATTTACATTTTTTCGGTAATGTAGGTAATGAAATAGGCTCAGAACACTTCCAGGTAATAGTGATATTGAAATGCTCATGATGGAAGCGACGTCGCGGAAAAAGGAAAGAACTGGCGAAAGGTAAGTGAAAATTTGTAGATGGGGGGAGGATAAATTGAGAGAGTTTAAGGAAAGAATGGAAAATGAGGAGATTAAAGGATTGCAGGATGAAGACATGTACATGCGCCTTGAAAAGATGAAAGAACTAACAGAGCGGATAAAAGAAGAAGTAAGGCCTGGGGAAGAGGAGTAGGGAATGGTGAGGGGATGGTGGGAGGTAGAATGCAAGGAGAGTAAAGATAGAATGAAAAAAAATGTAAGAAACGTAGAGAAAAGGGAAGAAAGGGAAACAGGAATATAATAGGAGAAAGGGAGAACATGAAATATTGTTAAGTGATGAGAGGCAGTTAGAGAAATGTAGGTATATGGAAGAGGTGGAAAAAGCGATCAGGGAAGGGAGGGAATGGGAGGTGATCAATCGGTAAAGAGGGGAAGGAAGGGCATTAATGAGGAAATCGAGATGGATAAGTGGACCCTGTACTTTAAGCGCCTGTTGGGAGGAGTGGAAAATAATATATTAGGTGAAATGAGGAAGGTAATAGAAGGGGCAGATGATAGTGGTAGTGATATAAGTAGGGAGGTAGTGGATAGAACGATAGAGATGCTTAAAAGAAACAAGGCAAGAGGAGAGGACGATATTAAGTATCAGGCTTCGATGTTTGGAGGGGAAGGGGTGAGAAAGGAAATGTAAGAAATATGCAAGAATGTTTGAAGATAAGAAGAATGGCCTAAGGAGTGGAGGATAGGGTTCATGGTACCGATAATGAGAAAAGGAGAAAGAAAGAAGATGGAGGAGTATGAGGGAATCACACTTATGTCGGTGGGCTAAACAATATTTACGCAGACACTTAAAAAGAGATTAGAAGGAGAAGTGGAAGAGAAACGGTTCGTTCTACATAATGAAACAGGCTTCAGAAAAGGGATGTGAACAGTAGACAAAATCTACTTCCTGAATTATTTACTGAATAGGAACTTAGAGAGGAAGAAAGGAAAACTATTGGCCTTATTTATAGATTTTAAAGCAGCGTTTGACTCGGAAAACAGAAAGGTAGTTATGAAAGAGAGGAGGGTGAATGAAGGATTGGTCGAGAAGATAAAGGAGATATTTGAAGAGACTAAGATAAGGGCTAGGATTAGGAAACAAACAGGGGAGGTGTTTTGGAGTGGAAGGGGGATCAGGCAAGGGTGCCCACTGAGTCCACCACTATTTAGTCACTTGTTGGCAGATCTAGAAGAGAAACTAGAGAATAAAGGAAAAGACAGAACGGTTCTGGAAAATAGCAAGGTATATTTCTTAGTGTATGCAGACGATGTAGTTTTACTAGCGGATTTCGAGAGAGTGATGAGTCTCATAATGAGAGTGTTTAAGGAGAATGTCAGAATTGTGGGTCCGGATGCAATAAGGGCACATAAAATTTTTTCGTGCGAAAACGAAGTCCCCTGGAGGCTTTAGAAAAAATTTTCGAATTTTAATTTTCAAAAGATATATATGGATGTAAAATTTGATTGCGCATCTTTTTTTCTTAAGACAAAAAGTTGTAACTTTTTTAGTTTAAAAATTAAAGCCAAAAAACTTACTTGCCCACACTCTTTACTTTCTCTAGGGTCGGTAAGCTTCCTCGCATCCCCGCCCGAAATCTTTATACCTCTATCTCTATCTCTCCTCTAGGGTCGGTACGCTCCTTCCAGCCCCGCCCTAAATCTTGATACCTCTCTCTTTCTCTATGGTCGGTAAGCTCCTTGCAGCCTCGCCCGCAGACTTTCTTCCTTCCAGAGGTCGGTACGCTCCTAGCAGCCCGCAGCCCTCTCCTCACCTACTTTAGATTTCCATTGCCTTGCTCCTTACCCTGGTAATACCTGCTGAAAATACGAGGGGCCCCTCGTCTCTCGCTGCCGCCTCCAACCAGCTGCAGGAACTAGACTCGGTCAATGGCCCAGCTAGTCACCTTCCTGCAGGCTAACAACAAGAGCCTTCGCGTACGAGGAGAGATCCAGCCCCGGGAAACCTAAGCCGCCATAAAGTAGCCTCTGCCTAGGAGGGCACGAACGGCTCGCCGCGCCCGAGAAGACGTGGGAAGTCGTGGTGCAGTAGCCTCTGCCCCGGAAGGCACGAAGGCTCGCCACGACCAGGAAGACCTGCACATCGTAGTCGTCGTCGCCGTCGTGGTGTGAAGCCCTGCCTCAGGAGAGGTCCAGATGGCTCAACAGGACCTCCGGCCGAGCTCTCACCTGCTCAAGGACAGGCCCCCACTCCCCTGGCCATCCACAATATCCTTTCCAATATTCACCTCGCCACAACTTTAGATCAAGTCGGGACAACCACACACCCAGCTTGTATCAAATTCAACTATTTTGTTGAATATCATTCCCATTTCGACAGAAATTTTCATCGGTTACATTAAAAACTCGATATTTAATTTGAAAATGTTTACTATTCAATTTCTCCATTAGAATTAATCTCTTTCGTTTAAAAATTCAACTATTTTGTTGAACATTGTTCCAATTTCCACAGACACATTCATCGGTTAAATTAAAAACTCGATTTCTAATTTGGAAATTTTTACTATCAAGTTTCGCAATCAGAATTAATCTCTTTCGTTTAAAAATTCAACTGTTTTGTTGAACATTATTCCAATTTCGACAGAAACTTTCATCGGTCAAATAAAAACTCGATTTTTAATTTGAGAATTTTTACTATTAAATTCCGCAATCAGAATTAATCTCTTTCCTTTACAAATTTAACTATTTTGATTAATATTATTCCAATTTCGACAGAAACTTTCATCGGTTAAATTGAAAACTCGATTTTTAATTCGGAAATTTTTACTATTAAGTTTCGCAATCAGAATTAATCTCTTTCGTTTAAAAATTCAACTGTTTTGCTGAACATTATTCCAATTTCGACAGAAACTTTCATCGGTTAAATAAAAACTCGATTTTTAATTTGAGAATTTTTACTATTAAATTCCGCAATCAGAATTAATCTCTTTCGTTTAAAAATTCAACTGTGTTGCTGAACATTATTCCAATTTCGACAGAAACTTTCATTGGTTAACTTAAAAACTCGATTTTTAATTTGGAAATTTTTACTATTAAATTTCGCAATCAGAATTAATCTCTTTCGTTTAAAAATTCAACTGTTTTGCTGAACATTATTCCAATTTCGACAGAAACTTTCATTGGTTAAATTAAAAACTCGATTTTTAATTTGGAAATTTTTACTACTAAATTTCGCAATCACAATTAATCTCTTTCGTTTAAAAATTCAACTGTTTTGCTTAAAATTATTCCAATTTCGACAGAAACTTTCATCGGTTAAATAAAAACTCGATTTTTAATTTGAGAATTTTTACTATTAAATTCCGCAATCAGAATTAATGTCTTTCCTTTAAAAATTTAACTATTTTGTTGAATATTATTCCAATTTCGACACAAACTTCCATCGGTTAAATTAAAAACTCGATTTTTAATTTGGAAAACTTCTATCTTTAACTCTAACTTATCTTAAAACTTAAACTTCTATCTTTAATTCCTCCGACAAAATAGTTACATATACTTTATACAGTGTTGGCATCAACGTCACCCCCTATAATCTTTAACCTCCTCTCCCTTGCCTTTCTTTACTATTGGTATA
>NC_046665.1:29073664-29078042 GCF_010883055.1 Belonocnema kinseyi | reverse complement strand
GTATCAGCCTTGGAGGAGATTATATTGAGAAATAAAAAAAAAAATTCTTAAAAACGTTGTTTTTCTTGGTCAGGCCGGAAACTTATCAATCCACCCTCGTATTTGCAGTAGAATTTATTTTCAGGGTCATTTAATCATCCCCTAATTATTGAACTAAGGAAATCGGTATTTAAACGGGATAAAGTACCAGAGATTTTTTATTATAACATTGATGAACAGAATCACTTTAAAATATATACAGGTAGCATTTTTTATTAGGATTTGCATTAGAATTTATTTACAGGTTCATTTTATCATCCCCTGATTATTTAATCAAGGAAATCGATATTTTAAACGGGTTAAAGTACCAAAGATTTTTTATTATAACATTGATGAACATAATCACCTTAAAATATATACAGGTAGGGGTTTTTTTAGCAGAATATAAAAATAAAATCCTAAAAATAAATTCTTATGCAAGTCCTCCTAAAAACGCTAACCTGTATATATTTTAAAGTGATTCTGTTCATTAATGTTATAGTAAAAAATCTCTGGTACTTTATCCCGTTTAAAATGTCAATTTCCTTGGTTCAATAATTAGGGTATGATTAAATGACCCTAAAAATAAATTCTAATGCAAATCCTGCTAAAAAACGCTACCTGTACACATTTTAAAGTGATTTTGTTCATCAATGTTATTATAAAAAATCTCTGTTACTTTATCCCGTTTAAATTATCGATTTCCTTGGGTTTTTATAAATAGGGAGTGATTAGACGACCCTGAAAATAAATTCTTATGCAAATTCTGCTAAAAAAACCCTACCTGTATATATTTTAAGGTGATTATGTTCATCAATGATAGAATAAAAAATCTTTGGTACTTTAACCCCTTTAAAATATCGATTTCCTTGATTTAATAATCAGGGGATGATAAAATGAACCTGTAAATAAATTCTAATTCAAATCCTGATAAAAAATGCTACCTGTATATATTTTAAAGTGATTCTGTTCATCAATGTTATAATAAAAAATCTCTGGTACTTTATCCCGTTTAAATACCGATTTCCTTGGTTCAATAATTAGGGGATGATTAAATGACCCTGAAAATAAATTCTACTGCAAATCCTGATAAATAAGGCTACCTGCATATGTTTTAATGTGTTTTTATAAGCCTGATTTTTGTTGATCTATTCCTTACGAAAAGTTAATTTCTCTGCTTCTCTAAATAAGGGATGATTGAAAAACCCCTTGACATGCACACTTCCTCTACTTATCTGAAAGTTATTTCATACCCTAGTAATTGAATAAAAAATACCTAGTGACTTAAGTTACTAAGAAATGATCATTTCCATACTTGGGTGTTTGAGGTATGAAAACACCCTTATATCATGATGTATACCCCATAAACCGTTTATCTTTCTAGATCTTGGATATAAACCTTTTGTTTTGGTAGGAATGATAGTAAAAATGTGCAAGTTTGAACCAAATCCAACAATTAGTTTAGGAGAAAAAAAACTTTTCACGAAAATCAGCATTTTTCTATTAAAATACATGTAAAATTGAAACTTTGACAATTGTTTGTAAAAAAACTGTCCATTTTTCTTACTTTTATCCTTCGAATTATTGCTCTGCAGGTTCGAAAATACAAAAAATTTTTTTTTAGAATTTTTCACCGGTGGCCATTGTACTGTACATTTGGTGCGTGGTTCTTTTCAAAAAAAAAGAAAAAAAAATGAATTTTCAACTGAGATTATGAATCTTTAACCAAAAAGATGAATTTCGAAGGATTTAGTTCAACTTTCAACCAAAAAGTTAAATTTACAATCTAAGAAGATGATCTTTCAACAAAAAATGTAATATTTGATATTACAAACAAAAAAAGATTTTGTTTTAAATTAGAAACAGTAAAATTCATTCAAAAAATATGAATTTTCAATGAAATATTGAAATTCTCAACTAAGAAAAATTAATTTTAAAACTAACAATTGAATATTCAGTTAAAAAACTAATTAAAAAATTTTTTACTATAATAAATAAATTTTTAACTAAAAGTAAGATTATGGATCTTTAACTAACCAACTGAATTTTGAAGAAAGTAGTACAACTTTCAACAGAGTTGAATTTTCAACCTAAAAGGTTGAATTTTCAATGAAATACTTAAATTCTCGACTAAAACAAATTATTTTTCAACAAAACAATTCAACCAAAAAATATTTAATTTTAAATCAGAAACAGTTGAATTTATAAAAAAACTGAAATTTTCAATCAAATATTTGAATCCTCAACTAAAAAAGGCTAATTTTCTGCCAAACAGTTGCATTTTTATCCAAAAAACGTGCTTTTCTAACAAAAAATACATATTCTTAATAAATCTCATGCATTTTTCAATTAAAAAGTTATATTTTCAGACCAGAGGATTAATGTTCTACCAAAAAGTCATATCTTTAACAAAATACATGCGTTTTCAACCAAATAATTAAAAAACATACATTTATAAACAAAAGTTAAATAGTTAAATTTACAATTTAAAAACATATTAACATAGAAAAAAACGATTTATCAACAAAATAGTTGAATTTCTAAGACATAGAATGAATTTTTAACTGAAACTACGAATCATTAACTAAAAAATTACTGCATTTTTGAGGCGAAAATACAAATTTTCAAACTCGAAGTTGTGAATTTTCAACATAAAAATTAATTTGAAACCGAAACAGATTAGTTTTTGATTGTAAGGATGAAGTTTTAATCAGATATTTCTAGTTTTAAAAAAGAGAGATGAAATTTCTAAAAAAAAATATGAATTTTTAAGTAAAAAAAAACGAATGTTCAAGGAAAAAATTGAATTTTCAACCGAAAAGGATGACTTTATCCATGCACGGGCCCTAAACAGAATTAGGATTCATTGACCTACAAAAAAAACATTAAATTTTCTTCTTTTCAGGCATGACCTTGTGTAGATTCCCAGATCAGATCCGATACAAGATATCTTACGAAAACCTAGTTTGTATAAGTGGAGCCAGTTCTATCACAACAATGCCACTTATCATCATACTGTCAATTCTATTTGCATTTAGAAACTATCATTAGCTTAATTTTAAGTCGATTAATCCTCATAAACGTCAATTAGTCTCACAACCCATAAGCACAAAATTGCCTTCATTCAAATTTCGACTCCTGGCCACAGTAGTAAAAATTTCCAAATAAAAATCGAGTTTTAATTCAACCGATGAAAATTTCTGTCGAAATTGGAATAATGTTCAACACAACGGTCGCATTTTTAACCGAAAGAGATTAATTCTGAACGCGGAATTTAATAGTAAAAAGTTTCAAATTAAAAATCGAGTTCTTCATTTTAAAGATAAAAGCTTCTGTCGAAAATGGAAAAATTTTCAACAAAATAGTTGAATTTTTAAACGAAAGATTAATTCTGGTTGCGAAATTTAATAGCAAAAATTTTCAAATTAAAAATTGAGTTTTTAATTTAAACGATGAAAGTTTCTGTCGAAATTGGAATAATATTCAATAAAATAGTTGATTTTTTAAAGGAAATAGATTAATTCTGATTACGAAATTTAATAGTATAAATTTCCAAATTAAAAATCGAGTTTAAATTTAACCGATGATAGTTTCTGTCGAAATTGGAAAAATATTCAACAAAACAGTTGAATTTTTAAACGAAAGAGATTAATTCTGAACGCGGAATTTAATAGTAAAAATTCTCAAATTAAAAATCGAGTTTTTCATTTCAAAGATGAAAGCTTCTGTCGAAAATGGAATAATGCTAAACAAAATAGTTGAATTTTTAAACGAAAGAGATTAATTCTGAACGCGGAATTTAATAGTAAAAATTTCCAAATTAAAAATCGAGTTTTAATTTACCCGATGAAAGTTTCTTTCGAAATTGGAATAATATACAGCAAAATAGTTGAATTCTTAACCAAAAGAGATTAATTGTGATCGCGGAAATTAATAGCAAAAAGTTTCAAATTAAAAATCGCGTTTTTCATTTCAAACATAAAAGCTTCTGTCGAAAATGAAATAATGTTCAACAAAATAGTTGAATTTTTAAACGAAAGATTAATTCTGGTTGCGAAATTTAATAGTATAAATTTCCAAATTAAAAATCGAGTTTAAATTTAAACGATCATAGTTTCTGTCGAAATTGGAATAATATTCAACAAAACAGTTGAATTTTTAAGCGAAAGAGATTAATTCTGAACGCGGAATTTAATAGCAAAAATTTCCAAACTAAAAATCGAGTTTTAATTTACCCGATGAAAGTTTCTTTCGAAACTGGAATAATATACAGCAAAATAGTTGAATTCTTAACCAAAAGAGATTAATTGTGATCGCGGAAATTAATAGCAAAAAGTTTCAAATTAAAAATCGCGTTTTT
>NC_046665.1:29068222-29073564 GCF_010883055.1 Belonocnema kinseyi | reverse complement strand
AGTTACCAGAGGTTTTAAAGATAAAAATGTGTATGGCTTAAAAGAAACTTATGCTCCTGTATCGCGCTTACCATTGATTAGAGCAATTATTTCCATAGTTAAAAAACAAGACTTAGAAATGTGTCAGATGGATGTTAAAACAGCATTTCTAAATGAGAAATTGAAAGAGGAGGTATTTATGGAAATTCCTGATGGTCTTGAGGTTACAGAAAAAACGAAACTTGCGAAAGTCTGCAAATTGAAAAAATCTCCATATGGGCTAAAAATAAGTCCAAAGAAATGAAATAAAAAATTCTCAGAAGAAGCCCGTAAATTAGGTCTTGAAAATGACCTGCACGATACATGTCTATTAACTTGGAGATTAAATGGTAAACTAGTAATTGTCATTTTATATGTTGATGATATGTTAATTGCTAGCAATGACAGCGAGAAATTAAAATAAATAAAAGCTAACTTTAGCAAAGCTTTCCAAATGAAAGATTTGGGAGATTCTAAAAACTTTTTAGGAATGACTATTCAAAGAAATAGAAAAGAAAATTATATAGTTATCCATGAGGCAGCATACACAGAAAAAGTACTCGAAAAGTTTAACATGGTAGAATCAAAACCTCAAACTACACCGATGGTAACTAGACAAGTACATAATAGAAATAAAATGGCAAAAACCAGTGTGGAAAAAGAAACGATAGAAACAACGGATGGAAATAAAAAGGTACCCTACAGGGAAGCTATTGGAAGTCTCATGTATTTAGCCAACGCCACACGACCAGACATTGCTTTTGCTGTTAACTATCTAGCAAGAAAGCAACTAGATCCAACTTCAGAGATTGTGAAGAATCAGCATCTACTTGTGGATACATAATTAAATTATTTGGAGATGTAATTGCCTGGAGAAGTCACAAGAAGTCATATATTTCATTGTCTACTTGTTATGCAGAATATTTGGCTATGAGTGAAGCCTGTCAAGAGTTAATATCTCTAGATAAATCTATCAGATACATACTTGGTAAAACCCTCTTTCCAGTAACCATATGGTGCGATAATCGCTCGCCAGAGACTGTACCGAAATGGATGGAAGTCACAAACTGAAAACATTCGATGATAGTTTAGAAAGCATAGAAAGAGAACTGGAATTGAGAGAGAAAAATGGAATCAGAAAACACATGGCAGAAACCCATGGAGATTTTGTAAAACAATGCGTGGATGTGAAAAAGGTTAAAGTATTATGGATAGCAACCAAAGAAAATCTGGCTGATATCAGGACAAAGCCGCTTCCTCGAGAAACTCATATTTATTTGCGAGATAAAATTTCTAACATGAGCGCTTGAATGTAAAATTGAAATGATCTAACGTCAAGTAATTATATGCAGGTGAATAACATTTTTATTATTGTATTCTTTCAGGACAGTAACCGTAAACAGTGCACTTTGCAGAGAGACTGAGTAACCGAATGAGTTCTTTGGACCTTGAATATAACTTCTTTCCAAAATAAAATTTTTATAATTTTGATTTGATATGTATAGATCAAATTAATTGACTCTCTTTGCAAATGTATTCTTTTTATATCGATGATAAAATTTTTTGTATCTTATTCAGATAAAAGGGCAATCTATTTAAATTCGCCAAAGGGAGGGAGTGTCAAGAGTAAGCTTTGCCGACTTTAAATATATACGGCACTGCCGGTCATACTTCCACCAGAAGTTCTCTGGCCGCGCGAACTACCGGCGAGCGATTAGTCCTTTTGTCCGTCTCGAAAAATACGCGCGAACACTTGTGCTAATACATTCGAGAAATTATTGAATCATAGTTGTCTGACTATCTTGAGTATTTGGTTTTTTTAATACAGTGAATAAAGAGTTTATAGTGGTAATAATACATTTATGCTGTTTCTGTTAAGAGTTATTCACCTCTAATCACCAGTCCTCCATCCTGTGTGATATTTAATTATAAAAGGACAATAAGTCCTACAGTTATTTTTGACTGAATTTTTTTTAAATGTTAAAATTAATAATCCTAATAATCTTGCAGTAGATATCCTGTAATTCGTAAATTTGTCTCCAATAATATAATTTGTATCCAAATTTGTAAGAATTTATCTACCCCGTGTAATCAAAATTTTGATAGTATTCGTATATTATGTCATTTCCTGACAATGCAGCGTAATGATTTTGTATAAATCGGAATAATGAAACAGTCATCAATAAAAAAAAGTATGACATTGTATGCAAGAACTAATGCTGGGGTGACTTGACCAAGTGGCAACAAGCTGATTAAATGTGTTTTTCTACCTATAAGGTTATTACTCATAATTCACATATGTGCTGGACTTAGAAGCCTTTAAGTAATTAGTGTCAATATGTAATGATAATATAAGTGATAATATTTGTAATTATAATAGGAATAGAAATAGTAGTAATATTAAAAGTAAGTATGATACTCTTTTTAAACATGTTTTATTTCCTATTGGGCTCTCTATTTAGAAGATTTTGTGATAATTATAAATTTGCAAAAGGTAATGCGTAAATTTTTTGACGAAATAATAAATGTGAGAATAATTATAAATTATTAACAAAAAAGTGTATATTTTACATTGAAATTTTGTTCAATATTTTTTTAATAGTAGTGATAAATTACTTGATGCGCATTTTTAAAAATTTGATAAATTGATAAATAAAAATTGTGGTAAAATTTTGAAAATTAGTAAAGTTGATAACATTTGTTTAAATTTGTAAAATTTTTTAATTAAAAAAAAATTCAAATTTTGGTATTTAAATTTTGGTACTCCATATTCCCCAAAATACAGACGAACGCCCACTCCGTTATTTGGTCTTCATCCGAGTTTAAGAATTCTAGAGTTTCGGTATTAGGTTTTAATATCTTTGGTTCCAATACACGCCCTTCCAGTTTCTCTAGCTGTACGCGTAATATGGGCACTCTTTTAAAATGGCCTGCTAATCCACAATGATAGCAATTACTGTTATTTATTTTATTATTCGTGCGCGAATTTAAATTGTGCTTTTTATCTGAATCGGAATTTATTTTATTTTGGGAATCCCTATTAGAGTTGTTATTCCATTTTTGGTTTTATTACCGTAATTTGGTTTTTGAGAATTTCGTTTGTAATCATTGTTATCATTTCCTGAACTATATAATGCTTTTTCTGTTGGGAATTCGATCATTGGGTTATCTTGACCATGAATTTAATCTAATGTCATTTGGTTAAAAGGTGGTAACATTTGGTTTATGGATTGAATGGATATCTCGGTCTATTTTTTTGTAACTTAGGTTGAAAATTTAATTCAAATCTAGGTTGGAATCCAGGTAGGAATCTAGGTCTGAAGTTAGGTCTGAAGTTAGGTCTGAAAAATAGTTGATATTGATTTGGAAAAGATAGGGGTGGGAATCCGAATGAGGGGAATGGAAATGGATTTTGGTATTGTTTCTTACTTTGAATGTTTTGGTTATCATTTCGACCATTTTTATTTGCCCTATAATCTGTATTATTTTCCAAATTATTTTTATCCCCCTTATTATTGTTAGTTTTTTGGTCATTTTTATCCTCAATTTTAGGTTCAGTAATTTGTAATACTTGCCCTCTAATTTTCGACTTCGCTAGCTCAGTTGCGCATTCTTTACCCAACTCTTCTAATTGCCCGTCTTTAAACCCTTCACGGTGATCCTGAAGCAAGTTTAGGTTGAACAAAAATGTCATCCAAAACGGAGATGGCCACTGTTTTCTACAGTTTTCAAGCTTTCTAAAACGCTTTTGCACCGAGTCGGAGCTGCTCGTTTGTCAAAATGGCGCCGGAAAATAGTTTTTACATTTTTTAATACCAATAATAAAAATACGTATTTAGCAAATTTATCGTAGTCGGTTGGATTTGATTTATATTATTATTATTATTGATAAAATTGAATACAATTATAAGATTTTCTCGTTCTAATTGAACTTTTACAATCATTTTTCGGCTGTAAGCTGATTTATATAGCAGTTTTAAAAATTTTTTTTATGTTGAATTATGCACAAATAAACTTTTATCAATGTTTCTCGGCTATCGCTGGCTTTTTCCTTCTATAAATGCACGAGCCTTAAGAACCAGTGCACTCGACATTCTGATGGGTCTTTTAATAATACATAAGAGCAATGGAAAAAGGAAAACCCAAACATATTTCACCCGCAGTCAAGAAAGAAACATTGATAAAAGTTTATTTGTGCATAATTCAACATAAAAAGAAATAAAAAAAACTGCTATATAAGTCAGCTTAGAACCGAAAAGTGATTGTAAAAGTTCAATTAGAACGAGAAAATCTTATAATGGTATTCAATTTTATCAATAATAATAATATAAATCAAATCCAACCGACTACGATCAATTTGCTAAATACGTATTTTTATTATTGGTATTAAAAAATGTAAAAACTATTTTCCGGCGCCATTTCGACAAACGAGCAGCTCCGATTTCGTGCAAAAGCGTTTTAGAAAGCTTGAAAACTGTAGAAAACAGTGGCCATCTCCATTTTGGATGACATTTTTGTTCAACCTAAACTTGCTTCAGGATCACCGTGCCTTTTAGTTCATCGATGAAATTCGCAGGACTATCGTCTTTATTATTTCGAGATTTTATTGGCCAAATGCTCAAAATTTGAAACAGCGTTTGGATCATGCCGAATGGCAAGAAAGTGGCTCTCATTGTTTGTTTATTTAATGTGTGTTGCTTTCCAGGAAAGAATTGCATTAAAAAGTTTCGCTATTTACTCGGAGGCGATTTTACAGCCTATTTTTATTGTCCCAATAAATGGTTTCGTTTCTTTCTTTTCTTCTATTTCTCTTTTTTAGTGACGCCCCACAGTGGGGTGAAATCTGAAAACGAGGTTCAAAATGACATTTAGAGTAGATTTTTTATTTTTTTGTTTATTTAATTTTTATTTTAATGCAAACATCGAAAAAAATGTCGATTTTTCTAATTTCATTTTTTATCTTCTAGAGAAAATTTTCCTTATACTTCTCGTCCCTTGAATTTAGTGCACAGGGGTATAAAAATATAAAAAAAGTCTTAACTTGCATAGTTAATTGTTATAAACAAATTGTATTAACAAATACTCGACATTAAGGGTTATTCGGCTTCAACGTATATTTCTGATCTGAAATCGCTTGCTTTCATTGTGAGGATGATACGTGAATATTTAAATTTAACATTAAATGTTATTTGTTAATTTTATAAGCAAATTATATAAACAATTTCACATTTTGGCCGTTTTTAGGCGAAAAGAAACCGTTTTTTCTTTCTACCTTGTTGCAATTATGTTGCCAGTGATGTTTTCTGAAAAAAAATTTGCCACCT
>NC_046665.1:29064618-29068122 GCF_010883055.1 Belonocnema kinseyi | reverse complement strand
GAAATTAGAAAAATCGACATTTTTTTCGATGTTTGCATTAAAATAAAAATTAAATAAACAAAAAAGTAAAAAATCTACTCTCACCATTTTCTGAAAAATTTATTTCTGAATTAAAAAAAAAAAAAATTCTAAAATCGGTGCATAATTGCGTTCTAAATGTCATTTTGAACCTCGTTTTCCGATTTCACCGCACTGTGCGCCCCTAATACGGGTAAGTGCCGGAAGTGCAGAGGCATCTTCTAAACCTAGGTTGTCATGGTCGCTATCCATGATTATAGGTTTTGAAATTGTGATTTTGATTTTTCCTGATCTCAATTTCATTTCATTTTTGAACTGTTTCTAAATTCGTGTTACTGAGACACTCTATATAATCGTCCGTTTTGGTTTCTTAAATTAAAATTCGAATTTATCTCGGGAAATACCAATTGTGATTTTAGCGTGTAATATAATGGTTCGAGAGCTCGAAAATTTGTTTACTTTCGCTGTTCGACCCTTTGTTTTGAAGATGCGTCGCGACACCTTGCCGCGAGTAGCAGGGGCTCGGGTTGCGCGTATTTACCTGTTAGCGCGCTTGGGCCTTTGTTTTAAATCCACGAGCAAGGACATAGGAAACACGGGACTAGGCATGTCATCCTAACTTGGCCGAGCGGGTTTGAATCCACGGGAGGGGAGAGAATTCCATGAGTGGGGAGAGACGCCATCTTACGATGTGCCATTTGATTATGTGCACGAGCATTTTTACCGACAAACTGTGCATAAAAATATAAACATGTTGGCGCTGCCATGTTTGTCGCGGGACGTCAAAAGGTGGCGGACCTGTTCCCTCATTGCATCACCCCCGCAATGGCATGCCGAGTCCCTTGTTTCCTATGTCCATGTCCGCGAGTGATCCAAGGACTCGGTCGGTGTGCAAAGAAACTGCACCACCGACAATGACCGACATGAGGTAAATGAAAGTGGCCCTCAACCCTTAACATGTGTGCGTCGCGTGGCCATCGTAGGTATATCGCACGCACACAACCTGATATCGGCTTTAACTCAGGCAGATTTAGAATTGAGATTGTTGGTATTTTACTGCTCGATCCCGAAGCAATCCGTTTGTAGATTTTGTATATTTCTACTATAATTATTATCCTTAGCTGGTTCAATTTAATGCCGGAGTAAGCAAATCTGCAAATACCTCAAGAAATTGTAGGTTATGTTTCTATGTTTACCTTTCAGCTCCACACTCCTCATCATTGTTTTCAGGTTCTTTTTTTCAGAATTATCACACCAAGTGCGATCGAAAAATCGTTGGATTATCAACATCAACCCCTAAATATTTGACTTAAAAAAAAGTCAACCACATATTGTAAGTCACAAAAAATTAAAGAAATGTACAACTTCAAGTCGGGTGGTCACTGACTGGAAAAACCGGGGACTATAGCCCAGATTTTTGAACACCGAGAAGTACCCTGGAGTTTAGAGGAAAACCCGGAATTTTCCAGATTAATTTTTACTTTTGTTGATGATTTTATCTAAATTTTCCTAAAAAGTCATCTTTTTTTGTGTAGCAAAATCAAATATATTGATGAACACTCGTCTATTTCGAACAGCTTGTTCGAGGTTTTAGATCTTTTAGTTTTTAAATTAGAAACAGTTAAATTCATTCAAAAAATACGAATTTTCAACGAAATACTTAAATTCTCAACTAAGAAAAAGTAATTTGAGAAACAAACAGTTGAATATTCAGTTAAAAAAATTAATTACAAAAAAAACATTTTTCAACAAAAGAAATTAATTTTGAACTAATTGTAAGACTACAAATCTTTTACCAATAAAATGAATTTTAAAGAAAGTAGTTTAACTTTCAACCAACAAGTTGAATTTTCAACAAAATACTTGAATTCTCAACTAAAACAAATTAGTTTTCAACCAAACAGTTCAATTTTTAACCAAATAGTTAAATTTTCATTTAGAAAATTGAGTTTTAACTCAGAATATAAATTTTCAACAAAAGAGATGAATTATGAAGAAAATAGTTTAACTTTAAACCAAAGAATGGATTTTCCAATCAAAGAACATGAATTTTTTACAAAAAACGCAATGCTATATCATCAGAGATTGTACCTTACCGACAGTAGATCAACCCTCCAAACCATGAAGGCAGAAAATCTACACAATATCGATCAACTGAAGAATATTCAATAACAGAAAATGCTTAACGTCTTAATAAGACTAGATGGAAAATAACATTTTTAAATTAAAATTATTTCTTGACAAAATGATCCTACTCCATCTTCATTCCATTGGGAATCGAACCACAAAACTTCTGATTTCCGGTCAGGTGCTTTTCCAATTAAGCTATTAGAGGGATCAGAATAAGAACTCTTAATTCTTAATTTTTTTCAAGAAATAATTTTAATTTTAATAAAATAATTCAATTTTTAACAAACGATGAATTTTCAACTAAGATTATGAATCTTCAACCGGAAAAATGAATTTTGAAGAAAGTAGTTCAACTTTTAAGCAATAAGTTAAAGTTACAATCTAAGAAGATGAATTTAAAAAAATGTAATATTTGATATTACAAACAAACAAAATTTTGGATTTAAATTAGAAACAGTTAAATTTATTTCAAAAATACAAATTTTCAATGAAATATTTAAATTCTCAACTAAGAAAAATTAATTGTAAAACAAACAATTGAATATTCAGTTACAAAAATTAATTAACGAAAAATATTTCACTAAAAGAAATAAATTTTTAACTACTTTTAGTTCCATTTTTAACCAAATAGTTAAATTTTCACTTAAAAATTTAGTTTTAAGCCAGAATATAAAGGACCCCGCACCAAATGTACAGTAAAATGGCCACCGGTGAAAAATTCTAAAAAAATTTTTTTTTTGTATTTTCGAACCTTTAAAGCAATAATTCGAAGAAAAAAAGTAAGAAAAATGGGCAGCTTTTACAAACAATTGTCAAAGTTCCAATTTTTACATGTATTTTAATAGAAAAATACTGATTTTCGTGAAAAGTTTTTTTTCTCCTAAACTAATTGTTGGATTTGGTTCAAACTTGCACATTTTTACTATCATTCCTACCAAAGCAAAAGGTTTATATCCAAGATCTAGAAAGATAAATGGTTTATGGGGTATACATCATGATATAAGGGTGTTTTCATACCTCAAACACCCAAGTATGGAAATGATCATTTCTTAGTAACTTAAGTCACTAGGTATTTTTTATTCAATTACTAGGGTATAAAATATCTTTCAAATAAGTAGAGGAAGTGTGCATGTCACGGGGTTGTTTAATCATCCCTATTTAAAGAAGCAGAGAAATTAACTTTTCGTAAGGAATAAATCACCAAAGATCAGGCTTGTAAAATCACATTAAAACATATGCAAGTAGTCTTATTCATCAGTACGAGGGTGGATTGATAAGTTTCCGGCCTGACCAAGAGATGGCGCCACTAGGCCTACCTTGAGGTGGCGTTCTATAGTACCATCCTTAGATAGCTTG
>NC_046665.1:29047888-29064518 GCF_010883055.1 Belonocnema kinseyi | reverse complement strand
TCATCTTCGCTGGATTCTTTACATTCAGAAACTTTCATATATTTGGCAAAACTGATATCGTTTATTTTCTTAGCTTTGTTTCTTGTAATAGGACCTTTATTTTTTGCATTTTCATTACTTTTCAGTTTTTCCTTACTATTTTCGAATTTCTGTTTATCATCTTGAGTCTTTGTTTTGCTTGGTCTACCTCCTTTTCTGGGAGTAGATTCAGCTTGATTTGTCTCAGAATTTTCTGTATTAATTACTTCTTCGGTATTACGGTTTTGTTGATCTTTAATTTCTTCATGTGCTTCAAACTCAATTGTCTCGCAAGTTTCGGACTGGTGAGATGCCTTATTATTGCAACTTTGATTTGAATTCACATCTTTCTTGTATACATCTTTGTATACCAATCTCTCTAGAAATCTCACATGCTTAGATTCTAAGAATTTTCTGGAGCTAGGATGCCATTAGATATAACCAGTGGATGTGTGTCCTACTATGATTGTCTTTATTGCCACATTACTGAATTTTTTGTCGATTGTAGGAAGCTTGACATATGCTATACAGCCAAATATTTTTACGTACTCATAGTTGAATTTCGCTTTTGGTGAAAACTTTACAAGTGGAACTTCGTACTTTATTGATTTATGAGGTGTGATATTGTAGTAATGAACTGCTGTCCCTGCAGCCAATTCCCACATACTCGTTGGTAAACGTGAATCACACATTATTGCTCTAATAGTCCTCTGAATAGTTTTATTAAATCTTTCAGCAACTCCATTTAAAGGAGGTGTTCAAGCCGGACCACGGTCTGGTTCAATCTTTTCAACCTTCATGACTTCAGCGAATTTTCCACCAGTATACTCAGTTCCTCTATCTGATCTAAGATAGCAAAATTTTACATTTGCATCCAGTAAATTACGAGCGGAGACCAGGAAACTTTCAAAAGCATCGCCTGCTTCATCTTTTGACTTCAGAAAGTATATCCTGCCGTATCGAGAATAGTCGTCAATAAATGTTATTATAAACCTCTTCTGGCCTGGCCATGAAAGTGGTTTGATTGGCCCCATGACATCCGAATGAATTAATTGAAGCGGTCGGTCGGCCCTGCATCTCTTTTGTTTGAATGGAAGCTTTTACATTTCCGTTAAGATGCATACTTCACATTCTTTAATCGACTCGTCAAAGTTTACATGCTGTAAAATACTCATTTTATTTTGCAGCATCTTTAAATATGTTAGAGATGCATGAACTAGTCTTATATGCCATAATAACGCTTCACTTGGTTTATTTTCTGAGTTTGAGTTTTTAGGTGAATTTTCTATAAGCATTTCTTTTAATTTCTCAATGTCATCTAGCACGTCTATTTTTATTGTTTTGTATGACAAATTATCGATCTCGTAATTGGTGCTCATACTCGCTGCATCATTTGGTTCAATGAGGTCTTCAACAATCTCCCTCCCAATCGTAGATTCCTCTTTTTGCGCTGATTCCGTGACATGCTCGAAATTGTCTCCCTCCGAATCTGAACATCTTCGCAATTTTTTACTAATCTGCGATTGCTCTGAAGACTCATTGTCAACTGCTATACATGCAAAGCAGCTATAGTTGTCATACTCATGCGTCACTTCGTTTTCTTTATTTTTTTTCTTTTTGACTTCAAATTTAACAACCCAGTTTGGCTTCTCATAAACTCCTTCAAATATTGTTTTGTCATTTTCTTTATTATAAACTCTAAATATCTTATCATCTAGGTATATACTGCAGCCCGCATCTACTAGCTTACTTAACGATAACAAATTTTCCGAGATATCTCTAGCTGCAATTACATTCGTTAGTTTAATATGACTTTCATTTAAAGTATCACTTTTTAGTAACAAGTTACCTCGCCCGTCAATAACAATATCTGCAAACTCATTTTTATTTGCGCTTTTTATAACACCATGCTCTGATACTTTAAAATCGGTCAATATAAAGCTCTTATTTATAATATGTTCGGTTGCTCCCGAATCTGCTATAAACTCTATGCGCTTTCTCTTACTTACATTATCGGAAACTATGTTACCTTGGTTCTCGTCACACTCATGCTCCTCGTAATTCTCCTCCTCCAAATATTCTTCTTGATCAGTGGGTTGAAACTGATCATCCTCATACTCAGCCCGTCTAGTAGTTGATTGGTTCCTTGTACTTCTTCTGTTTCCTCTGATGTTGCCTCTGCCATTGCCTCTACAACCACCTCTTTGGCCTCCTCTACCTCGAGCTTGATTTCCTCTACTATTTGTAGAACTTCTGCCTCTCATAACTCGATTTCGCATAAACATCTTCTTTGCAGGTGGAGCGTATATCTCTTCATACTGATTGAGGAATTTTTTATTCTGTCCTCGAGGTTGGAATTTAGCAGTGCACTCATTACCTTTATGGTCAATGATTTGCTTGCAGTTGTTGCAGAAGTAAAGGTTTGTACCTTCCAGAGGGCACTCTGGTTGCCAATGTCCTTTTTGGTTACATCTATGACAAGCGAAGTTAGTGCCTCTTGATTTTTGTGGAACCGCTCTTGATGCTGCTGGATCTTTTTCTTTCGAGTTTTTAGTGTCAGCATCATAATCCTTTTGGATGCGACGCATCGCTTTTCTCAAAGCATCCATATCCATTTCTTTGCCAGTCGTCATTATTACTGCTGAATCAGTACGTCTGATTTCAGACATAACTCCGATAATGGATTGGTAGAAAGTAGATCTCTTCTCTTGGGCAGTCAATGTTTCAGGATCATCACTCAATTCATGTTCTCTGATAATCTGGTCAAATCTCTCACAAAAATCGTGTGCTCTTTCTCCTTTATTCATTCTCAAATTATAGAGTCTAGTTCTTATTAAGGTTGGAGTTGAGCTGACCTCGCCTTTACTACTATCTCTTAATTCGTTCAAAATTTCCATAGACTCGGTCAAACCGAGGAAATTCTTGTGATAATCCTCGTCAATGTGACTTATTATAATGTCTTTGACAGAATTCTTTCTTAATCTGACCTCAACCTCTGACAATCCAGTTGGTCCAGGTATATTCGAATCAATCATATCCAATAGCAACCAAGTCGTCAACTCTGTCTTGAGACTATCTAACCATACTTCAAAGTTGGTCTTGGAGGTGAGTTTATAAGTTCTCTGGATCTTTCGTCTCATAGACAACATGCTCTTTGGATTACTTTTTGCCTCTATGCTATTAACTCTTTGGTCTGATTGCATTGATTGTAATCTTGCTTTTTCAAATTCAACTACAACCCTGTGTACTGAAGCAAGCTTTTCTCCGGCGTCTTTCATCATAGCAATTGATGTTTGACCAACTATTTCATTTAAAGGTATGCTTTTAGCTAGAGCCTGGGCATGTGCAATAGCCTTATGTAATTCTTCTATTTTTTCCCGAGAAGCAGACATACTGCCAGTCTCATTACTTATTTGTGAACTACTTGGTGTGGTCCCATTATCACTCATTGTTGTGGTTGTAGCTGTGAAATAAAAACTCATATATTACCTGGATTTCTCTAACTCAATAAAATTGTCAGATCTGACTTCTCACGCACTCACTCGGACTCAACTCAAAAATATTTGTTCTCTCAATCCACAGCTCTCACATTTGTCAGTCAAACATGGATGGCTAATAAACAAATTTATTCTTACATTGATTATTCTGAACAGAATTGGTCTCTATTCCATTCCTTATTCTCATATACTCCTCATATTGTTGCATCAGCATATCCTCGTCAGCAATATTAGCCATCTGTTCCAGGATTGTGAAACATTCTCAATCAGTACTTATTTTTCATATAATTTTTTTATTTTCTATGCAATATTGTGATTGAATTTTAATTCAACACATTTGTTAACAACTCAGAATTTTGTTTAAACTCAAATAATTATTTTCTCTACTTTTCTTTCCTTTCTCTTAAACTCAAAACCAGGTAAGTCTCGCTTATGACTAATAGAGCAATGTTTCGTGCTTCTGAATTAAAACAATCAAACTACAAATTATTTTAATTCGAAACGAGAAATCAGATTCTCCCACCGTGCATGTCACACACGTACATCACTTGCCGATGGTCGACTCCACGAATCAACATGAAAGTCGGTCGGTTTTGGGCTGCGCAAGCACACGCATGAACCACGTATGAAATCCTACTGATTTCTCTAGTCAGTAATAAGACAACGCTAGAATCTAGTTTCACCCTAACACTGACCCCAGATTAGTGATGTTGCTAAAAAAAAAATTATAAAATGAATTTTGAACTTTCTGAAGTGAATGAAAACCCTCAGAAAAGCCAGCGCCCCGCGTCTGATCATGCAAGGCATATACCAGAGCGAGAAACCAAATTCAAGCCAAAATTCTCAATTCACTTCACAGCAGATGTATAAAAATTTTAAAGAGCAACACGTTTATATTTATTTTGACTGATTTTTATTTCTCTCATCTGATTAACTCTTATAACACAATTTATGTAAATACTCAAATCTTTTTAACTCTTTTCAAGACGATAAACTCAATTATTTTTATTAAAGTTACATCTCTTTAAACTTAAAAATGAGAGATTTAATCTCTATAAAATTTTCTCAACAAAAAGATGTAACAAGCACAACTGTTTCTCAGTATTTTAAACTCGTTTTCTCAATTCAAATTCGATAGCTCGGTTGAAAGTGTGAGCTCCTTCATACATCTACGAAAGAGAGTAAAACGTAGCATGTAAGGGACCAAGGACACTTCACAACTTACATACCGGCCCGGGAAAAATTCTCGAGAATCACCAAAACTCCCTTCGTTTTGTACAAAATTAAGCCATAGGCTTCTGTGACGACGAACGTAAAATGGTGCGCCGCGCTTCGATTCAAGGAGCCGAAGCGCGCCCGAGAAAGACCGTAACTCACTCGAACACAAGGCACCCGAGATTGCCACGAAACCCACCGGCTCGCACGCACATAGGCGACAAAGTAATGAGAACAATTCAATGTGACGTGATTATAAAAATAGTTTACCTTTTAACGTATAGGTATCTCTGTACTTCCAAAATATGTATTTCTGAGAAAAGAAAAAAAACTAAGTAATTTGGACTGCAATTAAAAAAACGTAGGGCCCATGCACGTACGATCAACCACACTCAAATACCTGCCGCCACGCCACGCACGCACAGACAAGATCCGCTCGGCCATTCCCTGCACACGATCGTCGTCCGACCCTCGGAATCTCCGTTTTTCAATTAAACTAAAAGATGTTAAGACCTTTTTTTCGATTCCTTATCGTATTTTTCAATTACCTGGTGCAATTTGGAACCCCATGTTCTCCCTTTATATATATATACACATATATACATATACATATATATATATATATACATGCATATACATACATACATACACATATGCATACCTCGATGAAAAGCTTTTTACTGCACTCTTTTACTTATTAATTAATCTCAACTTTTTGAGATTTACTCTTACTATTTTTGTATCTTATAAGCTTTTCATTTGACTCATTTTTTGCCTTCTACTCAAGATAGTCAGACAATTATGATTCAATAATTTCTCGAATGTATTAGCACAAGTGTTCGCGCGTATTTTCCGAGACGGACAAAAGGACTAATCGCTCGCCGGTGGTTCGCGCGGCCAGAGAACTTATGGTGGGAGTATGACCGGCAGTGCCGTATATATATAAAGTCGGCAAAGCTTACTCTTTACAATAACGCACATATAAAAATATTTGTTTACAATTCTTCAACACCAATAAAATACACGTTTCTTCTCCCTTGATTTTTCACGTTAAAATTTATGAACAAAATTAATAGTTTGTCTATTAAACATAAAATGTATTAAATTTGAACTAATAATTATTGTATTCAAAACGACATTGAAATTATTAAAATTTTTTTGTTAAATGGAAAAATTACTTTTTCTTCGTTAATTTTAAAACATCAAGTAAATGTATATTAATTACACGGTAATAGATTTTTTGTATTTTAAGTACAAATTATATGTAAAAAATATTAAAAATATGATATATAGTATATACCAATGTAAAGTTGTTTTCTTTAATTTCATTCATACTAGAAAGTGCCGATTCTGCGACTGCAATGCCGCAGGAAAGAGAGAGAAGTTGCAACCGACCTGTGTGTGACGAACATAGAGCAGTCTTGTGCAGCCTTTGCATCGAAGTAGATTGAGCTTATTTAATGCAACATTCACTTTGATTTAATGTTTTTCAATTCAATTTGATTTCGAGAATTAGTTCGAAAATAAAAATAGTTTTATAGAAAAGGCTTGTTTTTTTAATTCCGACGAATTCTTCCTATTTTTCAAACTTACTAACCGCTTCTTCAATGAAAAAAACTTTTCTTCCATTTTTTATCTTTATTTAAATGAAACCATTTTATTGTCCAGTAGAAAACAAAGAGATTGACTTATAATACATTGAAATTATTTATAATAATAAGCACTCTGACCGCACTTCTGATATTTCTCATTTTTTTTAAATTTTCTAAATTCGAATGTTTAAATAAATAAACTTTTTGAAAGGAAACCAATTATAATTTACACCATCTTAAAGTGCCATGTGTCCCCTTCAAAATGGCGTTTGGAATTTAAAAATTAGTTAATTAGCAAAGAAATGACATAATTTTCTTCAAAAAATGTCAAAAACACGATTTTTCGAGATTTTTATTTGTTTAGACATTTTTTGCAACATTTTGAATTTATTTGAACGGGACGTTATATACACAAATCTCTTCGAATTTAAAAAAGGAAGAGAATGGTGTATATCAACATCTGATTCTAATGAAAGGAAAAGATTCTTCGCAAGGAATCCAAATGCGGGTGACATTTGTCACCCACAGGACCCGGTGATGGCAAAAAAATGTGTAGGATTCGTCTAGGGTTAAAATTCATATTTGTTGTTTAAAAATGTTAGTTGAAAGTTTAAATATTTGGTTGTATATGCAACTATTTCATTAAAAAGATCAATTTTCCACAAAACTGTTTACAATGAAAATAAAAAAGTTGAATTTTCAGTTTCAAAAACGAACGAATTTTCAACCAAATAGCTACATTTTCATCGAGAAACATGAATTTTTAACAAAATGGTGAAAATTTTAACCAAGTAGATAAATCTTCAACCGAAGAAGATAAAACCTCGACGAAAAATATAATAGTTTATGTTTTAAATAAAAAATATTATTTTAAAATAATAACACATGAATCACACCAAAAAAATGTTAAATTTGCAACCCCAGAGATAAATTTTTAACTAAAATAAGGAATCTATACCAAAAAATAATAATGTTTAAAGTGGAGTTCAACCTGAAACCAATTAGCAAAATATTTAATCATCAAGATTAATTCTCAAACAATGAAAGAAGGAATATTCAACAAAATAATTAAATTTTGAACTAAAATGATGAATCTTCTACCCAAAAAATATCCATTTCTACTCAATCGGTTTAACATTTAACCAAGTAGTAAAATGTTAACCTTCAAAAGAGAAATTTGTAATCAAAAATGGAATAGTAAAATTTGTAATCAAGAGAATTAATTTTCGACGAAAATTATAATAATAAGTAATTAATAAAATTAGTAATCTAAATTACAGTTGTAGATGCTTTGAACCTTTAATTAAAAAAATTTTGTGCAAAAATGTGGGGGGTATACAAAGACCAAGCGCGTAGCGCGAGTTAAACACATTAATCTATCCAAGGAGATGAATTTTCAACCAAGAAAAAATTTTCAGTGAAGAAAGAAAAAAAATTTAACTAAATTCTTGAATATTTTGAAGAAAATTTTTTTTAACTGTTCCCTTTTAGTGCATCTTTTTCAGGAGTGGGCCGGTGTCCATTGTCATCAGAGTGCATCTTTTTCTCGAGTTTCGACCTTCGATTGATGTATGAAAAAGTCTCCGGAAAAAAAGGTCATTTAAATAAAGTGAAAACACCTCGTGTTTTAAAAAAATGGCAACGTTTCGGATCCAATGTGGTCCCTTATCATGCCTGTTGACAAATAATTTATTTAATATACGATAAATAAATAATATCTTAGACGATAATAAATTATAAAAGCGTAAAAAAGATAGAATCTTTCCATGGGATAGATTAAAATAGAAGAAAGTTAACAATAACAAGTGAAGTCAGTAAGGCTAAGTAAAACAAAAGAACAGTGACGAACAAATACATTAAGTAAATATATAAAAATGAAGATGGAAAAAGATTATCTTTGAAACATCATTTCATTCGTTACCAAGAAGGATTGAAAGACAATATAAAAAGTAAGATAAAAGGTTAAAATAAAATTATTAACAATAGCAAGTGTAGTCAATAAGTCGGAACAGTGATAAAGTAAATAAATAGTGCATGAACAAAAATTTACCATAGAACGCCATTTGAGAAGTGAGTAAAGGATACACTTGAAATTCCGTGTTGGTATTAAGAAGGAATATGGATTTAGTTTTATGGTTACGAAAATGGAAATGTGAGAAGTCCAAAGAGAATCAGAAAACTTTACCAATGTGTATTTTTTAAGATACATATTGATGGTTGAAAACAACCTTTTGGATTTTAATGTTAGCTAAAGTTAACATCAAAATACCTGTTTAAAAGACAAAATATAGAGAAAATTAGAAAAACACAAAAATAATATGAAAACTGATGATATTTTTATTAGGTTATGTTCGAAAATTTAAGCATTATGAAATTTAAGCACAAAAAATATCTTACCAAAACATTTTTCAATTATTGTACATCTTTTTTTAACTGGACAACCCCATATTTGTTCTCAAATATAAATGAGAAACAGATTTTTATTGAAAAGACATTATAAAAACTAAAAACTCAAAAACAACAGAGGAAAATGTATCCTTGGACACCATGACTCAACACGCGTTCAAAATCAAAATCATGCCCAGTTTCAATTCGGTGTCTTTCAAGTTCAGTGATATTATCTAGAATATAATAACGGCGAGTATGTTCTTTAATTCTATAATGAGAGGTCTGCTTGTGTGTCCAACATAACAACAATCGCAATTCGAGCAATTAAATTTGCAAACAACATCTCTTTTCTGAAAAATGTCTAATTTGTCTTCAGGAGACGGAAAAAGATTTGAATTGGATTTTATTGGTCTGAAAATGACCTTTTAGTTTAAAAATCAAGCAATTGGTCGAAAATTCGTCTTTTTGGTAGTACATTAATCTTATTGGTTACAAATGAATCTTTTAAACATAGATGTCGAAATTAAAATAACTTTTTTTTTCTCATAACGGAAAAATACTTTTCGCCAAATTTAAGCTGAAAACAACATGAATCCACTCCCGATACATTCTGCGACTTGAAGTGCAGCACCTGCCTGATTTGAAATGTATTCGATCTCCTTCGAAATAATTTATATAAAACTGTTTTCTGGTTTGAAATTAATTGTTTTCAACTAAAAATTCAACCACGAAATTTTTAGAAGAAAATTAATATTTCAATTGAATCTTAATCCTTTTTAGTTGAGAAATTAACCACTTGTTTAAAAATGTACAAATTTGGTTAAAAATTCGATTTTTTACAAAAAATTAATCTACTCGCTTGAAACTTCATCTTTCCGATTGAGGATTTAACTATTTTGTTGACAATTTAAAAAAAATAATTTGTTGGAGTGAAAATTTAAATATTCACTTTTGGTTAAAAATTAATATTTTTAATTAACACCGTTTAGTGGTTTGAAAAATTTCCTTTTTTGATAGAAAATAAATCCTCGTGGTTGAAAAATTGATTTGTTTTCGTTAAAGATTTAACTATCTGGTAGAAAGTTCATCTGTGCTCGTACAGAATTAGGCTATTTTTTAAATTCTGTTTTATGGTTGAAAATTAATTTTTTTGACTAAAAAATGAACTTTCCAAGTTTTTGTTGAAAAGAAGGTTTTTAATGGAAAGTTTATTTTTTTGTTTCAAAATTAATCTTTTTGATTGAGAATTCAACTTTTTTTTTAATTTATTTTTTCACAAACTAATTTCTTTAAGAGTAAAATATACTTAAGAACATTTTTTGCTGATAAATCATATTTTTTAGTTAAAAAATCAATTATTTGGTTGAAGTTTTATGTATTTCGTTGAAAATTCGCAATTTTTGGTATAAAAATGATACTCTTGTTTGAAAATTCATCTTTTTAATTGAGGATTCAATTATTTTGTTGGAAAAACCTTTTTGGTTGGTCAGCAAGTAATTTCTGTTGTAAAAGAAAATTAGATTATATCATTTTTGATAGAAAATCGATTTTTAAATCTTTTTGGTCTTTTCTGGTTCAAAATGCAATTTTTTGTTGAAAATTCGTATTTTTTCTTAGAAAAATAAAACTTCTTGGTTGTAAATTCATCTTTTTGATGGAGAATCTAACTATTTTGTAGAAAATTCCTTTTTAGTTGGTCAAAAAGTAATTTCTCACCGACCATCGCGGAAATAACTGTGCCGTATGCTCTAAAAGTTAAACAATTGATTGAAAATGTAATTACAGTGACTTTAATCAGTATAGTGAAATTAGTGTCATAATTTATTCAATCGGAAAGTTTTTAAACCATATATTGCACATTTTTATATATTTTATGTAGCTATTTTGTAATGAAGGTGAAACACATGGAGTGTCATGGTACTTTTCTGCTACGGAGTAAAGTTAGTGTAACATTGGTGTATTTTTAGTTATAAGTTAAAAGTTTAGTTATTATTTGCTATCAACATAAACATTAATATTAAATATTATTCCTTTGAAACATGGAAATTGTTATAAAATTCCATTGCTGATATAAAATGCGATAGCCACTTTTTGAGATTTTAAGGTTAAGATTAAATTTTACAATTCAAGAGTGAATTGCTCGCAGTAAAAAAAGTATCAAAAAGAACTACAATGAAAATATAGAAAGCTATTTTCCATTTCAATCCTGATTAAAAGAGTTTCTGTTTTCTCACGAAAAATTTTACAAATTTGCATAAAATTCTTGTGAAATTTATATTGAAAATTTCTCTAATTTTTAATGTATTTCATACACGGAGTATTTTTTCATAATAAGAAAAATGAAAAGAAACTTGACTTTTGTAAAGTTTTCGCAGTACATTTTCGTAACTTTTCGTAGAAATTAATAATTTTTTATTGATTCTGGTAGATATACGTATGATTTACATTACAGTGACAAAAAATTATGCGAACCTGCAACGTTTTGATGATATCACCTGATATTACACGAAATTTATTTCTAACCTCAAAATCTCAAAATGTTAACATCGCATTTTACATCAGCAATGGAATTTGATAAAAAATTGATAAAAATGCCATGTTTTAAAGGAATATTACTCAATGTTAATGTTCATATTAATAGCAAATAATAACTTTCTATAGAAAATAATAATTTATATTGATTCTTGTAGATATACGTATGATTTACATTACAGTGGCAAAAAATTATGCAAACCTGAAACGTTTTCATGATATCACCTGATATCACACGAAATTTATTTCTAACCCCAAAATCTCAAAAAGTTAACAGCGCATTTTACATCAGCAATGGAATTTGGTAAGAAATTTATAAAAAAATTCCATGCTTCAAAGTAATATTACTTAATGTTAATGCTCATATTAATAGCAAATAATAACTCAAACATTAACTTATAATTGAAAATATACTAATGTTATACTAACCTCACTCAGAAGCATAAAAACACCATGTAACTCATTGCACTACACTTTTGCCACAAAAACAGCTTTATGAAATGTATAAGCTTCCAAAAACCAAAACAATGTTAAAACCTTCCGCAAACACAAAACACACTTTTTCGGCAGTCTTCATTCTCTTTCAGCTTGCATTGTGTCGGCACGAAGTGGTAAGGTCAAAGATATATGGTATACACTTAGATGCGGCAAGTGGCGGCGGAGTGGGGATAGCATTATTAGTAGCGGAGGATAAATGTAGACGGTGCTGTCGGCGAAAGTCGGACCCCCCCCCCCCCGCTTTATTCCACTCAATCCGCTATCTATAGCACCCATTTCCTCTTAAGGGGATTTATTAGAGTTTAAAAAGAAATGTAAGATTTTTCCCGCAATTTTGAATATTTTCGTCTGACTCCTTGCATACATCATCTAAATATTAGTCCCTCGGCTTAGACGAAGCTGGGATTTTGATAAAATGTTTATATTTTGTTTAACAAAAAAATTGGAGGAACAATATAGAAAAATTGCAGTGACACTCAGTCTAGCCGTATATGGATTCTCGAGGCACTCAATCGACCCTCGTAAAACTCACGAGGCAGACTCCCTGGAGCGCAGTGAATTGCTCGTAAATAAGGACCCCTTCATTCTTATGAGATGCAAACCAGTTACAAAACTGTGATCAGGAAGGTATGGCTTGATTCAATTTTAATGAGCAGAATTAGCTTATTGGCATAGTTCGAAAAAATTTAAAAAAAGATTGATAAAAATCGGTTAATATTTGCAGTAATTATGGAAACATTGAACTATATATAAAAGTGTACCCTTTGCCGAAAACTTTACATCTACTCCCTCGATCGGAATAATGAGCATTCAATTAAAAAGTCTTATTAACTTCGTATAATAAGCCTTACTAAATTAATCATCAGTTTTTTAATTAATCTTGTGAGAAAATCTTACTGAAGCAGTTAGTAATCGACTTCGCTCGATAAAAATTATCATTTTTATGTTGTGCATTTGAATTACAAATAATAAACATTGAGATAAGATGAAGATGATCACATTTAATTCAAACAAAAATTGAGGGTGAGTGGTAAACACTTTATTGATATATAAACGGGAAAAGTTTTTACAAGTTATGTTTTTTCCACATGTAACAGCATCCTTGAATTGCAAAATTTTACACTTTTCAGTTCAGAAATATCACTTCGCGAATTTCAAAGTTCGAATCCGGGTATTGGGAAAATATTTAAATTAAAAACAAACAATGAATTGTGGTAATGAGTCCACCAACTTTTATTGCAGGCAGGCCTTTAATCTTTATATAATTTTCACATAATCTTGTTAAAGCAAGACAATTCATACTTCCAAAACCATTGTCTATATTATGCTTATTTTCTGAGCGCTTTATTGATGCTTGTGAAATTTTTATTACAGTTTTTGCGGCATTTAAAAAAATATATATTTCTATTTAGGATGTTAGTTTTTACGAAGAAGCCAAAAACTACGCGTTCCAACTGAAAATTATTTATAACAAAAAGTTTAAGAATTTAGACAAACCCGCAGCTTTTAGGTACTTGTGTAAGAGAAGATAGTTATGAACAGTAATACCTTGTTGAAACACCTATGTTTGCGAGGTTGCATCATTTATTACTTTGGTAAGTTCAGGTGCCGATAAAAATTAAACAAATTACGAAACAACACCTATCTAGCATTAACAAAGCAGAAAATACTTACAAGCTATCATAATTGGTATAAATATTTTGTTTACTACCTGCAATTAATCAATAAATCACTTCAAGTTAAAAGAAGGCAATGTTTCAAAATTTGAAGAAACCCGCATCTTTCTGGCATCATACAATTTAATTGTTATTAATAGCAATAATAAGTTGTGAGAAAGTTCTTCACCTTACTCTGATTGAAAATTGAATAGGAATAGTAAAATGTTTGAGAAAAATAGTATTTTCTACAATTATTCTAAGGGAATATTATTAACAATAATGATTAATTGTTTAAACCGTTATGTTTATTCAAGTTAATTAAGTATAAACTGACTATTATTGAAAATGGTATGTATGAAAACAAAATGTACAAAAACGTCTTCATTTCTTATGGGAAATGTTTCTTGCACTTCATGGGGCTTGCGCCACCTCTCAGCATTATTTTTTGAATTTTTTACAAAACCGGAGAAACGGAGGTATGTGTATGCGTACGTGAATATGTATATGTATGTGCATGTGCAAATATTCAAAGGTATGAAATTCTGCAATTGAAAAATGCTGTTACATGTTTCAAAAACATAAATTGTAATAATTTTGTCCATTTATATATGAACAACATATTTACCATTAATATCTTGATCCTTAATTTTTGTTTCAATTGAATATGTACATTTTAATCTCATCTCAATGCTCATTATTTGAAATTCAAGAGCGCGAAATGAAAGTGTAGTGACATTTCCTAATATGTACTATTCAACTAAATACTTATTATTTAGATTGAAGGAGTAGCAAAAAGAACATTAATAAACTACAATTGTGCACTTAAAGAAGATGTACAAATTTATTAATAATTACTGTTTCATCTGACTCGAGCTTTTCGATTCATTCGTAAAAAACAGGAATAAAAATAGCAGAATAAAATATTGGACAGGAAAACTCGATTAATTTATCCTTATGACTTTTTTTCAATAAAAAGAACGTTGTTGCTTAAAAGCCGTACAAGATTATCGCAACAACTGTTTGAGCTTTTTCGAAACATTGACAATGCAATATGAGTCGCACAAAAAATAATTAAAAATCGAAAATTCGGCTTTGCGTGCACTACAAAAAGACGTACAAGACAAAAGTTATTCATAAAAAAAGAGCTACCAATATGTCATTGATTATATTTGAATAGGATGCGTAGTATTTGGTTTCTTCGTAAAAACTCACATTCTAAATAAAAATAAAAAATTTTTCAAAAATGCCACAAAAGCTGAAATAGAAATTTTACAAGTGTGAATAAAGCGCTCAGAAATTAAGAATAACGTGGACAGCAGTTTTTAAAGTATAAATTTTCATGCTTTGAAAAGATTATGTGAGAATTATATAAAGATTGAAGCTTAATTGCAATAAAAGTAGGTGGAGTTATTATCAGATTTCGGTGTTTCTTTTTATTTTGTATATTTTCTCAAAATCTGGATTTGAACTTGAAAACTCGCGAAGTGACATTCACTCTCTTATATAAGGATAAAGTATTTACCACTCACAGCTTTAACCTCATTTTTTGTCTACATTAAATATGAAGATCTTCATCTTATCTCAATGTTCATTATTTGAAATTCAAGTGAACAAAATGAAAATGATCATTTTCAACGAGTGAAGTCGTTTACTACCTGCTTTAGTAAGATTCACAAGTATGTGCTTACAAGATCTCACAAGATCTCACAAGATTAACTAGAAAATTGATAATTAATTAAGTAAGGATTATTATTTTAAGTTAATAATACTTCTTAGTCAGTACTTTTTAATTAAATACTTATTATTCAGATTGAGGGAGTAGATTGTCAAGTTTTCGGCAAAGGGTAAACTTTTGTATATAGTTCAATGTTTCCATAATTACTGCAAACATTAACCCATTTTCATGAATCTTTTTTTCAATTTCATCGAGTTATGCCAATAAACTAATTCTGCTAATTAAAATTAAATCCAGCCATACCTTCCTGATTTCAGTTTTGTAACTAAACACTATATTTTTTTATTTTAAGACCTTCAAACTGTAAAGCTGTAAATTTTTTGTGATTGTAGCACAGAAATAGCCAACATTTTTCGCAAATGGGCTTTTTGAATAAAAAAATTTGTTAAACATCTAGTACATACTCTCTTAAAATTATTTGCTTGAAATCTCATTTTTAATATGGTAAATAAAAATATTGGTGTTTCAAACACAGATAGCTGAGTCTGTACATTGTGTCCTATCTTCTTCTTTTTGTTTTTCAATTTCCTAACCTCTTACCTCTTTTCACATTAGCATCAGAGAAGGTATTAGATAAGCATCTTAAAATGAAGTTCAAGTTTGTTATCCAACCATTTTGGATGAAAATTTAAAAAGTGAGCACATTTTTAATATTTTTGAGACGACTTTTTTCAATACTCAAACATTTTCTGTACAGGTATCCATGGTATTCAACAAGGGGAGCAATTTATCCTAGTGACCTGTTTGATTAACAGAAAAAGATAATGACAAAATTTCTTGCAAGTGATTTTTTGGAGGGATGAAGTTTTTTCAGAGAACTTCACGTCATTCAAAATACATTTCCCGCGTGGAAAAGGTTCAATGGGTGAACCATGGCTCAACAATGGCATAAGCGTGAAATAACCATGAGGTGAGCTTGGGTTAACCGTGGGTTGATCGAGGGTTAACCGTGAGGTAAGCCTAAAGAAAACGTGGCTCGAAATCGGGCCAATGTTCACCTACAATCATCCCACGGTTGTCCCATCCTTATGAACAGTGGGTCAAGCATGGCTAATGGCCCATCTGCCATGCTTCGCCCACAGTCGAAAGTGATTTGGTTGAAATTGAACGTTGGCACAATATTCGAAGATGGACACAATCTAATAAATTTCTTTTATTTTACTTTGCGCAATTTTTTTAAGAACCCGCTAGAATAAAGTGTGCGTGGGTCAAGCATGGCAAGAAACTCGAAAATATCTAGTTAGCATGAGTCCGGGCTGAATACTAGGATGCCAGCCAGCCTTGCTCTTGTCCTTCTTCCTTGCTTAGGACACGCTGAACACAAATTAATATTCTTAAGAACATTAAAGTGTCAGAGAAAATTAACTTGCGTTTAAAATGGAAGCCTTAGGTTTGACAATACCAGGTGTATACATATGAAACCGGTATTGCCATTTAGCGGCCAGTAGGCACACTTGTAGGCACTGTCGGAACTTACCATTTGTGCTAATTGGCGTA
>NC_046665.1:29042759-29047788 GCF_010883055.1 Belonocnema kinseyi | reverse complement strand
GGCGCATACTTTGAATAAAATATTTGTTATCATTCTCTTGAAATAAATGTGTTTTTTTCTTGAAAAAATACCGGTTTCATATGTATACACCTGGTAGTTTGCACGTCTGTAAATGACAAATTCACTACTTGGGTCTAGAAGGCCGTGCACCGGGTAGCTTAGCACGTATTTTTCAAAAACTTTTTTCAGAATTTCAATTATGCTAACTGCTAAAGTAACTACCAATCGCGGGTCGACTATCCGGTCGAACCGGATCGAGCACACATTACTTTATTACGTAGGTTACGAGAAGTTTTAAAAAATTCAAAGTTTGTGAATAACGAAAACAATTCTAAACGGTGAGTTGATGAGCCAGGTACCAACAGTCGCGGACCAGGTAGTGAGCTCCGTGTGGCGCAACCTGGTGCGCCCGGATCGTCTACTGACTATTTTTACTTATTTTGGCTGTTGGAACAATTTAAATTTTGAAAAAGTTCTTGCAGAATACGTGCTAAGCTACTTGGTGCCCGATTTAGTTCACCCGGTTGGTCTACGCTTAATTTTTAGTTATTATGGCTGTTGGAGCAATTAAAATATTTGAAAAAGTTCCTGCACAATACGTGCTAAGTTGCCTGGTGCGCGATTCAATTCACCTAGATCTTCGGCTCATCATCGGTAGTTATTTTGGCAGTTTACACAATTTGAATGGTTAAAAGTTCCCGTAAAATACGCGCTTAACTACCTGTCGCGTGACCCGATGCACCCGGGTTGTCGATTTACCATTTGGAATCGTTTTTGTTATTCACAAAATTTAAGGGGGTAACCCGGTTTGAAGTTTTCAGAAAAACGAATTTTTTCTTTTTCAGTCCCTATGTCTCCTTGGAAATAAGGTAGAAAATCTTTTTGACCTCAGAACGTATCAGAAGTGGCCGAAAAATGAATTACTTCGAATAGCCTTGAGCTGTCGGAACGCACAATTTTTCGTACTTCGAACTTCAAACGCGTTTATCTCGAAACGCGTTTTTTGGGGTCGTCGCCACGATTCCAGCCAATCTACTGGGCCAATTTCATTCAATTTTTTTTTTAAATGTTCAGAAAAGACTTGGCTATCGCATGAACCTCGGTCTTGATTCTTCATTAACAATTTGATCTAGTTAATGTTAAAAAAAGTGAGAAAAAGACGAAAAATCACAAAAAAACTTTCTCACTTTGTTTATTAATTAATATTTTTCATAATTGAGATTCATGCTATAGTCATTAATGTGCTCTTTACAAAAAATTTTGGTTTTTGTGTTTCAGATGACGCAAAGTTTAAAAATCACGGCGACCGTTTTTCAACATAACGTCATTAGATCGCCCAGTAATTGGCCGGATATTGATAAAAAATAAATTTTTTCCGTTAGTTAATAACATGCCTTACGATCGTCGACTCACCATTGGTAGTTATTTTGGCATTTAGCACAATTTAAATTCCTAAAAATGTCTTGTAGAATACGTGCTAAACTACGTGAGGTGCGACCTGGTGCACTCGATTGTCGACTGACCATTTCTAATTGCTTTCGTAATTAACAAAATTTAAGTTTGTAAACATGTCTCGTAGAATACGTATTAAACTACCTGGTGTTCGAACTGCTGCACCCGGATCGTCTACTCACAATTTTTAGTTAATTTGTCTGTTGAAGCAATTCAAATTTTCAAACATTCTGGAAGAGTACGTGAAAAAGTTACTTGGTGTGCGATTTGGTTCGCCCGGATCTTCGGCTCATTGTTTTGTAATTATTTTGGCAGTTGACACAATTTAAATGATTAAAAAGTTCTCGTGGTCGAATTACCGTTTAGAATTGTTTTCGTTATTCACAAAATTCAAATGTTTAAAAACTTCTCGTAGCCTACGTAATAAAGTACCTAGTGCTCGATTCAGTTCATCCGGATCATCGACTAATCATTGGTAGTTATTTTTGCAGTTGGCTCAATATAAATTCCTGAAACGTTCTCTTAGAATACGTACTTAACTATCTGGTGCGCAGCCCGCTGCACTTGGGTCTTCGCGTTACAATTTGGAATTGTTTTCATTACTCAAAAAATTTAAAAGCTCTTTTAGAATACGTATTAAATGACCTGGTCCTTGATCCGGTTCACTCGGATCGTCGACTCTCTATTAGTAGTTATTTTGGCAGTTAGCACAATTTAGATTCCTAAAAATGTCACCTCACCATTTCGAATTGTTTTCGTTAGTCACAAAATTTCGATTTTTTAAAGCTTTTTTAGAATACATATTGAACGAACTGGTGTTTGATCTGGTGCACCCGGATCATCCGCTGACAGTTTTTAGTTAGTTTGGCTGTTGAAATAATCTAAATTTCGAAAAAGTTCTTTTAGATTACGTGCTAAGCTACCTGGTGCGCGATTCGGTTCACCCAGATCATCGACTTGTCATTAGTAGTTATTTGGCAGTTGCCACAATTTAAATTCTTAAAAAGTTCTCGTAGAATACGTGCTAAGCTACCTGGTGCGCGACCCGGTGTACCCGGGTAGTGAACTTATCATTTAGAGACGTGCAGACTATTGGCAAACCTAAAGTTTCCATTTTAAATGCAAGCTAATTTTCTCAGACACTTGCATGTTCTTAAGAATATTCATTTGTGTTTAGCGTGCCCTAAGCATGGGAGAAGGACAAGAGCAAGGCTTGCGCCCCTTCTCTATGGAACGTGTTAGCACTTCTTCTTACCACGGGGTATTAAGTTTCCCTGCATAAGGAAAAAAGAGTTCGGACCTGGTCATGATGAGTAGGCCTAAGAAATCCGGCAGATAACAATGACCTGGTACCCACAACGAGGATGACCCTTATGGGTTGGAGTTGATGGTTAGTAGGGTGGAAGTATCAGTGTGAATACGACTAAGCAGCGAACATCAAGTAGCACTCGGCTGCCAAAACAGCTTCTTAAGTCAAAAAGTGAACTAACGTTTCGAGGGCTGAATGTAACCAGAAAATGGTCACTCAAACACTGTCCTCTGATAACGGGCAACCTTCCAGTGTAAAAGTACCTTATTTTCACAAGCGAGGGCTCTGTGGCTAATGCGGTTCCTTACCTCGAGTGGTAAGGCTGAAGGTGAGGCTTTAAATAGCCACAGCTCAAAAGCCAAAGCCACCGAGAACGATGGGACTGTAGGAGGCCTTAGGAAAAGAAATATAGTACTGCAGCCAGAAGGAAGTACCATCGTCAGCAACTTGAGTCGCAGCGCGAGGTAGCTCTTAAGCCAGAGACCCCAAAACGGTCTCAGTCTGATGGCAGTATTGCAAAGGAGATCAGGGCGAACAAGAGGGGTAAGGTCGGAGACCCAGGAGGCTCCTGCAGTCTCGCCCTTTAAAGCCACCTGAAAATGGCCGTTTTCCGAGAAAGCTTCCGGCAAGGAAAGTTCAGCGTGGAGCAAGCAGCGGGCATAGAGGCGGCCTTTGAGAAAATGATCGCCGGGGTAATACCTGGAGACATTATCCCGGGGCTTGAGGATAACCGGTATAAGAGTGGTGTGTTGATCGTCGTCTGCGCGGATGAGATGTCTAATACATGGCTCATCGGGGCAGTAGGCGGTTTGAGATCTTTGAAAGGTGCGAGAATCAAGATAATTGATTCTAAGGACCTTCCCAAGCCTGTCAAGCTCATTGCTTGGATACAAGGCAGTTCTGAAGAACCTGCATTTATCCTCAGGAAGATGAATATCCAAAACCCTACATTAAGGGTGGATAATTGGTCCATAATCAACATGAAGAGAGACAGCAAATCAACCCAGTTAGTCTTGAGTGCGGGCACCTCAGTCTATGAACATGTAGAGAAGCTCGATTGCAGACCTTGTATGGGGATGAGAAGGATCCAAGTGAAGGTTCCGTCTAAGCGTAAGAACGGTACGGGGGTAGCAGAAGAGCAGACCACCTCAGAACGGTCGAAGGATCTTGCTGCTTCATAATGAACAGCGCCAAATCTTCATCTTTGGATTTTATCCAAATAAATCTTTACCACTGTAAAGCTGCATCTGCCATCCTAAGCAGACGTGTTACAGTGAAACATACGGCTTTTGCAATAATACAAGAACATGGTGCTATGAAGTGGAGGTGAAAGGCGTAAACCAGAAATACGGCTCTATTTTATGCAATAGCTCTGAGGAAACCCCCTGGACAGTCATATACGTTAGAAGGGATATCGAATTTTTTCAGCTTACCGAGCAGCATCATACGATATGAAGCAGTAAGAACATCAACAGCAGACGTTTTTCGCTGACAGCTGACATATCTGATATAATCGGGTATAGGAAGCCGAGAGCGACCGACTGGGATGGTTACAGGGAAGATCTCGGAGAGACCTTCGCAAGCATACCCGGAAGGATTAGGTCAATTGATCAGTTGATATTTGCTGTGAATATAATAGGGAAATTAATGAATAAATCGTACGAGGACAACTGTCCTGTTCGAGTTAGGAAACCCGACCAGCATTGTAACGCTACTTTTTCAAATAAAAAGAATGTAAAATTTGAAGGTCTCTCAGTAGCGCACTTAACACCCTAAGTAGAGAAATTAAACTATATGAGATATGATTCTTCCGATAGTTTCTGAACTAACAGTTAGATACAAAAAAAAATCAGATTATTGGACGCCAGTCCTTGCTTGGGACAAGAGCCAACCAATTCAACCAAATTGAGTGAGAAACGATAAAGGTAAACGGAATCTATATTCCAAACGGAAAAGGGGAACCTCACGGAACGCTAAGCGTTTCAGGCTAAACGATAAAAAGGGGGGGGGGCTCACTGACTTCGATTAAAAGGGTAAACCTTAAGTTAAAATACGAGACAATCAAAAAAGATAAAGAAAAGTATAGACGAAAATCTCTACAGAAACAATAACAACAACAAAATAAGATAACAAAAGGTAATAGATTTCAAACTAGTTAAACATGGGTACAATGAGACTACAAAAAAGAACATGTTTATAGTTCAAGCATAGTTATAATAACAAAAATAAGAAAAGAATATAGTCTCGACAATATAAATCGCAAATGGG
>NC_046665.1:29032460-29042659 GCF_010883055.1 Belonocnema kinseyi | reverse complement strand
GGGGGGGGGGGCTCACTGACTTCGATTAAAAGGGTAAACCTTAAGTTAAAATACGAGACAATCAAAAAAGATAAAGAAAAGTATAGACGAAAATCTCCACAGAAACAATAACAGCAACAAAATAAGATAACAAAAGGTAATAGATTTCAAACTAGTTAAACATGAATACAATGAGACTACAAAAAAGAACATGTTTATAGTTCAAGCATAGTTATAATAACAAAAATAAGAAAAGAATATAGTCTCGACAATATAAATCGCAAATGGGGGGTTCTTTGTGACAAATAGATGAGGTGTTTCTCCAAAAATAGATAAATTAAAACTCGATTTTCGGAATAAAACAAGGGTTCCCTAAAATTAGCCCAAATGAGGGTTTCTAAAATAAAAACCAATGAGGTTTTAGAATCGGGTACGAGAAGGAGTTTTCAGAAACTCAAAAGGGGTTTCAGAAATAAACTCAAAATTCGGGAAATTCTTCCATCGGAATTATATGTATTAGAGTCTGAACGAAAATCAAATTAATCTATAGAGGCTATCATCATCAAATTTATACCCTAATTCAGGGTACAGGCGCTAAAAGGGGTACCAAGAACATAAAAGTGTCGATTAAACTTTCATAATTATGGAATGATCCGGCACTACACGGGGTATCGGGAACCCACAAGGGTCGAGAAATCAGAAATATTTTGGGGTATTATGAACCAAAAGGGGTATTAGTAACAAATAAAAGTATCGAGAAAACTTTTATAATAATTTTTGGGCAGGTCGGCATTGAAAATGATCGAGGAAACTATAATAATTTCGGGGTATTTTGACATTAAAAAAAGGTATAGATAATGTAAAATGATCGAGAAAACTATAATAATTTTGAGGTATTTTGACATCAAAAAGGCGCATATACAACACGAAAAGGGTTCGATAAATCTGCATTCATTTTTAGGGTATTTCGGTATAAAAGGGTATGAAAAAGATAAAAGGTTCGATAAAACTTTAATAACTTTGGAATATTTTTGTTCAAAGTGGGTATGAAAAAGATAATGCGTCCGATAAAACTCTAATAACTTTAGGGTATTTCGATTCATAAAAAGGGTGTAAAGAAGATAAAACGGTAGCGAAAACTTTAATCTTTTGGAGTTATGTCGGTACCAAAATGGTATCGAGAAGATAAAACGTGCGATTGCTTTTTAACAATACGGGGGTATTTCCGTATATATAAAAAACCAGCGGAATCAGGGATGGCTCGGGAACACTTTAGAATATATACAAAAAGAAACCTCATCATGAGATCGGAAAATTGTGGGAATCGGTAACATATCAGCGCAAATTTGGCCATGTACAAAAGTCAGGGGGTGGGGGACAGAGAACACATTAAACCAAATTCATGAATTCAAGGAAATTGTTACATTATAACACCAATTTTATAAATTCAGAAAGCTTACGGGGGTCGGCAACATATCATATTCGACAACAGAAATATTATAAAAAATTCGCAATTTCAAGAAAATTAAGGGGGATCGGTTTCATGTTACATAGTACTCATTTCTTGGTGATTCAACACTCCAGATTGTTTGAAAATTATTTAATCACACACGCTTGAATAAATCATTAATGAAAGAGAGTTTCTACCTTACACAAACTGGGATGAAAGGAAGACGAGAGCACGTGTTTACAGATTGAGTTTACAGACGCCAAGAGAGAGATTTTCGCGCTTACCGGCGCATATAAGAAACAGGAGGAATCACACGATTGGGGTAAAAAGTTTATGCGCACAACTTAATTTCCGTAATTCGCAACGATCGAGGGAAAGACAGCCGACGAGAGAAGCGAAAGTCGTTCTCTCGATAAAAGGGTCGGCTGTATACCGTTGCTGAGGTGAAGGACCAGGAGCCCCTTATCCGAATTACAGGTGCGAAATAGGCTTCCCGATGCTCCCGATAAAGAGAAAACAACGTTAAAAGCCAAGAAATGTCTGTTCACAATGTGGACATTGCTAACGATAATTATTATTAGGTGAGATTACCTATCCTTTTTTAGAATTTTGGTGGTAACGCCTCGGTATATCCTCACCAGGAACGTGCCTTGGATCTCAGGTGACCAAAAGAAATGATCCATTCTATCCTTTATGTGTAGACTTAGCTATCTGATGATTAGCTAGCTAATGATCCATTCTATCCTTTATGAGTAGACTTCAGCTATCTGCTGAAGTTGAAGGTGGGGGATGGATCTAATGGATCGTTTGCGTGGATGGAGCAAATCTGCGTGGTTCTCGCTCGAGACCGCGGAATTAGGAAATTGAACAAAATAAGAAAATGTAAAACAGCCCTACTTTCTTAAATTTAACGCTACAAACATATAAAATATACTAACATCACAAAATATTAATTGAAAACTTTAACACTGCCAACAGTGGACATGACAGAATCGGTTATCGAATGCGTAGAACACCTCATGAAGGTGCACTTTCCCGGTTCCGGATCTGGGTATCGGTCGGAGGAAGAAGCTGTTAGGCTGAATCCCACTGACGGCCCGGTTCAGATCGCCAATGGGAATAATTGTAGAATAGCGAGCCGGATTGTCACACAATCAATAATAAGATGGGTTTTTTATCGTTTTGATCCATACAAGGCTGCTAGAGAAGACGATATTTTTCCGGCGTTGATTCAAGAAGGTTTGAATGTACAAACAAGACCGCTGTGTACCATCCTTAGGGTGTGCATAGCTATGGAATATACCCCTACGGTATGGAGGAAAGTCAGAGCGATTTTTATACCAAAGCCGGGGACGGACTCGTACTATGAGTCTACGTCATTCAGTCCGATTATTTTAACTTCCTTTATGTTGAAAACATTGGAAAATTTAGTAGATTTTCAGTTTAAGGAGGAAATCTTACCAGACAGATCTCTTCATACTAATCAATTTGCCTCGCAGAAAGGTAAGTCCACTATTGACGCATTTCATGCTATTACCTCCCGCGTTACAAAAGCGGGACGAGAAGGGGATGTAGCGATAGCAGCGTTTTTAGACATACAAAGTGCTGTCAGTAACACCCCAATAAACTCTATATTTAAGCCAGCTGGAACGACGTATGGGCGGAATCGCACCCATGCTCTGATTCATTTAAGCTGCGCATGCGCCAACATTTCTTATCACCTCCATTTCAGTACCTTCGTAGTTAGACTTGCTCCAGACAATAGGTGGCTGGTTTCTATGCTATGCGACAGGATTGTCCAATCTTCGCTCCACGGTAGCAGCGTGAAAGCAATTATTTATTAACTATATTTCACTAATTAATAGCTGAATGTATATTTAATTATAGCGATCAAAAAACCAATTTTTGTAGGAATTTCCATTAAGGTTAAATTATAAGTTTTAAACTTATATATCAGAGAATTTAAGTTATATATATGAGTCAGGTCAGCAAAACTCGTGAAATCGCTGCGCACGCATGTCACGGATTTCGCCGCCGGTTTTTTATGTGAAAGTACTCAATAAAAGAAGAGGATCGGCGACGTCGCAATTTATTCGTCTTGATGGGAGCTTTTACCCTGTTTTTAGATTTTTTGATGTCATCCACTACATGATGAGATATGCGAATTTCAAAATAGCATTTTTTCGAAAATAGCCCATATTGATACCCCAAAATCTTTTTACAGGCAGAACCAATTTTCACGAAAATTGCACAAAATAATCTTCCAAAATCCCTAAACAAAAAACAAAAAGACCTGAAAGGTATTTGGGCCTTGTTCCGCAGATAAGAAATTTTTCTTTTGGTGCTTTGACTGTGTTGCGTCGCAGGCTAGCCGCCGCTCGGCCAGTATAGTAGTGCGGTGGCGCCATTTAATGGACTCATTGTCACCTGTTCTCCAAAATAGACCCCAAAATTTAAAGTAAATGCACACGTAATTATATGTTTCGTCTCTTAGGTTTGTAGTTTAAAACTTGTTTTGTCAACAATAGCGAGGAAATTAATTTAAAAACTTCAGGACGTTTTAAGACAATTTGGTTTTTTGGAAAATTGGGCATAAGACTATTCTTCAGTACTTTCGTTGGGTGAGAATCAGCGGCTTAGGCTATCTTGGAAAAGCTGAATGCTTTTCAGATTTTCACTGTTTTTAGGATAGTGTTGTCAATTTAAAAGATTCTATCTTTTGTTAAAAAATTTTACGTTAAAAGTTAACTTTCAAGTTAATAAATGATTTTGCGTGTCAGTGATCTATACTTGAGAGTAATAATGAATTATACTTGAAAATTTTAGATTTAATTTAGATGAAAATATGAAGAAAGCGTGATATGTTACCAATAAATATATATTAGTTACTAATAAAGTTACTTGTAGAAGACGCATAAACAAGGTGAAATCCAGAATTTATGCTAGTTCCATGATTTTCTTGACAGAAAAACTGCATAAAAATAGTAAAAGCTGACAAAACTCGTTCTTGACTATGTTGTGAATATACAGATTATCGTTGCATTTTTCTTCATCAAATCTCTTGAGAACATTTTATTTCAAACTATTTAAACTCCGCAAAAGAAATTAATAATTAATTACACACTTGTTTATTTTGATATTTTTTATTTAAGATTAGATAACTAGATTTTCAGAACTTCGGCCAATCTAGAAAAGCTTTCAGTAAGATCACTGACACGCAAAATCATTTATTAAATTGAATGTTAACTTTTAACATAAACTTTTTCAACTATTGCTAATTCTCCAAAAAACAAAATTGATTTAAAACGTCCTGAAGATTTTAAATTAATTTCCTCGCTATTTTTGACTAAACAAGTTTTAAACCACAAACCTAAGAGACGAAACATATAATTACGTGTGCATGTAATTCGAATTTCGAGGATTGTTTGAAGAACAAGGTCCAAATACCTTTCAGGGATTTTTGTGTTTTCTTTAGAAATGTTTGAAGATTATTTTGTGCAATTTTCGTGAAAATCGGTGCTGGCAGAAAAAAGATCTTGGTGTATCAATATGGGCTATTTTCGAAAGAGCGCTATTTTAAAATTTGCATATCTCAGCTTGTAGAGCATGCAATAAAAAAATCTAAAAACGCGGTGAAAGCTCGCATCTAGACGAGCAAATTGCGACGGCGTAGATCATATACATTATCTAATTAACGTTACAGTGGCATCCGGAAAGTGCCCTCATTTTTCGAAAAATTGCAAGTGCCTAATGCTCCGTATACACGCTGCAATTACGTAAAAGCATTAGAACACATGTTTAAATTAAAGTTGGAGCAATACAGAAAAAAGTGCGACTTATGGATCAAAATTGATCGAAACTGAAAGGTTCTAGAATGTTTCGAAAATCGCGCTTTTGTAAAAATTTTGAACTTGCACGGAGAATTTTTGAATCTCGAAGAAAATGGTCTAAAAAATATTCAAAATGTGTCCACTTTTTGAATTTCAATCCATAATGGCTGGCTAACGAACTTTACCTTAAGTTTAGGACACTGAACGAGTATAACAACGGCCAAACTAATAAATTAATTTTTTCAAAAGTTATCTTGTTTACAGGCAGACATACATACATACATACAGACAGACAGACATAGACAGACACATTCGTGAAAACCTGCACTGTTTAAAATTTCTATTGGAAACATCCAATACATGTATTGGAAGTTTATTTCCGAAGCGAAAAATTAGAACATCAAATGGTAAGTTCGCTACCCGGGTGCACTGGTTCGTGCACCAGATAGTTAGCACATATTCTATGAGAACTTTTTAAGAATTCAAATTGTGCCAATTGCCAAAATAACTACTATTAGTGAGCCGACGAACCGGGTGAATCTAGTCGCGCACTAGGTAGCTTATCACATATTCTACAAGAAATTTTAAAAAATTTAAATTTTGCAAATAATGAAAACAATTCAAAATGGTTAGTCGACGACTCGGGTGCACAAGGTCGCGCCCCAGGTATCTTAGCACGTATTATATGAGAACTTTTTAAAAATTTAGATTGTTCAAACATCAGCAATTACTAAAAATTGTGAGCTGACGATCCGGGTGCACCAGATCGAGCACCAGGTAGTATAATACGTATTCTACGAGAACATTCAGAAAATTAAAATTTCGTCATTAATGAAAAGAATTCAAAATGGGCAGTCGACGACTCGGGTCCACCAGGTCGCGCCCTAGGTATCATAAAACGTATTCTACGAGAACTTTTTCGAAATTTAGATTGTTTCAACAGCCAAAATTACTAAAAATTATGTGTCGACGATCCGGGTGCTCCAGGTCGAACACAAGGTAGTTTAAAACGTTTTTTACGAGAACTTAAAAAATTTTAAATTTCGTTAATAATGTAAACAATTCCAAATGGTGGTTCGACGACCCGGGTGCAGCAGGTCGCTTCTCAGGTAGTTTAGCACGTATTATACGAGAACTTTTTCAAAATTTAGATTATTCCAACAGCCATAATTAGTAAAAATTAGACCCGACCTGGGGCGCGACCTAGTGCACCCGGGTCCTCGACTAACCATTTGAATTTTTTTTTGTTATTCACAAACTTTAAATTTTTTAAAGTTCTCGTAGAATACTTATTGCACTACCTGGTGCTAAATCTTTAAATTATACTTTTAAGATTATAAATCATCTATCATGTATAATAACGTCTTCGATAACATCATATCTTTAAAAAAAGGTGTAATTTTCACAACAAAATTATCCTGGCCAGTGCCCGGTCGGCTCCCGACTTGGTGATTCAAGAAAAATGTAGCCCGACCGACTCCCGACCGGTTCCTGTTTATGAAAACCAGTCAGGGGTAGCCCGGCCGGTATCCGACCAGAAACCTTGTTGTCGTAGAGCCAACTGGGGAAATTACTACACGGGTATATATGCCGTTTCACGTCAAAGGGATCATGGCTGTGGACAAAATTGTAATCAACTTATAGAAGCCATTTTCGGCTTCAAATTTTCGTTAAACAAATTAATTTCAAAATAAACGTGGCCTTCTGTAAAAACCAATATGTTTGATCCAATATGGTGGCTCAAAATTATTAAAATTGTGGGCCAGTTGTTAACTACTGAGAAAAAATCACATACCACAAGAAAAAACAACCCTGTTTTCAGTTTAAAAGAAAGCTAACAAGTTGTTCTTTCAAACTTAGTTCCATTTTTTTATAATTAAAAATGGCGGCCCAAATATCGCGTCTTAAAGTTTAAAAAATGCTGAAAACCGCATAAACAGAAGCTATTAAACGGCTAAAAAAAGTTATTGCTTTTGTTTTCAATATTAAAACAAAGATTTTAATTTTTTCTTACAAACCTAGTTTAATTTTTTTTTAAATTCAAAATTGTCGCCCAAATATGGCGTGTTCAAGTCGCGAACTAATTGAAAAACGCATAAAAAGAAATTATTAAACGGCTGAAAAGTCATTATTGCTTTTATTTTTGATATTAAAATAAAGACTATTGTTTGGTCTTTCAAACTCAGTTCAACTTTCTTTCAAATTCATCATGGTGGCTCAAAAATAGCGTCTCAAAGTTGCAAAATGCTGAGAAACGCATAAAAAGAAGTTATTAAGTGGCTAAAAAGTCGTTATTGCTTTTGTTTTTAATCTAAAAACAAAGTTTGTTATTTGTTCTTTCAAAACCCAGTTTGATTTTTTTCAAATTTGAAATGTCAGCCCCAACATGGCATCTAGTAGTTACAAAATGGTCAAAAACATACATATAAAAGTCTTTATACGATTTTTAATAAATTTTTCAGTTAACAAAATTCAAAGTTTACTCTCTGCGTTTAAAAAGGTTGAAACTGTCTCAGCTAGAGCTTAGGGAATGTCTTACAGAGCAAGAAATAATACTGCATTGCGATTTTTCAGAAAATTACACTTAGGTTGCATAGAATGCCGCATCAGGTTTTCACTTTAATGCGAACGAATGCAGTATTCATTCTGTGATTATACATTATAAAAAAGAAAATGAAATAAACCATCAAAATTGTATATTATCTTCTGACTGTAGAACTCATGATACAACTGCAGTTTATGTCATGCAGAATATTATTACACCTGAAGTACAAAAATTATGTCCCAAAGTTCAAAAGATCATGTGTGTGTCAGATAATGCAAGATAGCATTAAAAGAATAAATATCAAATGGTAAAGTTAATGCATCATAAAAGTGACTTCGGTCTTAATGCTGAATAGCATACTTATGTTGTAGTGCATGGTAAAACTCAATGTGATTCTGTAGCTATAAAATTTAAAACTGATTCTTACCGTGCTAGCTTGCAAGCTAGACAAAATGATGTAAATTTAAAAAGTGAATCTCTGTTTACATGGGCAAAAAGTCACTTTGAAAATATACAATTCTTTTCTTATGATCGAAAAACGTATGATAAGGCTAAAAGATTTTTAAATAAAAGATTTACTAATCCTGCTTCAGTCACTAGAATTCATGATGCCCATGGGTTTTCTGTAAATTCAAGTGAGCTGGTAATTAAAAGATTTTCTTCCGACTCAAAACCTTTAAACATAATAAGCTACAAATTTAATTAAGCATAAGAAACAATAAACAAAAAATTTTAATTAAGAAAAAAAAAGAAATGCGGGCTATTATTGAGACAGTCTCAACTCTGTTGAACGCAGAGAGTAAATGTTGAATTTTGTTAACTGCAAAATTTATAAAAAATTGTATAAAGATTTTATTTGTATGTTTTTGGCCCTTTTGTAACTACCAGGCGCCATATAGGGGCCGCCATTTTAAATTTGAAGACAAAATCAAAATGATCTGAAAGAAAAAACAATAATCTTTGTTTCAATATAAAAAACAAAAGCAATAACGACTTTTTAGCCGTTAAACAACTTCTTTTTATGCGTTTTTCAGCATTTTTGAGATTTTAACACGTCATATTTGGGTCGCCATTTTTAATTTAAAAAATTAAACTAGTTTTTAAAGAAAAAATAACAATCTTTGTTTTAATATAAAAAACAAAAGCAATAACTACTTTTCAGCCATTTAACAACTTCTCTTCATGCGTTTTTGAGCATTTTTGCGATTTTAACACGTCATATTTGGGCCGCCATTTTTAATTGAAAAAATTAAATTGTGTTTTGAAGAAAATATAACAAGCTTTGTTTTAATATTAAAAGCAAAAGCAATAACGACTTGTGGTATGTGCTTTTTTCTCAGTTATTAACACCTGACCCATCATTTTGATAACTTTGAGCCGCCATACTGAATTTAACATATTGGTTTCCACAAAAGGCCACATTTATTTTAAATGTACTTTCTTTAACGAATATTTTAAGCCCCAAATGGCTTCCGTAAGTTGATTGCAATTTTGTCCACAGCCATGATCCGTTTGACGTGAAACGGCACATATATATACTTTTGATCACCGCTGTATTAAACTTGAATGGTTAGACCACTTTCCTATGGTTAAAAATTTAGATGTTTAGTGCCAGTAAGCTATTTTTCTCCGAATAATACACCTAAACTTTGACAAAGGTTTCATGTTGGCCTACTTAAAAAAATGCCACAATAAATGTAAATAAATATCTACAAATGTTAGGAAATATTAGTAATGATACAGGATAAGTGAGATAAATCTTCTGAGACTTTCGTCGCCCTCAGGCTCGAAAGTGTGTAGTGGTCTTTACGTAACACGACTTGTCCATGGTTAAGCAATAATGTTTGTTCATAGTAGAAAACTACAAACAACAATTCACTCACTTTTTTTACTTCCTTCACCTTCTTTTAAAATGTAACTTTTTACAAGTATTAATAAAACAGATAAACACTCAGAGAAAAGTTTCTTTCACTTAAAGAAATTTTGTTGGAATCGAAGAAAAATATATATTGGCTCTCAGTCAAACAATTTTTTCTTCGAATTAAAGAAATATTTTGTTCGCCTTTCTTTTTATCGTTCAGCAGAATGTCTTACTGTTTGAATGACAATTTTTCTTTAACTTTAACAAAAAATTCTTTAATTCAATCAAAAATTTCTTTAATTTAAAAAAAGCTTTACTTTTTTCTACGAAAGTATTTCTTCAATTTAAATAAATTTATATTATTTCAATACGCATTTGTTTTTAATTTGAAGAAAAATTTACTTCATTGAACCTAAATATTTATTTAATTTAAAGAAATATTTTATCGGAACAACATTTTTTGTAAACAAAGCAATAATTTTGTATGTTCAGTAAATAATTTATTAGGCTTAGAAGAATTATCAATTTGAAATG
>NC_046665.1:29030375-29032360 GCF_010883055.1 Belonocnema kinseyi | reverse complement strand
TTCGGTTCGGTTTTGATTCCTCCAGAATCAAACCGAAGGGCCTATGCCAAAGCCACCGAACGCGTCCTCGGGTTACGGATAGAGGGTCCCTCTAACAAGGTTTTCTGCTGAATATGATTACAAAAATAAATAGGCAGTCGCGGACAATTGTCCAGGGGTGGTCCCGAAGGAATTAACCCCCAAGCGGAGATGTGAAAACCGTGCCGAAAGCTGAATGGCACCTGGGTGAGGTGTCTAGAACGGTGACTCTGGGATACCAGGCGACCTTTCAGAGTCAGCAGCCTTATCCTTGCATGCGGGGCTCTACAAGGATGGACGAACCCCTTTTCCCAGCTTCTCGTGGGAACAACAATGACAACACCAAACATAGTTGTAGTAAGTGCGGTTCAAAACAACAGAACGCGCAGGGCTCCCGACAATCGGTCGGCCAACAATGCCGACCAATCTAGAGCTGGGGGAGCCAATGAAAATGGATTCAATGCGATGGATCGGCGGGATCTCGCGACCTTAGGATGGACGGAGCGTCTGAATCACGACTTGCTACAGTGCTGCGATGCGAGTGTGGCCCCTGAACGGAGTTGCATGGCACGGCTGCATGCTATGTGGTGCGAGAAATACCAGGAGCCATCGCACTTTCGCAGCAACGACTGCGAAACCATGCTGAACTACTCCGTGAAAGGGGCTATGTAAGCGGAACGCCTACTCTACCACAGCTAGAACAAGCCGGCAACAGAGAAAAAGAGGCGACACTAAGACCAACCGCGGGCAGGCATCCAATAGATGAAGAGCGATGCTTTACGACCCGGAGAAACATCAACACTAAGGTTTCTCTCAAGCCTAAAGATCTGGCTGAAATGGATGAAGAGCTTCGTGGACATTTTTCCGGAGAATCCGATCTCTGGGCTATCAATTATGGTGTGTATAATGCAGCGAGAGCTTTGGCCGATGCGAACCGTAAAACAAAACTAACGGTTGATCATAAGACCAAAAGGCGAATGCATCAACTTGCCATTAAGATAGGCTGGGCAAGAAGGTACGTATCATTTGGTGTGGTTCCATGGACGAAGAACAAGCTCAGATCCCTTGATATCGGGACAAGAAAGGTTATGCACATGAACAAACGCATGCATCTTAAGTCTTCCGTTCCGCGACTGTACATCTCACGCCGTCAAGGCGGTCGCGGAATATTGAGTCTTGAATGTCTTCATAACAGGATTATTCTGGGTACAGCAAATAGAGTTGCAAATGGAAGAGACCCTCTTCTTAAAATGGTCGGGAATCGCGAAGAAGTGGGCAAAGGAGCCTTTCTGTACAAAGCAGCGGAGGAGGCTGCTGAAACACTCGGACTTCACTTCAGTATTAGGGGTGAGCAAAATGCATCAAATCTTATCTATCTCGAGTACTCACTCCTGAAAGGCCGGATTAAGAAAGCACAAGAGAAAAACTTTCGTGAACAGTTCCTCGATAAGACGATGCACGGTATCTTCCACAGAAATGTGAAGGATCAGTCAGTGTCTTGTGAGCTAACGTTTGCTTTCCTTAAATCTCCCGGATAAAAGTCGAATTTTCGGCACCAGCTGACAAAAACATCATTACCAAGGAGAATGAAAAGAAAGAGAGGTATCGTGACCTTATAAGGGAGTTGCAACGATTGTACCCAGAATATTCTGTTAAACTAATTGTCCTTATCATCGGCGCTCTTGGAGGTGCCAAGCTTTCACTTGCTAATGGCCTAAAAAGCATCCCTGCGTGTCAACAATATGCTAAAACACTTGCGGGAAAAATGCAGAAGGCGGTTGTCTTTGGGTCGCTCCGTGTTCTTAGGGTGCACGAGGCTTTTGCTGGATCGTCGTATTGATTCCTTTACAGCCTGCAACCACCTATCTCACGGTCGTGAGACGTGGTTGTGGCTTAAATTTTACCGCGATTTCGCTGGGAGCGGGTGCAATTTTCCAGATTGGCACCCGCTTCCGGCGAAATTCTGC
>NC_046665.1:29027606-29030275 GCF_010883055.1 Belonocnema kinseyi | reverse complement strand
TTGAAAATTAAAATTCGAAAATTTTTTCTAAAGCCTCCAGGGGACTTCGTTTTCGCACGAAAAAAATTTTATGTGCCCTTATTGCATCCGGACCCACAATTGTCAACCAAAAATCGAATAATTAGATTTGTAGCCAAAAAATAAATGTTCAAGCAAAGAGTTATCTTCTCAGTTCAAAAAAAAATTTAATAAAAAAAGAAAAAATTTTCAACAAAATAGTTCAAGTTTCGGCAAAAAATTTGTTTCTATTAAAAAAAGACAAGTTTTCAAAAAAATTGCGATTTTTCAACAGAAAAAATTAATGTTTAATTAAAATGATAAATCTTAATAAAAAATAATTTCTAACAAAATAACTTAATTATTAAATATATAATTTCATTTCCAAACTGAAAGATGTATTTTTTCACTGAAATAATAAATATTTAGACAGAATACTTTAATTTGTGAACGCAAAGAGGAATCTTTGAACAAGGAGATTAACTTTAAAAGCAAAAAATGATTTTATACAAAAAGATCAATTTTTCTGACAAAATCCGTAAAGTTCTAATGAAATAGTCGAGTTTTTAATAAATAAAAACAAATTATCAGTCAAATCGTGGAATTTTGAACTACCAAAGATCAAATTTTCAACTAAAAATATGACAGCTGAATTTTCACTTTATAAATTAAATTTCAACCAAGCAGCTGCATTTTCAACTAAAATTAAGAATCTTCAACTGGAAAAAAATTCCCGGTAACTTCCCGGTTTTTTTTTTGGATCGCAGAAATTTTTCACGCTCAATAAAATGAAAAAATTCAACTCTTAAGCTTACCTTTTTTCATTTTCAGTACTAAAAAATAATCTACAAATTAAAGCACTTAAAATGAAACTCTTAAATTTTAACCTTTTGAAATTAAAGTTTTAATTTTTAAATTAAAAAATGTTGTATTTCATTGCTCAATAAGTTATGCGTAAAAATGAAAGGTACTAAAACATTTGAATTGAACATTCAGATAAACTGCAAGAATTTTTAAATGTTTAAAATGAATCAGTTAAAAGATTCCGATTTAATTCTAAAACTATAAATCCAAGTTATAATTTTAAATATTCTAGAATAAAGAATCAATGAACTTCAAAATTTTCAAAATTGTACTATTTTGAACAATTTTTAGCAAGAAACGTTAGAAATTGAAAAATTAAATCATTTTTAACTAAAAATATCCTTGTAAAGCTTCAAAATTTTATTTCAAAATATTAACAAATATATCAGTTCTTTTCAATTTACTCTGCGTTATAATTATTTTTGAAACTTGTTAAGAACTTCTAAATATCTTTTAAAATGAACAGAGTTTTTTCTACAATTTAAAGAAAATCCCGGAAATTGAAACAAAATTTCTGAAAATCTTTTAGATTTATTTTAAAAAATTTTGGAAATTGTTTTAAAATCTGTTTAAATAATTTTTTAAAATAACATTCCGAAATGAAAAATTGTTTTCAGTTTTTCTAGGAATCTTATGAAATTATTTTTATTCTTTTGAAGCCTTTCACAATTCTTAAAAAGTTCCTAAATTTTTTATAAATCTGCAAAAATCTACAATTTCTTTTAAATTATGATGTGACTATTTGCACCAAAATTGGTACGAATAGCAGAATTTTGTCGAAACGAATTTCGTTTAAATTGTGTGAAATTATTTCAAGTTTTTAATTAACTTTAAACCTTTTCAAAACTTCTAAATAACTCTTAAAATTACTCAAATTTTTTCTACTACTAATAAATGTTTAATTGCTATAGAAGCACCAAAAATCCACAATTTCACTTAAAAATTAAACATAAAAAACAATCAAAATTGAAACGTGTAAAATTTAAAAGTTCTTCGAAATTTTAACGATTCAAGGCTTCCTTTCTCAAACAGTTCAGTTTCAAATTTTTAATGTTCAATAATTGGTTTAAATTTATTCGTTATAAATAAATAGTGAAATATTGCTAAATATTAAATAATTATTTTTTGTTTTTAATTTACAAATTTGAAATTAAATGGATTGAAAATTGAATATTCTGGACTGAAACAATTTTTTTAATCTAGCAAAAGGTTTTGATTACAAATAAATTATTATGAAGTTATGTTTGAGTTAAAATTAGATAGTCTGTAAAATTTCAATGGGATGTTTCCATTTTTTGTGTGACTAAGATTTTCAAAATTAATAGGTTTAATTTTTAACGCTGAAATCTAGAAATTCTTCATTTTAACGGATTAGAATCGTTTTGACAAATCAATTATTGTTCTGTTTTAAAAATATTTCCATTTGCATTTGATAAACTAACAACGGGTTATCTCAGAAATTTGCAATTCGAAACGCTTTCAATTTTGAATTATTCAAGTGTTTGAGACTGCATTCTAAAATTCTTTAAATCAAAATAAAAATGTAGAATGGACAATTTTTAAAGTAGAAGATTTTCGCATAAAGCATTGTAAACTGAAAGATGTCAGAATTGAAAAATGTAACAATTCAATTAATAGTGTTTAAAACTTTGAAAATGGAACTTGGACAGATTTGTAGTTAATTGTAAAAAAATAGTGTATTTAGTGCGACATTTGTCCAAATAGTACTAAATTAGATTCATTCCTCAGAAAAACTGTGAAATAGTGTAAATACTTTTGGTAAGTCTGAGGCCTGTACAAAAACAATC
>NC_046665.1:29016058-29027506 GCF_010883055.1 Belonocnema kinseyi | reverse complement strand
TTTTGTCTTAAGAAAAAAAGATGCGCAATCAAATTCTACATCCATATATATCTTTTGAAAATTAAAATTCGAAAATTTTTTCTAAAGCCTCCAGGGGACTTCCTTTTCGCACGAAAAAATTTTATGTGCCCTTATTGCATCCGGACCCACAATTTATCGTTTTTAGTAAAGATCAGATATGTTGTTGAAATTTCAACTATTTAAGTTGTAGATTGATTGTTTTAGTTAAAAACTTATTTTTATAATTGAAAATTCAACTGTTCCAGTTGAAGATTCATAATTTTAGTTGAAAATTAATTTATTTGGCAATTTTTTTCTGCGGTGTTTTTTTACTAATTGAAATTATGGATAGAAAATATAGTCTCTTAAGAATTCTAAGCGACTCACTTGAATAGATAAAATAGTTCTATCTCTTCCTATCCCTTGACTTCTATCTTTTTCAATCTTTCTGCTACCAGAAGGGCCCTTCGAAAAACTGTCTCGATCTGCCCTTGTCTGTAACTCTTTACTTCTCAACACTGATAATTCCCTATAATTTTACAGCAAGTAGGTCTGGTAGTATCGGATCGATTCATTTTATCGGGAATGCAACCGCCCTGAAAAAGTCGAAATTCAATAACACAGCTGGCCCTTACGTGGCATAATGTCATTTTCCATGTTCACGAGAGACACCTTGCTGAGATTACGCAACTATAAATATAATATAAACGGGATACTCGAAAAGGATAGAAGTTGAGGTATAGGAAGAGATATAACTATTCTATCCCTTCAAATGAGTCACTTAACCTTCTTAAAAGGCTATATTTTCTATCCATAATTTCAATAAGTAACAAAACAGCACAGAAAAAAATTGCAAAATTAATTAATTTTCAACTAAAATTATGAATCTTCAACTGAAATAGCTGAATTTTAAATTATAAAAATGAGTTTTCAACTGAAACAATCAATCTACAACTTAAATAGTGGAATTTTCAACAACATATTTGATCTTTACTAAAAACGATAAATTATCAACCACAAATTGAATAATTAGATTTATAGCCAAAAAATAAATGTCTAAGCAAAGAGATGGATTTTTAATTGAAATGATGGAACATTCAACTGGAATAATAGTTATATTCTCAGTTCAAAAAAAAATTTAATCAAAAAAGAAAAAAATTTCAACAAAATAGTTTAAGGTTCGGCAAAAAATTTGTTTCCATTCAGAGAAAAAACAAATTTTCAATTAAATAGCGATTTTTTAACAAAAGAAATTAATTTTTAATTAAAATGATAAATCCTAAACAAATAAAAATAATTTCTAACAAAAGAGCTTAATTTTCAAACATGTAATTTTATTATTAACCTGAAAGATGTTTTTCTTTACTGAAATGGTGAACATTTGGACAGAATACTTAATTCGTAAACGAAAAAAAGAATTTTTTAGCCAAGAGATTAACTTTCAAAGAAAAAAATGATTTTGTACAAAAATATCGATTTTTACCAAAACCCGTGAATTTCTAATGAAATAGTCGAGTTTTTAATAAATTACGACAAATTATCAGTCAAATCGTGGAATTTTGAACTACCAAGGATCAAATTTTCAACTAAAAATATGCTAGCTGAATTTTCACTTTATAAATTAATTTTCAACCAAGCAGCTGCATTTTGAACTAAAATTACAAATATTCAACTGGAAAGAAATTCCCGGTCACTTTCCGGGTTTTTTTTCGGTTCACAAACATTTTTCACGCTCAATAAAATGGAAAAATTCAAACTCCAAAGTTAAACTTTTTACATTTTTAGTGATAAAAAATAATCTACAAATTAAAACACTAAAAATGGACCTCTTGAATTTTAAACTTTTGAAATTTTCAATTTAACATTGAGATAAACTGAAAGAATTTTTACATTTCAAAAATGAATGAGTTAAAAGATACAGATTTAATTCTAAAACTATGAACCTACGTTATAATTTTTAATATTCTACAATAAAGAATCAATGAACTTAAAAATTTTCAAAATTGTATTATTTTGAACAATTTTTAGTTGAAACGTTAGAAATTGAAAAATTAAATTCTTTTCAACTAAAAATATCCTTGAAAAGCTTCAAAATTTTCTCTCAAAATATTGACAAATCTATTAGTTGTTTTAAATTTATTCAACATTATAATTATTTTTGAAATTTGTTTCGGATTTCTAAATATCTTTTGAAATTAACAAAGTTTTTTCTGTAATTTAAGGAAAATCCCACAAACTGAAAAAAATGCTTAAAATGTTCCATATTTATTTTTAAAAATGTTGGAAATCTTAAAAAATCTTTTTGAATAATTTTCTAAAGTAACATTCCGGAATGAAAAATTGTTTTGAATTTTTCTAGGAATCTTATGAAAACCTTTTCATTCTTTTGAAGCCATTCACAATTCTTAAAAAGCTTCTAATTTGTTACAAATGTGCAAAAATCTACAATCTGTTTCAAATGATAATGTGGTTATTTGCACCGAAATTGGTACGAATAGCAGAATCTTGTCCTTTGATCTTTGTCCTTGATCCTTTTTGTTGAAAAATTTATCTTCGTGGTTGAAAACTGATGTTTTTTTACATGAAAATTCATCTTTTTTAGTTAAATTCAGTGGTTAATTATGAGAAAATAGTGTATTTTGTTCGATATTTTTCCAAATAGTACATATTCAAATAGTGTACCTTCTTAAAAAAAAACTGTTATATTTTGTCAATAGTTTAGTGAATCTGAGCCCTGTACAATAATACAACAATAAATCTTACCCTAGCACAGCTGTAATCCAGTGGTCCTAATAAACGCTGTAAATAAGGATTCTCAAAGTATCGAAACTTTCAGGTATATAACCGCCGGCTTCTTTGGCAGCGGTGTTTTTAGCAAAGGGCAGTCTCCACATTGCATTTCGCGAAGGATCCAGCGTGTCTAAATTGAACATCGGACTTAAACCTATTAGCATAGGTTCCAATACAGCAGGCGATCAAAGGTACATTAAGCTAGCACCTCCACAATCGAATTTTTGAATTTTTCATAGCTCAAAATTTTTGGCTTTTTTGGGCTTTTTTTGGGCTGCAATAAAAATTGTTGGGCTCCTTTACTTTTCTCAAAAAATCAATTTTCTTGCGGAGGTGCCAGCTTACATTAACCCAGCACCTCCACTTCTTTAAATCACTAAATAATAAAAATTCAATTACACCAGAATTTTGGGCTTTTTTGGGCTCTTAAAATAAAAAAAAAATTTTCCCTAAACCAACCCTTAACTTCCAAAATCAAACCCCTTCAAAAAATTGAAAATTTTCAGTAATTCGTTAAAGGTATATTTTTGGGCTTTTTTTGGGGTCCCAGAAAATACCCACTTCCATTTTTGGACACAAACCTTTACAGTAAAAAATTAACCCCATTGTAACACGCAGATATCAAATTGTAAAAAAATAACTTTTATTAAATTTTAGAGCTTGAATAAAGTCTCTGATCTTTGGGCTCCTCGAAAATACACGCTACGATTTTTGGGCTTGAACCCTTTAGGTCAAAAATCAACCCACGTAGATACTACTTTGTCAAAAAATCAATTTTTCTATATTTTTTCAATGGAAATAAATTCTCTGATTTTTGGGATCCTCAAAAATCACCGCTACAATGTTTGGGCTTCAACCCTTAACGTAAAAAATCAAACCCTCTCTACCACGTAAATATAACTTTGTCTGCAAATAAATGTTTGTAGGATTTTTTAATGGAAATAGAGTCGCTGATTATTGGGCTCCTCGAAAATACCCGACACGATTTTTGGCCTTCAACCCTTAACGTCAAAAATGAACCCCTCTCTACCACGTAAATACAAATCTGTCTGCAAATAAATTTTTGCAGAATTTTTCAATGGAAATACAGTCTCTGATTTTTGGGCTCCTCGAAAATATACGCTAAGATTTTTGGGCTTCAACCCTTAACGTCAAAAATCAACCCACGTAGATACTGCTTTGTCAAAAAATCAATTTTTCTAGAATTTTTTAATGGAAATACAGTCTCTGATTTTTGGGCTCCTCGAAAATACCCGATACGATTTTTGGGCTTCAACCCTTAACGTCAAAAATAAATCCCTCTCTACCACGTAAATACAACTTTGTCTGCAAATAAAGGACCCCGCACTAAATGTATGGGAAAATGGCTTTCGGTGGATTTAGCTGAAACTTTGTAATTTTTAAGGTTATAAGTGCTGGATGAAATATCCGTAAAAAAAAATCCAAAAAAATGGACAGTTTTAGCGCTATGCGGCGTTAAGCGCTCAAGGTCACTGAAAAAAAACGAATTACAACACATTTTGTTACGAAAGCGATATCAAAAAAGAAATCACGGTTCAGATCGTGGTCTGTCATATTTTCGCCTACACCGTTGACCGTTCTGAGAAGCGCACTATATGAGACAACGGTGTTGACTCATGTTGTCATTGGTTTGGCTAAACATGTTACTGACCACTTCTTGATGCGTGTTTCGTATACAGACATCGCTTGTGTCGCTAAACCTACTAGGATTGGTTCTATTCGCTGATCATGGGCGCTTTGCGTTCGGCCCTCTGGCGAAGGGTACACTGTTATTATCGATGTGCGCACTAGTTACTAGTGTTACTTTGGATACCATTTCTGTCCTTAAAAAAGGAATTGCTTAGTCAAGTTCAAATCTTGGGCGCTTTGCATTTGATCGTTTCAAGAAGCACGCAATATAACTCATTGGTTTGGCTAAACATAGTACTGACTACTTTCTGATGCGTGATTCTTATAGTGACATCGCTTTTGTCGCTAAAATTACTAGGATTGGTTTTATTCGCTGATCTTGAGCGCTTAGAGTTTAACTCTTTTGCTAAGGGTAGAATGTTATTATCGGTATGTGCGCACGAGTTACTAATGTTACTTTGGGTACCATTTCTGCCTTTGAAGAAGTGATAAAGTAGTCAAGTTAAAATCTTGGGCGCTTAGCGTTTGATAGTTTTGAGAAGCGCGCTATATGAGTCAACGGTGTAGGCGAAAATATGACAGGCCAAGATATGAACCGTGATTTCTATGTTGACATAGCTTTTGTAACTAAATCTATTGTAATTCATTCTATTCGCTGATTATGAGCGCTTAGCGTTCGGCACTCTTGAGAACAGTACAATGTAATTATTGGAATGTACGCATTAGTTTCTAATGTTGCTTTGGGTACAATTTCTGCCTTTAAAAAAGTGATGAATTAGTCAAGTTAAAATTTTGGGCGCTTAGCGTTTGATCGTTTTGAGAAGCGCGCTATATGAGTCAACGGTGTAGGCGAAAATATGACAGACCACGATCTGAACCGTGATTTCTTTTTTGATATCGCTTTTGTAACAAAATCTGTTGTAATTCGTTTTCTTCACTGATCTTGAGCGCTTAGCGCCGCATAGGGCTAAAACTGTCCATTTTTTAGGATTTTTTTACGGATATTTCAGCCGGCACTTATAACCTTAAAAATTACAAAGTTTCAGCTAAATCCACCGAAAGCCATTTTCCCATACATTCAATGCGGGGTCCTTTATTTGCAGACAAAGTTGTATTTACGTGGTAGAGAGGGATTGATTTTTGACGTTAAGGGTTGAAGCCCAAAAATCGTATCGGGTATTTTCGAGGAGCCCAAAAATCAGACACTCTATTTCCATTTAAAAATTTTAGAAAAATTGATTTTTTGACAAGGTAGTATTTACGTGGGTTGATTTTTGACGTTAAGGGTTGAAGCCCAAAAATCTTAGCGTGTATTTTGGAGGAGCCTAAAAATCAGAGACTGTATTTCCATTGAAAAATTCTGCAAAAATTTATTTGTAGAGAAAGTTGTATTTACGTGGTAGAGAGGGGTTGATTATTGACGTTAAGGGTTTAAGCCCAAAAATCGTATCAGGTATTTTCAAGTAGCCCAAAAATCAGAGACTGTGTTCCCATTGAAAAATTCAAGAAAAATTTATTTGCAGACAAAGTTGTATTTACGTGGTAGAGAGGGGTTGATTGTTGACGTTAAGGGTTTAAGCACAAAAATCATATCGAGTACTATCGAGGAGACCAAAAATCGGCGACTCTATTTCCATTAAAAAATCCTACAAAAATTTATTTTCAGACAAAGTTGTATTTGCGTGGTAGAGAGGGATTGATTTTTGACGTTAAGGGTTGAAGCCCAAAAATCGTAGCGTGTATTTTCTGGGAGCCCAAAAAAGGCACAAAAGTATCCCGTTAATGAATTACTGAAAATTTTCAATTTTTTGAAGGGGGTTGATTTTGGATGTTAAGGGTTGGTTTAAGAGCCCAAAAATTTTTTATGCAGCGCAAAAAGCCAAAAATTCTGAGCTATGAAAAATTCAAAAATTCGTTTGTGGTGGTGCTAGCTTAATGTACCTGGCGATCAATGGTTTTGTGATTCTCTTTGCCTTCAGAGCTTCACAAACATCATATTTTTCAGCCCCTCCGACTTCTCCCAATAATACAATCAACTTCACATCCGGATCGGACTCGTATCGCATAATGTAGTCCATGAAATTCATCCCGGGATAACCATTTCCATCGATTGCGACTCCTTCAAAAGATTATTCCATTCAAAGTAATAAAAACTGATTTGCAAATGAAAGCATTTAAAGTGAAACTCTTGTATTTTAAAGTTTGAAAATTTTAGTTAAAATTTGTTTCATTCAACAATTTTGTATTAAAATGCTCAAAAATTTACACTTATAAAATGAAAGCTACCAACACTTTTCAACTGAACAATTTTAAATTAAATGCAGTTAAATTGCCGATTAAAGAATTTTAAACATTTATAAATTGTAGAGTTCAAAGATTCAGATTCAGTTCCAAAAATATAAATCCACGTTATCGGTTTTAATCTTTGAAATTGACGAATCAATCAAGGGACTTACCAATGTTTAAAATTATACCATTTTAAGCAATTTTAAATTCTAATTCCAGGTCATAAGTAGTTACAATTGAAAATTCCCCGTTTAAATCCGAAATGTTAATTCTTTTCTAAAATTTCCCTGTTCTAATCCAGAATTTTTATTCTTTTCCAAAATTCTTGATTTCAACTAATTGTAATTATTAAAAGTTTTTGTGAATCTCCCCGTTCCAATTTATAATTTAATTTTTTTCCAAAATACCGCGTTTTACCAGAGGATAAGAATTTTGTTTGAAAAATTCAATTTTCCATTAGGAATTCTTATTCTCTTGAATAAATTCTAGCTCCGAATTGACCAAAATTTGAACTTTTTCAGTTCAAAGCCCGAATTTTAATTCTCTTTGAAAATTTTCCATTTCAACTAAGAGTTATCATTTTTTAGGAAAATTCTCTGTTGTAATTCATCGTTTAAATTTTATTCAAAAAATACCTCGTTTCAACTCAGAATTATATTCTTTTTAAAAAATTCAGTTTTCCAGTCAGAATTGTTATTCTTCTGAATGAATTCCAGTTTAAACTCAGATTTTGGTAAAATTTGAAAATTCCCTGCTTCAACTCAAAATTAAAATTCATTGGAAAAAGTTCCTGTTCCAATAAAGAATTTTGTTCCATTTCGAAAATCTTCAGTACTAGCTCGGAATTTGTTAAAATTTGACCATTTCTGGTTCCAAGTCAGAATTATTATTTTTCTGGATAAATTCCAATTCCAACTATAAATTTAAAAAGAATTAAAAATTACATGTTCAAATTAAAACTGAAATTATTTTAAAACAGCATGTAGATGTTCTACATGTAGTTTTACATTTTTTCAAATTATTATTATTATTATATTTAATTCTTCCAAATTAAACAGATTTTCTTAAGATCTTCTACATTCATTTTTGACAATTTTGTAAATCTTTTAAAAACTTTTTAAATATTCTCTTAAAATAAGTTTAATCAAATAAAAAGTAATTTTCAATTTTTCTGGGAAATGCTTTTTATTTGTTCTGAAGCCTATCAAAAATCTTAAAAAGCTTATAAATTTGTTGTTTGAAATCCTTCAGAACCTATATTTTGATTTAAATTATGGCGTGGACTATTTGCAATAAATTTTACTACGATTAGTCGGATTTTGTCGGTACACGCAAACACTTCGTTTAACTTCAAAATTAAATTTGGTTAAATAAAACAATTAAAATTGTAACGCTAGAATAAAAATATGACCTTAAATTACAATTACACGAATAATTAAGTGTTTTTCTTTCCTTTCTTTTGATATAAAAAGACGAGAAATTATATTTGTATTTTTGTAAATAAGTGTAGGACCAAATTTTGAAATGATCTAACCTAATTTTTGAAATTTTTATTAATTAAAATATGCTAAATTTTTCAATATTCTTTCAGAATTAATTTTTCGAAATAAAAAAAAATCATTTTCAATTTTTCTAGGAAGTCTTTTTTATTCTTCTGAAGCATTTGATAATTCTTAAAACGCTTCTAAATTGTTTGTACTAATTTTGCGTACCAATAGCCGGACTTTGCCGGTACACGAAGACACTTCGTTTCAATTATTTAAAATAATTTCAAATTTTAGAGAAAGTTTGAATATGTGCAAAGCTCCTAAATATTTCTTCAAATTATTCGAATTTTTTCTAAGAACACTGTTTTTGTTTAGTCTTGAATATTCAATTTATAATTGCTAATTATAACGAACATTCAGATATTTCTAAATATTAAGTAATTTTTATTTAATTTTAATTTAAAATTGAAAATAGTTTATAAAGTTGCAATCGAGCGTTTACATTTGTTTAACTAAAAAGACTTTCCAGTCGAAACAGTTTAATTTTTAACGTTAAAATCTGTATATTCTAAAATTGTAAAATGATTCCGAATCGTCTTGTGAAATAAATGATTAAATTGTTAAAAATTAAAAATCTAAAATATCAAAATTTTCAAATTGAAAGATTTTCGAATTATGTATTTTAAACTGAATGATACCGTAATTAAAAAAGATCACAATTCAACTATTTAAAGAACGTTTAAAATCCAATTGGGAAAGATCTTCTATTGTAAAAAATTTGGTAAAATTCACGGCAAATAGAAAAATTCACAGTCACTTCCCGGTTTTTCTCGGTCTCAAAACATTCCCGGTCATTTCCAGGTTTTACAGTTTTCCCGGTCCAGTGGCCACCCTGAATTGTGATAAAATACCGTCTTTAGTTAAGGTAACAAGAAGTTTGCTATATAATGCGAATTTCAAAATATCCTAACTTTTCGCTGGCCAATTTTTCATTTACCCTGACCTTTATTTATATTATTTTCAAAAAAAAGACTAACATTTTCTACCAAAGAAATCAATTTTCAAAACAGCTAGATCTTTAAACAAAAAATTGTTATATTTTTAGTAAAAAATTTATTCACTTTATTTAATTATTATTTATTATACGTTTAGAACGTTAGATTTTTTTTTAAAACTGAAAAAGTTAAATTTTTATTTGCAAATGAAATTGCAACTACTCAAAAATGAATTCTCAACAGAATAGTTGTCAAATTTTCAACCGAAAAAATGGTTTTGAATTAAAATAATCAATGATATACTACAAAAAAAATGAATTTTTAACAAATAAGTTTGACTAAGTAGTTGAATTTGTAGCCAATCATGTAAAAGTTGATATTACAATGAAAAAAAGATTCTTATGTGAAACTAAAAAGGGTTTCCAACCAAGCAGTTGCATTTTCAGCCAAAAAGAAGGATATTTCGACAACAGATGATTTTTTAAACCAAAAAGACGATTTTTCTGCCAAACAGTTGAATTTTCAAACCGTAAATAAGAATTTTCAGCAGATAAACTTAATATTCGACCAAATAGCTAAATTCTGAATATAAAAAGACGAATTTTCCACAAAGCACTCCGATTTTCAATTGAAATTATGATTTTCGAACCAAGAAGATTGACTATTTTGTTTTTAACAAAATTGTTAAATTTTGAAGAAAATAGTTGCATTCTACGTTCATTTACGAAAGCGAAGCTTTTATTAAAAGGAAATGCGAATATAGAAGAAATATCCAATAATTTTTTAATTGAGGTGACTACTCACTTACAAGAACAAACGAAATGATGACAGGAACCTTATAAATAAATATCCGTGTTAAGGGACTATATTTTCTTGTTACGCCTGATACAAGCCGGGCGGTGTGGATGGAATTTACACCTGACTTGATCTAAAAATTAATGGGTCCGGGGTAGAGGCCACTAACCACAATCCTCTCTTGTGCCAGCTGCGTGTGGAGGGCCGTTCGTACCTTCCTAGGTAGAGGCCACTAACCACGGAGTCCTATGGGTCCTGTAGTCGCGTGGAGAGCCGTTCGTACCCTCCCGGGTAGAGGCTACTAACGACGGAGGTTGGAGCTGTTTCTGGTGGTTGTCGAGGAGATTCCTCGGACAGGAAGGCAGCGGTTGTTGGTCCTGAGAAACTCATCCAGGCGTTGCATGGACCGAAGTTGGCTGCGCTGACTCAACGGTGGCTGCTACTGGAGGCGAGGTGCACCCTTGGTCAGCAGGAGGTACCTCCAAGCCTGGAGGCCATCCTAGGCTTGTTGCCCGGTGCTGGTGGAGGGCCCTTGCAAGCACAGGACGTGAGAGCCGCTGGCCACGTGTTGGCACTAGTACGACAGAACGTACTATTGCTTTTGGCGTGGAGTTGTAGGAGGAGGACGGCCTGCAGTCTTCTAGATGAAGACCAGCTTGCAGAGCGTCACGGAGTGCGGCCAAGCGACGGCGGACTCCGTTGCGCTTGCAGGGACGGGGACGGGAAGTTTTGGCCGGACCAGGCATAGGTGGAGGAGAGAGGCAGGAGGAAGAGAAGGTGAGGATCGTCGGGGCCGCAAAGGGCTTACTGCTCCTGAAGAAAGAACAGTTAAAGGCAACCGGAGCTGCGAGGAGATCTTACCGAACTTGGAAATAAGAAAAGAAGGGGCGACCGGAGCTGCAAGAAAGCTTACCGACCGGAGTTGAGGTTGGAGTGACAGAGAGGGAGAATAAGGAGAGGATGGCGTAGAAGCCGGAGGAATTGTAGGATAATGCTTGAGAGAGCGAGAAGGAAACAAAAGAAAACGACCTGTGAATTAATTTTTGATTGCCAATGCACTCTTTACTGTCAAAAAATGGCTTACAAAGAGTTAGACGAAGGCTACCAGGGGACTGAGGTTACCCAACTAGTTGCCGGAGCAAGAGTGCGTACTTTCACTTGTACGCACCCCTTTTTATTCGCATTAGCCGAGAGGCGGTCCAGACATCGGTTGGCCCGGTCCTCTCGGCCACTCGTGTGAAGGATGGAGGGGCGTAGCGGCTGCCCTGTCCATCCCTACTCTCGCAGAGCTAAGCGCGTCGCTCAGCTGGATGCTTTTCGTTTGCGACGAAAAATACGGATAGCGGAAAAACGATGCGGATACAGAATAATAACATCAAGGAATTTGAACATAAGCATTTAAAGAAAAATTCTTAAACGCAAAGTTAAAATAACACGCTACAATA
>NC_046665.1:29014910-29015958 GCF_010883055.1 Belonocnema kinseyi | reverse complement strand
CCGCATTCAGGATGTGACATCTATAAAGGATACTCTCCGAAGCAGATACAAACGTCTCATCCGACAGATTTGGTCTTCCGAATTGTCGGCGAGGAACAAAGTGTCTGCAACGAACATCCTTGCCGTCCCGGTACTACTCTATTCATTTGGAGTAGTTCCATGGACGAAGAACGAGCTGACAAAAACATCATAGCCAAGGAGAATGAAAAGAAAGAGAGGTATCGAGACCTTATAAGGGAGTTGAAACGATTGTACCCAGAATATTCTGTTAAACTGATCGTCCTTATCATCGGCGATCTTGCAGGTGCCAAGCTTTCACTTGCTAATGGCCTAAAAAGCATCCCTGCGTGTCAACAATATGCTAGAACACTTGCGGGAAACATGCAGAAGGCGGTTGTCCTTGGGTCGCTCCGTGTTCTTAGGGTCCACGAGGCTTTTGCTGGATCGTCGTATTGATTCCTTTACAGACTGTCTATACTTTTTCATGTTTGAGCTACAATTATTCCATTTTAGAGTTATAAATTACAGTCGTGAAAAACCAATAAAATGTTTTAATTAATTTATATATAATACAAAAAACCTTTGTATAATTCAATCTCAATGCAGCTGCAAAAATATAATTTGAAATTCGTTGAGAATGAAGGATCGACTTTCAAAAGAAGCGAAAGAAAGTTACTCGCTGGATTGCAAATGAACATGGAAAATGGTATATTTTCGCATTTTTAAATTTTAAATTCAAACTTTTTCGCCTTATAACAATTTCGAAAAATTTTGAAAATTCAAACAATAAGGCTGTATTTTGAAAATGAAGCAATTTTAACGTTAAAATTCAAGTTCCTAAACTGAAGGCCTAAAAATTGGCAAATTTTACAATTAGTGTTGTGTAAATTGTATTGGTATCTTAAAAGAATATAAATAGTTCTTAATTTATTTGCAGTTTACCTTTTTTACATACCTACAGTCTGTCAAGTTAAAGCGTGGGTGGCTTTACTCGCAGTCGGTAAGGTGTATCGACATGATTTTGGTGTCAAAATATTAAGAAGAGCTC
>NC_046665.1:29012181-29014810 GCF_010883055.1 Belonocnema kinseyi | reverse complement strand
AGGGAGCTCTTCTTAATATTTTGACACCAAAATCATGTCGATACACCTTACCGACTGCGAGTAAAGCCACCCACGCTTTAACTTGACAGACTGTAGATGTCAAGAAAGGCTACCCAATTTTTTCCAATTTCAATCACTTATTTTCCAAGAGAAAATCACCCCTGTTTACCAATCACTGAAATAGATTAGAAAAAAAATGCCAAGACCCAAGAATAAAAATTGGATGTACAGCGAATTTTAAAATTTTTATTTGAGATTATCTTTAACTTTGTGATATCAAAAATTTCCTTTCACATATCTTTTTAATAATACTGTAGGAAAAAATCAACAAGATCGAGCGCCGGAATTATAATTAGAGCAAATTTTTTGTAACTCTATGGGGACGGCTGGAATATCCCGAAAAATAAAATTCCCGACTCGGTAAAACTCTCTCTCCCAAAAAATAAAATTCCAAAACTAATGCAATTCCTGAACAGTTTGTAATATTAACGAATTTGAAAATTCCCAAATAATGAGACTCCCCAAATAAAATTGTTTCTTAATCAATATAAATTATTTATTCAAACTACGATAATAAAATATTGTTATCAAATAAATTTTTGTTTAATATTTAAAGTGTTAAAAATTATTGTTTGAATTTTAAATTAAAATTATACAAAAAATTTTACCGACAAATTAAAATATAAAAACACGTGTTTTTTAATTAACCTTTCGATTTTTCAAAAGAACTTTTGTGATTTGAAAAATACTATATACATTTTCAACCAAAATATCTTATCCAGAAATATATTTTGTTTTAATTATTATTTTCAATTTAAACAATAACTTTTAAATATTTCAAACATTAAAAAAGTTGTTTCTTTCGTATAAATATTTGATTATTTCAATTGAAAAAAAAATTCGTCAAAGAAAAATTCTTTCAGCACTTGTTTATTTTGAAATGTCTTTCTATAACACTTTTTTTAAATTAAAAATATGATTTTTCGAGAACATTTTTTTTATAATTAAAAAAAGACTGTACCGAAAACCTGGATCAAGCTTCAAATCTGAAAAAATTCAGCGACACATACATGTCAAACTTTTCTAACCTCAAAAAATTTTTCTACTGCTTTACCGTCATATTTTACGAAGAATGAGAAAACAGGAATTCGACTTCGTAGTACGATGAGGGCAGTACCTCGATAGGGTAGAAAATGTGATGTCCTATATATATATATATAATTCCCCACTCCGATGCCCTGTACCGCATCTACGTTTATAATATCTTTGACGGAAATTTTGTTTTTAAATGGAGGCATCTACTTTATCGACGTTCAAAGTTTCTTTTCTATCCATATAGTTTTTTGCCAGAAAACTTTTTTCTTAATTATTCACATTTTGATATATATATATACATAAATGTTCCTTAGTCCTTTTTATATAACTTTCCAAATCCTGAACACGATAGTTCAATCCTTGTGGACGTAGTGAGAGCAACAAAAATGAAAATATTTCTACCACAAAAATTTCATAAGCGTACTTGGTCACGTCACATCGACCTTATCGACGTTGAAAGTTTCTTTTTTCCCCCGCTAGAATTCGCTAAAAATTCTCGGAAATTATTGACAGGTTATGTGTATGCAGATACTTATTTGTTGATTTGCATCAAATTTGTAAAAGTTATTGTTTATGTTAATTTTTCAGAACGTTTAGAAGATTCAGTGCCAAATTTGTGCCAGAGCTCAACATATGGGAATAAAAAATCTGAAATTTATCAAACTAAAAATACCTGCAAAGTGCTACAAATCGAATGGTAAATAAACTATTTTTTCAATTCATAAATAAACTTTCTTTGAAATTATAAACATATTGATGTATACAAACGTTCTTTAGTGCTTTTTATTTTATCTGTCAAATTTTAAACACGATATCTCAGTCCGTGTGAACGTAGTGAACACCAAAAAAAATGAAAATAATTTTACCCACTTATTTTTACTTGGATAATTTTTTCCAAAATTATTACTCAAACTAAATATACAAACGCAATTTATTGTCTCATTTTCTACATCCCAAACTTTGAGAGCGATTTACCATTGTCTTTTGACATGGTGAAGACTTCTAACTTAACATTCCGTCGCCACATTTTGAGCCAAGACACTCACGATGCCCCGAGCATTTAGCACACATACTTTTTGTTACACACTCGAGGCCTGTCATGGTTCTTCTTGACTTTAAAAAGCGAACCATGTTCGTTATCGAATTTTCGGCACAAGCTGACAAAAACATCATAGTCAAGGAGAGTGAAAAGAAAGAGATGTATAGAGACCTTATAAGGGGTTGCGACGATTGTACCCCGGATATTCCGTTAAACTAATCGTCCCTATCATCAGCGCTCTTGGAGGTGCCAAGCTTTCACTGGTTAGTAGCCTGAAAAGCATCCCTGTGTGTGAGGAATATGCTGAAACACTTGCGGGAAAAATGAAGAAGGCGGTCGTCCTTGGGTCGTTCCGTGCCCCCAGGGTGCACGAGACTTTTGCCATATCGTCGTATTGATTCCGTTATAGACTGTAACCACCTATCTCCCGGTCGTGAGACGTGGTTATAACTGAAATTTTACGGCGATTTCGCTGGAATCGGATGCAGTTTTTTA
>NC_046665.1:28994346-29012081 GCF_010883055.1 Belonocnema kinseyi | reverse complement strand
TTGAATAAAATATTTGTTATCATTCTCTTGAAATAAATGTGTTTTTTTCTTGAAAAAATACCGGTTTCATATGTATACACCTGGTATATATATATATATATACAGAGAGAGAGATAAAGCAATACATATTTAAAACTCTGTCAGTATATGCTCTTTATAACAAATATCTTGCTTAAAAGTAGAATCGTATTATACGCAGTCTCACCTTGTTGATTTTTAATACTATATCATAACAAGTTAGGTATTTTTACACCCAATACTAATCTAATTGTTACATTGCAAATATACATTACTACTTTTAAATGCATGAAAAGGTCGTCTGTTGTAAGAACGATGCGTTATAGCTATTTTGAATAAACAGGGATGTAGAGCGCAATTTCAAACCGAAAAAATCCTAACTCAGGAGAAAATTACGTTCATAAAATTGGCCACTATACGCGCAGAAAAAATAAACTTATATTTTACTGAAAACCAAGTTAAATCTACTGATCTTCCAAGTACGTATATGGACAACTTGATAGTTCAGTAAATATTACAATTATATGCAACTAAATATGACTATCATTGATGGTTACAAGTACCGATTCTCAAGTGGTGCTGACCTAAGGATCAGTAGATTTTACCGATCCAGTCGCTATTCTGTACACACTAAAAGAAATAGTTTGAGGCTAATGGCAATCCGAGTTTGCTTGAGAATTTCTAACTAAATTAGAAAGAAAATTGTGCTTTCTCAGCCATACGAATTTCAGATTTATTACCTACGTATAAGAAAATAACCAAGCCTAATATGGCAAGGCAAGTTTGTTCGATTGAAATGATAGTTGGGAAAAGTGTAGTATTAGATACATTATTAAAATATCAAAATATTATAATGTAGGTACAAGAATTTTATGCCTCGGTATCATGGCTGTATTGAACGTATACTTTTATCAACTACCTATTTGAAAGAACACCGCATTTAAGTGTTGCATTGGGCATCCAGCTGTTTGATTGATTCAGCAACACCAATCGATATATTGCACCGTGCATGTTATGCGAGATTGATGAGCCGGTGAGGTGCGGGTCGACTCGGAATTAGTCGCCGTCTTCAGGCTTGTTTTAAAGCTAATGAGGTTAGTGAAGAAGCTTTTGAAAACCTAACTCTAAAATTTCTACAAGATTAAGATTTATTAAATATTCTATTAAACAATTTCTAAATAAACAACGTATTCTTGACATTCTTAATAATCTCAAATATTTTTGATAGTCCAAAATATTCCTGAATATCCCTAAATCTTCACAAATATTCTGACATATTTCTCAATTTCCCTTTGCACTGTACAAGTATTTAAAGATTCCAAATTATTTAAACTCATTTTTAAAAATGTCAAGAAATTTTAAAGAAGTTTACTTTTAAATTAAAAAACATTAAAGTTTATAAATCGATTTCAAAAGAGTTCAAATCCTTTTTAAGAATTCCAAAAAGTAAATAATTTTCAAGGAATTTCAAAGAATTTCAAATACTTTTTATGAGTTCAAAAGATTTCAAGTGATTTTAAGGGATTTTGTAGCATTTTAATGGATTTGATATGGTTTAAAAAATCTGTAAAGGAATTTAAAATATTACAAAGCATTTAAAATGATTTTTGAAAAATTCAAAAAGTTTAAGGTTCTTCATGTAATTTAAAAATATGTTTAAGTATTAAAACAGATTTTCAGGAATTTCAAGGAATATAAAGGGAGTTATTTGATTAAAATTTTTTTAAAGTTTGTAATTGAATTTCAAAAGATTTCAAAAGATTTCATAATATTTGAAAGAGTTCGAGATGTTTTTAATGAGTTTAAGAGATTTTCAGAAATTTTGAAGTATTTTGAAGGAATTTCCAGTAGAATTTAAATGAGTTTTAAGATCTTAAGTAATTCTAAAATATAAATAATGTTCTTGAATTCTTTAAAGTCTGTTAAATGTCTTGAAATCTTCGGAAATTTTTTAAAATCATTTGAAATCGATTAAATTTCTTAAGATATATATTGATATATATTGATATATTGTAACACGTTTTGTTGAATAGTTCAACGCAATGTAAAAGAAAGACGATTTATATGTTTTCCGTGTATCCTTAAAAAATAATTTTCAACAAAATTATAGTTTTATATTATTAATAATAACGAAAGTACAAATAATAGAATTTTTGAATAAGTTTTAACTCCACTGCAGTATGGAGGATGCATTGTCGTTAGCATTTCACATCAGGCATCTACAGCATTAGACTATCCGAAGGGTATGCCTAGATCTCATTAACGGGAGGTGCAGCTAAGAGCCGTGCGTATGGTTGATTTACCCTAATCAAATGATGTGTCACGCAGCCATACAACTTCGTTCTAATACAGCCATCTTATGTTTAGAAATATCTGTCATAACAAATGATGGTTACTTCTTATAAACTTGTTCGGATATACTTATGCGCATAAACCTAACCACGCAAGTCAATAGTCTTAACCACTACACTACGCGTTCTCTGAATAAGTTGTGCCATCCAAAATTTTATTATTTTTATAAAGCTCCTTTCTTGCTAAGTGAGAATATGGAGTAATGTGACAACTGTCAAAGAAATGTCAAAAAGTAATGTTTTTTAGGTGATGCAATGTATTCAGTGCCGACTGCATCGTGAATTCAGCCGGTGCTCCGCGCGGATCGGTTGCGTTACGAGTTCGGATCGGTAGCATGTACCGATCTTTTGGTAATGTCCATTGCACCACTATTTTAATCTCGGTGTGTGGATTTTACATATCGTACAGTATGTAGTGCGAGGGAATAGAGGTTTATTTTACTTAAGGATAACTGTTGAACTAACCTTAATTTCATTGTGATATTTACGAAATGATAAGTGATTTTGACATTTTCACTCCCTAAATTTTCTCGAGTGAAAATAAGACTCGAACTTCCGAGTGAAGGCTAATTTCACTTCGGTCAAGTGAATTATTTTCACAATTTCACTTGATCAGAGTCAATGCGTTCGGTCAAAGACAACGAGTGGACAGTTTCGCTCGAAATAGTCGAGTGAGTCACTCACTGTACATGTTGTTTTTCGCTCGAAGAACGAGAGAAGTTTTTTGTGTGCCTTGCAGTGGGAAAAAAAGACATTTTTTAGACAAAACTCGCCTGACAGTGCAATTCTTAACGGATTTTGATTTTTTAGAATTGACCGTAAGAATTCCTGGTATAACACTGAACTGTGCAATTGATATTTTTACTTAACGGAAATTTGTTATTAACCCAGAAACCTGCAACTTTTTGTTGTACATTTTGATCATTTTTTGATGAAAAGGCTTGATTTTTTTACGGAATCAACTTATAATTTTTTCCTAAGGCTCCTTGCTATCATATTTTTCATAGCGACCAAAAAATGTTAGTTATTTAAACAATTTCATAAACAAATGCGAATTTTGACCATTTTTTCCATTAATAGGCTTGATCTTTTTGCGGAATTAATTCGAAACACCTTGGAAAAGAATCTATGTTATCACATTTTTAATAGTGACAGGAAATGATAATTATTTAAACGATTTCCATAAAAAAATACACGTTTTGACCATTTTTTCATGAATAGGTTTAATTTTTTTCGAAATCCATGCGAAATATCCTGGAAAAGAATCCTTTCTGTCATATTTTGTATAGTGACCTAATATATGACAGCAAGGATTTTTTTCCGAAAATGGACAAAAATCTAGTGACCGCCCAATTATTCATGAATCGTAAAATTGGTTTTTTATTTGTTTATAGAAATTGTTTAAATAATAAAAATTTTGGTTCACTGTGAAAAATATGATAGCAAGGAGTCTTAGGAAAAACATTTTAAGTTGATTCCTCAAAAAAAATCACAGCTTTCCATCTTAGAATGGTCAAAATTTGCATTTATTTATAAAAATTGTTCAAATAATTGGCAATCATTAGCTATTGTTAACTTCTTATAAGCGCACATCATTATCTGAAATACTTGATGCAAAATCTATGAGTTAAAATGAACTAATCATTGCAAATCACAAAAAAATGACTTTTGTTAAGTAATTTGTTTTTAACATTATTAAAAAAATTTTTGTTACTCTAACTTACTAATGAGTAATTTGTAGTTAGTTTTTACATTGACTTATGACCTTTTTTTAAAGAATTTCAGTCTTAGAAGAAATGGTATCATGAAAAGTTAATTAAGAAAAAATTGTATTTTTGTTGTTAAATAAAAAATTTTCACTAAATCAGAATGAAAATTGCACAGTCAAATGTTATACTTGAAAGCCTTGCGGTCAAGTTTAAAACTGAAAAATCAAAATCCGTTAAAAATTGCACTGTCAGTCGATTTTTTTCAAAAAATGTGCTTTTTCTGCCATTGTGCGCCTGCTCAAAGGAATCAGTCCTATGGTTGGTCATGAATAAGGCAGTCATCATATAATTAAAATCAATAATTATTGTAAAGTGTACAAGAATGTATGAGTGTATATGCCTACTTTGAATTAAGCGCCAACTGTGGCCAACCAACTCGCGAGCCTAACTCAAGCTCAGTAGGTCAAGGAGTCGCCATTAGCATCTTTGCAGTAAGCTGCTTACATCCGACGTGACGCTTAGTTTCTTTAAAGTTTCGCATCAGTGTCGAATAGTGTAAAAGTGATTCAAAAGTGATTAGTGTCATTAAACGTTATTAGTGATTAACAGTTATTAGTTTTTGCTGAAAAAAGTGATTGTGAGTGGTAATTAGTGACTTAGAAGAGTCAATAAAAGGATTCCTTGAGGTTGTAGCTCTCCAGGAAGCATCATGTCTCCACTACGTCTAAGGACATCCAGTTGGCTCGCTGTATTCGAAGAGAGCGTGCTTCTTATTCATCAAAACAATCGGCCCTTTTCAGAGCCAACAAATTTTTTTAACAAAGGAAAAAAATCATCGGTTGAATTATTTTACCCACTTCGATTGATGTCTCTCTCCTCTTCGAGTGGGAATTCACTCGAATGAGTTAAGTAGGATATGTACTAGACCGAAAAGTGGAATTTCACTCAAATCAGAGAAGCGGGGTTTGCACTTCTTCTCCGAGTGCATGTGCCACCCGATTTGAGTGCAATTTCACTTGAGAAAATTTAGACAGCACCCTCTTATTAAAAGCAGTTTATATTATTACGGTTAGAAGAAACCCTTCACAATTCTTGATAAGTAAATATTACATTCCTTTTTTCCGCGTGTACGCAGCGCTATTACATCTCGCACGTTTGGAAATTTGTATTAAAATTTAATAATCAAACGGACTTACCTGCAAGTGAAGTTCTATTATAATTGAACCGCTGGCGACCAAAAGGGGATACGACCGGATTCAGCCTGAGAAGTATTGTCCTGAGTGTCAATTTTAAAAATCTTTCTAATTTCAATTTTAAAGACTGACACTTGTAGAGAATTTTAAGGCGCATATTTTTTTCCGCTTGCGAAAATTTATAGGTTTTGTAGTTTTTGAGATAATTGGTAAAAAGTGAATTTTTTAAAAACGTAAAATTCCAATCTTTTTTCATTTTAACTCGCGCTAATTTAGCCAATTTTCATCATTTACCGATTTCTCTAATACAAGGTACGTGTTTAAGTCTTCTGAAACTACCTACAAAACAAAAACGAGAATATTGTAATAAACAAAAAAGTTATTAATTTTTTTTTGAGGCAATGCAAAAATCATGAATTTTAACCTTCAAGCGCCTCGTTTAGCGAACGAATTTTAAGCTACGGAAAGCTTTCAGTGAGAAAATTGTTCAGTAAGGTTCAAAGAAGTTTTCTGGAAAGTTTTAGATCAATTAGATTAATAGTTTAAAAATTATGAATGTTTTAAAATCCAAGCGGTAATCTTGACGCTGCCCAAAAACGTGCCTGGCCGGCTACGTACGCGCTGCAGCGAACGACGTGAAGGTCAAGTCAATCTTACCAAAACAAATGCACAACAGTAACTTTTTTTGTCATCTATGAAATTCTACAAATAAAGCATAGAATCAGCGAAATGATTGTTTCTTATAATAGTTGGATAAACATTTTTTTTGAGATTATTAAGATTTTTGAGATATTTTTGAGAATATTAATTACAAATAAAAAGATATTAAAATGAAACAAGGTAGAAAAAGAACTAGAAATGAAGATTCGTGGATTAAAAATAAGAAAAAACGTTCCAGAAATCAGGTACGATTGGAAACCGTCAATACAATTTTTAAATAAATTTTAATCATAAATTTAATATTTTATGACTTTTTTCATTCTTGATTTTTTTAATAATCCTTTTACTGAACTATATATAATATGTAGATAGTCTAAAGTAATTATTTTACATTTTTAATGACGAAGTTAATAGCATTATTTGTTATTTCTTTAGGGAAAATAATACATTACAAAGTCTAAAACTAAAAAAGACGGTGTTGCTAAAGATATTTTAATCCCAGAGAGATCTTTCAAACCTATTGAATCCTGCTGTGGAGAAAAATGTTACCAAAAGTTTTCAAATGTGCAACAAGAAAAAGTACATACAAATTTTTGGAATCTCGGGAACTATAATAAACAATATGTGTTTCTCAGAGGATTGTTAAAATGCAAGGATCCTATCCAAACGAATGCAGGTGAAGAACTAGAACGGTTAATTCATTAGATATATTTATTTCCTACTGACGAAGAAAATGTTCCGATTTGTAAGAAATTTTTTTGTGCTTTTCTATGTTTGGGCAAAAGAAGAGTTGAAAATGTTCAAAAAAAGATTTTAAATAAGCAGCCCTTAAAAGATTTGGCAGGTGGAGTACGCGAAAGTTGTCTAAAATTAACAGAAAATTTTAAAAAAATGATTGAAGAGCATTGCGAATCAATTCCACATCACAGTTCACATTACAAACGAAATTCTACCAACCTAAAATATTTTGATAATACCGTTTATTTTTTCTTTATTTATTATTATTATTTCTAACCGTTTATTTTAAGTATTTTAACCGAAATGTTGGCTCCAGTTTTAAATTACCTAGAACTGACGTGTGCAATACTTGCTACAAAAACGAGACAAATGGATAGGTAAACGAAGAAGTAATTAATCACAAAAACAATGCTGAAATTTATTTGAAGTTAAAAAAGCAAATACTCTCTGAAAATAATAGTCTATGCTGTGAATTTGATTTTGCACAGAATTTGCTACTACCAAAAATACCCGTGTCCGCGCAGTTTTACCTACGTTTAGCATGGCTTTTTCTATTTAATGTGCATGTACATACTACGAACCAGAGTTACATGTTCCCTATTCTTGAGGGAATTGTAAAGAAGTGTGCTAACTCTGTTTGCAGTTTTATCAAATACGCGGTATTCAAAGAATTTGCTAAAGACAAGTTGAACAGCATAACATTATTTTCAGACTCATGACCGGGACAAAATAAAAACTACGCAGTGTTTCATTTTTTGGTTTTATTGTCCATTTATTTGCAAAACGAGATTAAATATGTGTTTCCAGTTCGAGGAAATTGCAGGATCTTCTGCAGGATTTTGAAAAATGTTTCAAAGGGAAAATGCGAAAGCGAAAAAATTTCCAAATCAGCAAAGCGTTCGTTTTGCATGTTTTTTCTGATGGAAAAGTGGATGTTTTTGACAACTATGAGTTGCAAAATCCAACCACTTTTGTCTTTAAACCTACGCTTCAACTAGAAAATCTTTCGAAAAGTCCTCAGCCCCGTATTGGATTAAAAGCTGCCAAAATAAAGGATGTAAAAAATCTCTTCCAGTATTTAAGCGCTAAAGGAAAAGAATTTTTCGAATCATATTTTTTAAAAGTACAAACTCAGAATCCGGATGCCGAAGAAACTGAAAGGAGTGACGAGAATGACTAAAAGTAGTTTCTAATAAAATATTGTTTGATTAATTTATTCTTGTTCAATAATATGCATAATATTATATGTTAAATGTTTAATAAATAAATTATTTTAATGATAATATCTGGAGTTACTGTTGTGCATTTGTTTTGGTAAGATTGACTTGACCTTCACGTCGTTCGCTGCAGCGCGTACGTAGCCGGCCAGGCACGTTTTTGGGCAGCGTCAAGATTACCGCTTGAATATTAAAACATTAATAATTTTTGAACTATTAATCCAATTGATCTTAAACTTTACAGAAAACTTCTTTGAACCTTACTGAACAACCTTCTCACTGAAAGCTTTCCGTAGCTTAAAATTCATTCGCTAAACGAGGCGCTTGAAGGTTAAAATTCATGATTTTTGCATTGCCTCAAAAAAAAAATTAATAACTTTTTGTTTATTACAATATTCTCATTTTTCTTTCTTAGATAGTTTCAGAAGACTTAAACACGTACTTTGTAATGGGGAAATCGGGAAATGATGAAAATTGACTAAATTAGCGCGAGTTTAAGTGAAAAAAGTTTGGAATTTTTCGTTTTCCAAAAATCCACTTTTTACCAATTATCTCAAAAACTACAAAACCTATAAATTTTTACAAGAGGAAAGAAGATGCCCCTTGATATTCTCTACAACTATCAGTCTTTAAAATTGAATATAGAAAGATTTTTTAATTTGACACTCAGGACAATTCTTCTCCGGCTAAATCCGGCGGTGTCCCCTTTTGGTCGTCAGCGGTTCACTTGTATAAAGCACCTCTTCCGAAGAGATCAAAGTTTAGTGCTCTTACAATGCACCGATGTCACCACAATTTCCAAAGCTCTAAATTTTCTACGTAGGTCCCTTCATACAGTCTGCTACATATATTTTTTAAGCGCTGCCGTGACATTATAGGGGTGTCTAATGTTTAGGGTGTATAAATATTAGCTAAGGGAATTATATATAATGGATGGGAATGGTCTCATCGGAAGAGGCGCTTCATACAATCATAATAGAACTTTACTTACAGGTAAGTTCGTTTAATTATTAAATTGTATTTCGCGCCTCTTCCTCAAGATCAAAGTGTAGTTGTTTAAAAAACGTTACGGCAAGGTTATGCATTAAGAAAAGGAAAAGGAGTTATATAAGCCCTTTTTTATTTCATGAAAACGAAACTCCAAGAATAGTTATAAGGTAATACAGGGTGGACACGCTGGGGCTTACATACATGGCGATCTGAATGCTACCCGAATTGCACAAAAGCAGGGGAGAAGCCATTATACAGGGGTATTTTCATATTTCGCGCCTTTAAAATTGCATTCAGATCGGCCATTCGATCAAGTCCGTGCATCTTCGGATCAAGTTTATCATAGTTTCCATGGTTGGGTTCGAAACTTCAAATGGATACAAGTATTAAAACAGCATAGGTTATGTTACATAGTAATTACAAATAATAAAAGTGTTTGATTAATAATGAAGTGAGACAAGTGTACTGAGAAGTAAACTTCAATTCTTTTCCGTGCTAATAACATTATGGAATGTCTGCTGAGTGACAAATACTATAAAATAGTAATAATGTTCTGCGATCCCAATGGGCGAAGAGTGAATTGTGTTTAACGCTTATTTGCGGAAAAAAAGGTATGTTCTTAATATATAGAATATGTATTAAGTAAAGTAAATAAAATATTAAATGCGTGAACTTTAAATTGACATTACCTACATTTATTTACAGCGATTAGGACAAACACGTGAATCCGAACAAAACCTCAAAATAATGACAGATCGGCCTGGCTTGTTTATTATACTTTCGATTGTTTATTATTTGCCAAAGGAATGTTTTGTGGTTTTGTATTTTTATTACTGACAGTGCCAACAGTAATAATTTAAACAATAGTTACTCAATAATAATTTAACAAACATGAATTATTAATAATTTTAATAAGTAACACTTTATTCCTGAAATTAATAACTGATATCCATTGTTTTTTTTTCACAGATCGATCATATGTAGATGAAATACACATCAGGAAATGCAGATGGATTTTGTGCATTTCAGCTGGTTCATTTCAATGAACATCATAGAAAAACCATTATCTCTAGACCTTATCCCAAGACTGGGGATTGAGCAGCCTAAAATTAATTCAAGTTCAATCTAATGGTACAGGTGTATCAAAAAAATATCTCGAGGTAATTTATCTTGTCTGAATTTTGATTAATAAACTATTTAGGGATTTTTTTGTATTTTACAAAATGTTTTCTCTAGATCTCATAATAAATTTTTTTTTGATCAACCAATAAAATAAATTAGAGACTCGTTGGTGATCGAAATGTATCAGAAATAAATCTAGACAAAATATTTTACGCCATAATTGTTATTCCATTTTTTTTTAATTATTTTGTTTTCGAAAAATGCTATCTCTGGATCTGTTTTCCGAACTGGCATTCAATCAGCCTCGAAAATTAATTCTAATTCATTTTGATGGTATAGTTTTATCAGAAAGATATCTCGAAAAAATTTAATTTGCCTGAAATTAAATTAATAAAATATTTAGGGATTTTTTTTGTATTTCAGAAAATCCTTTCTCCGAACCTCATCCTAAAATTTGGTTTGACCAACCAATAAAATAAATTAGAGACTTGTTAGTGTAGCAGAAAGAAATGCAGAAGCGATATTTTGTTACAGAATTCTTATTTCAATTTTTTCATAAGTTTGGCTATAAGTATTTATTTTATCATTTCTAAATATTAAATTCATACATTATTGGTATCTTGTCAGAAAATACAAATCTTTTAGTGTAATTGAAAATTACTCGAAATGTTGTTTTAGTTTATTTCATTGAGTTATCGTTTAAGCTAAAATTATGCCGTTAGAAATGAAGACACCAATTCCGTAAATTTTATTTCAGAATCCCTAAATATTTCATTAAATTAAATTCAGGCAAATTAAATTTCTTCGCGATATCTTTTTGATAAAACTATGCCATCAAAATGAATTAGAATTAATTTTCGAGGCTGATTGAATGCCCGTTTGGAAATGAGATCCAGAGATAGGAATTTCGAAAATAGAATAATTTCTAAAAAAATGGAATAACAACTCTAGCCTAAATTATCTTGTCTAGATTTATTTCTGTTACATTTCCATCGCAAACGAGTCTCTAATTTATTTTATAATTTGACTAAACCAAATTTTATGATGAGGTCCAGAGAAAATATTTCTTAAAATAGCAAAAAATCCCTGAATAATTTATTAATTAAATTTCAGGCAAGTTAAATTTCTTCGAGATATCTTTTTGATAAAACCATACCATCAAAATGAATTAGAATTAATTTTTGACGCTGATTGAATGCCAGTTTGGAAAACAGATCCAGAGATAGCATTTTTCAAATATCGAATAATTTCTAAAAAAACTGGAATAACAATTCTGGAGTAAAATATTTTGTGTTTATTTTAACTTCTGATACAATTCTATCACCAACGAGTCTCTATTTGATTTTATTGGTTAAATGAACCAAATTTTAGTATGAGTTTCTGAAAAAACATTTTCTAAAATACAAAAAAATCCCTAAATATTTCATTAATTTAAATTCAGCCAAATGAAATTTCTTCGAGATATCTTTTTGATCAAACTATACCATCAAAATGAATTAGAATTAATTTTAGGCAGATTGAATGCTAGTTTAGAAATCAGATTCAGAGATAGCATTTTTCGAAAATAGAATAAGTTATAAAGAAAATTGAAATAACAATTCTAGCCTAAAATATCTTGTCTAAATTTATTTCTGATACAATTGTATTACTATCAAGTCTCTAACTTATTTTATTGGTTGAAAAAAAAACAAATTTTAGGATGAGTTCCTGAAAAAACATTTTGTAAAATACAAAAAAATCCCTAAATATTTCATTAATTTAAATTCAGCCAAATGAAATTTCTTCGAGATATCTTTTTGATGAAACTATACCATCAAAATGAATTAGAATTAATTTTAGGCAGATTGAATGCTAGTTTAGAAATCAGATCCAGAGATAGCATTTTTCGAAAATAGAATAAGTTATAAAGAAAATTGAAATAACAATTCTAGCCTAAAATATCTTGTCTAAATTTATTTCTGATACAATTGTATTACTATCAAGTCTCTAACTTATTTTATTGGTTGAAAAAAAAAAACAAATTTTAGGATGAGTTCCTGAAAAAACATTCTGTAAAATACAAAAAAATCCCTAAATATTTCATTAATTTAAATTCAGCCAAATGAAATTTCTTCGAGATATCTTTTTGATCAAACTATACCATCAAAATGAATTAGAATTAATTTTAGGCAGATTGAATGCTAGTTTAGAAATCAGATCCAGAGATAGCATTTTTCGAAAATAGAATAAGTTATAAAGAAAATTGAAATAACAATTCTAGCCTAAAATATCTTGTCTAAATTTATTTCTGATACAATTGTATTACTATCAAGTCTCTAACTTATTTTATTGGTTGAAAAAAAAAACAAATTTTAGGATGAGGTCCAGAGAAAACATTTTCTAAAGTACAAAAAAATGCCTGAATATTTTATTAATTAAAATTCAGGTATGTTCAATTTCTTCGAGATATCTTTCTGATAAAACTATACCATCAAAATGAATTAGAATTAATTTTCGAGGCTGACTGAATGCCAGTTTGGAAAACAGATCCAGAGATAGCATTTTTCGAAAACAGAATAAGTTATAATAAAATTGTAATAACAATTCTAGCCTAAAATATCTTATCTAAATTCATTTCTAATACAATTCTATCACCAACGAGTCGCTAATTTATTTTATTGGTTGACTAAACCAAATTTTATGATGAGGTGGTCAGGGGAAACCTTTCTAAAGTACAAAAAAATGCCTGCATATTTTACCATATTAATTAAAATTCAGGCATGTTAAATTTCTCCGAGATATCTCTCTGATAAAACTATACCATCAAAATGAATTAGAATTAATTTGCGAGGCTGACTGAATGCCAGTTTGGAAAACAGATCCAGAGATAGCATTTTTCGAAAACGGAATAAGTTATAATAAAATTGGAATAACAATTCGGGTATAAAATATCTTGTCTAGATTTATTTCTGATATAATTCTGTCACGAACGAGTCTCTAATTTATTTTATTGGTTGACTAAACCAAATTTTATGATTTGGTCCTGAGAAAACATTTTCGAAAATACAAAGAAATCCCTGAATATTTTATTAATTAAAATTAAGGCATGTTAAATTTCTTCGAGATATCTTTTTGACAAATTTATACCATCAAAATGAATTAGAATTGATTTTCGAGGCTGATTGAAAGCCAGTTTGGAAATCAGATCCAGAGATAGCATTTTTCAAATATAGAATAATTTCTAAAAAAAACTGGAATAACAATTCTGGAGTAAAATATTTTGTGCTTATTTTAACTTCTGATACAATTCTATCACGAACGAGTCTCTATTTTATTTTATTGTTTGATCAAACCAAATTTTAGGATGAGTTCCTGAAAAAACATTTTCTAAAATACAAAAAAATCCCTAAATATTTTATTAATTTAAATTCAGGAAAATTAAATTTCTTCGAGATATCATTTTGATAAAACTATACCATCAAAATAAATTAGAATTAATTTTTGAGACTGATTAAATACCAGCTAGGAAATCAGATCCAGAGATAGCATTTTTCGAAAATAGAATAATTTCTAAAAAATGGAAAAACAATTTTAGCCTAAAATATCTTGTCTAGATTTATTTATGATAAAATTCGATCACCAACGAGTCTCTAATTCATTTTATTGGTTGATCAAACAAAATCCTAGGATGAGATCTAGAGAAAACATTTTGTAAAATACCAAAAAATCCCTAAATATTTTATTAATTAAAATTCAGACAAGATAAATTATCTCGAGATATTTTTTTGATACACCTATTCCATCAGATTGAATTAGAATTATTTTTTGGCTGCTCAATCCCCAGTCTTGGGATAAGGTCTAGAGATAATTCATTTTGCAATGATGTTCATTGAAATGAACCAACTGAAATGCACAAAATCCATCTGCATTTCCTGATGTGTATTTCATCTATGATCGATCTGTGAAAAAAACAATGGAAATCAGTTATTAATTTCAGGAATAAAGTGTTACTTATTAAAATTATTAATAATTCATGTTTGTTAAATTATTATTGAGTAATTATTGTTTAAATTATTACTGCCGGAACTGTCAGTGATAAACATACAAAACCACAAAACACTTCTTTGGCAAATAATAAACAATCGAAATTATAATAAACAAGCCGGGCCGATCTGTCATTATTTTGAGGTTATGTTCGGATTCACGTGTTTATCCTAATCGCTGCAAGTAAATGTAGGTAATGTCAATTTAAAGTTTACGCGTGTAATATTTTATTTACTTTATTTAATAGATATTCTATATATTCATAACATACCTTTTTTGTGGCAAATAAGCGTTAAACACAATTCACTCTTCGCCCATTGGGATCGCAGAATATTATTACTATTTTATAGTATTTGTCACTCAGCAGACATTCCATAATGTTATTGGCATGAAAAATAATTTACGTTAACTTCTCGGTACACATGTCTCACTTCATTATTAATTAAACACTTTTATTATTTGTAATCACTATGTAACATAACCTACGTTGTTTTGATACTTCCATCTATTTGAAGTTTCGAACACAACCATGGAAACTATGATAAACTTGATCCGAAGATGCACGGACTTGACCGAATGGCCCATCCGAATGCAATTTTAAAGGCGCGAAACATGAAAGTACCCCTGTATAATGGTTTCTCCCCTGCTGTTGTGCAACTCGGGTAGCATTCAGATCGCCATGTATGTAAGCCTCAGCGTGTCCACTCTGTATATAGAATATTACTGAAGTGATCTCCTTAATACAGTTTTTGCAAATGTTCCCTTGGCTTTTATAATATTACGGTCGTAATACCTCGCGAAAGTTGCTGACTTTTCTTTCCAATCTGCAGTTTTTTTAATAATGTCAATACTAATTCCACTTCTTTTAGCCACATACGCCGAGGCATGTCGAGTATTATAGGTATCAAAAATATCGATATCTACTTCACAATCCTTAAGGGTATTACCAGTAATTACCAGAGTTGGCTGTGCCTTATTGAATTTCGATGTTTTAATCCTCTCTGCAATCTTGATTTCAATCAAATCAGCATTTCTATCAATATTTTTTATATCAATAAGGGTAAGAGTTTGCATACGCTGCGCTGTCACTAAAGCCAGCAGTGCGACCAGTTTTAAAGTAAATCTTTTTAATGAAAGGTTTTCATTAGGGCCCCATTGAGTAACATGATTTAAAACAAGTTGCGGATCCCACGTTGCCTCCTATTTAGGTTTTCCATGTCTTAACTTAGAAATACCTGTAAATAGCCTTTTTGTTCGAGGATCAACTCTCAATTCTTGTTCACGTGATAAGGCCATTGCTGATCGACAGCTGTTACAAGTGCCATGGGAAACACCTTTCTGGAATTCTTCGGTGAGAAAATCAAGAACATGGCATACATCATATGTATACGTATCAACGTCATTCTGGCAACAAAAACTCCACCATTTTTTCAAACAACAGTCATATTGTTTAATAGGAGAATTTGACAATGAAGACAAGATAATGGTCTTTGCTCCATCAGGTACTTTCCTCCTTTTTAACGCCTACCGTACAGCGTGCCTACAACCAGGGTAATTCTCCTCCAAAGCGGATGTGGTTGCCTACTGAAAGAACGTAAAAGATTAATATCTGGTTTGAAATAAATTGGTTCACAATCCAACATGGAAATGTAAACGGGAGACCAGGCCTAAGCTGGCCAGTGTGGTACAACAACAATACCTCTTGAACCTTCGTCTTTAATCTTTCGCAATACGCGTAAAATGATTGAGAATGGTGGAAAGCATGCAAAAAATAATCCTTCCAATCGAAAGTGAATGCATCGACCGTTATCGACCCAGGGTCTTTTACCCAAGAAACATGACATTTGCATTTCGCATTTGTTCTTGTTGCAAACAAGTCTATGTTTGGCAGGCCTAACTCCCGAATTCTTCAGCTGCTCATTTATAAAAATGTTTCCATCCGTTTTTTGGCCCTTTCTTTCTTTTCTTCTGGAAGTTAAATAGTCATTTTTATAGACTTATAAATAAACCTGAGAAACCTGCATCTTGTGGATGGTACTAATTGACTTTTCTGCTCATTAATTATAAATCCTAAAGCTTCGATTAATCGACATGTCTCTCGAAAATTTTCTAAACATACACCATACGTTTTTCCAAAAAGTAAGATATCATCCAAGTATATTACAGATAAATATCCCTTCTCCCTATAATTTGTGATTGCGCGCTTCATTACTCAGTAAACGTGTTTGGAGCTGTATTGAGTCCAAAAGGTACGCAAGTGTATTCGTAAAAATGACCTTAGAATTTAAATCTCAAAAATATTCTATCCGATTTCTCAACTGAAATGAAATGATACGCATTTTTTTAATCAATAGATGCCATGAGGCACCCACGACTTAACATTCGTTTAGTGGTCTTATAGTTCTCAAGTTAAAAATGTTCCGTCTCTATAAAACTTATTTAATCGGTTCAGATTCAAAATAAGTCGTTGTGAACCATCTGGTTTCGGCACAAAAAAAATGTTGGAAATAAATTGGCCTAGAACAGGTTCGTATCTTTCCAAGGCTCCCTTATTTAACAAAATATCAATTTGCTCCTGAATCAGTTGTCGTTCTTGCAAAGACCAACAACGTTTAATAGATGGTATTTGTTATTTTACCGGAGAAGTGAAAGGTATCGTGTACTCTGATATCGAGCCCTGGATTTTTCGTCGGACGTTAAAGATTCCCATGTGAGCCGGAAAATAGCTAATCTTCTTGCAAAACGACTTACCTCTAGTTTTTCTTCTTCATATCTGTCTGCTCCTGCCTCTGGTCTTGCTTTTGAAACTGGCTCCTGCCTCGAGGAGTTAACTTGCGATTTCGACTGTAATGTGGTCTTTGCCCGCCACCCACACTGTAGTATTTTGAACGTTTGCCCTTTTCCGATTGCGATTTTGGGGCTGGTTTCAAATCTTTCGTCGACTGCTGTAAAGCTTTAGCAGCCTTCAATTTTTCAGCGAGATCTTTTCCGAATAAACATTGGCCAGTTTGTTGGTCTTTAAGCGTATTCTTAAAAGACGCTTTAATATTTGTTAATATTAAGCTCTTGCGGATTGTTTTTTCATCATGTTGTAAGTCACTTAATAGTCTCATTAGACTATTAAGTGGCTCCAAACATTGTGCCTTTTCAGGTGGAGCCACTTTTAGTATTAGATCTATAACCATCGCTATACCAGAAAGAGTCGCTGATACTTTTTCTTGTTTTTGAACAATTCTTTCATCTCTTTTAATAATCGTGCTATCTAATGCTGCTTTAACCTCCAAATTTAATGCAGGAGGGTCCATGAAGGTACAGTTTTCTGGAGAAGGGAAAGTTTTTAATAACAATTTTCTCTCCTCCGAGGGAAGCCCTTTTTTGGTAATTTCCTCCCAAATCGGTGCTAAATGACTGTGCACTGGTGATGCAAGTACTCAATCAGGCGCAAGACGCTGTCCAAAAATTTTCAGGATACCTTCATCTAGTTCATGTTCCGGTGGTAGTACTGCATCTTTTTCAGGGACTTCTAAAGGGGGAGGGTCGGTAAGGCCGGTTTTTGGCCTAATTTATTTTTGTACCAAAAAATCTGAAAAAATCATGGTAGTATCTTATAAATATCCCGAGTCGATTGCACGCTAAAAAGACTACCCTCCACCCCCCAGCCACCCCCACCCGGCTACAAATATAGGAAACACCACTACCCACCAACTGTATTTT
>NC_046665.1:28989702-28994246 GCF_010883055.1 Belonocnema kinseyi | reverse complement strand
ACAATACGCCAATTAGCACAAATGGTAAGTTCCGACAGTGCCTACAAGTGTGCCTACTGGCCGCTAAATGGCAATACGGGTTTCATATGTATACACCTGGTAATAAATTTTCATAATATTTTTTAAAATCCTATAAAATAAAAATAAAATGTCTTTAAAATCTCCTGGGATCTTTTCTGACACATCTGATATATTCGAAAATCTTTTTTTTAATTTTCTTAAGAATCTTATAACAATTATTTACAGATAAATTTATAAACAAACTGATAATCCTTATTTTATTGTATATGAAATCTTTACAAAATCTTTATTGCCTTAAAATACTTATCTCAAAATTACAAAATTTAATTTTTACAATTTTATTTTGATTGTAAAATAATTGTAATTGGAAAATGATTGTAAATAATTGTAAAATAAATGCAAGAAAGTTTATTTTATGAAGAAATATTTCATGATTATAAAACGAGAAAAAAAAATGGTTAAGATAAGTCTTTGTAGCATTTTAATAACTAATGAACATATTTTTAGATTATTTTTTTCTTGATTCTAGCCGAGGGTCAAACACGGTACAAAAAAACGGCGTGAAATTTCAAATAAAAACTGTACTCTCTATACATTAATTTTTTTTTTTGATTAAAAATAATAATACTTTTATAAATATTGCCAAAATTAATTTGAATATGATACACATTGATTTTTATTGAAAAAATTCCTGTAAATAGTTGGTGTTTTTTAAATTTTACGATATTTGTGTACCATGTTTGACCTTAGGGAATAAATTGCAGGAATAAAATTATAAAAATATCTCCATTAGTTAGTAAAATACTATGAAGAATCGCCTTTCAAATTATAGTTGAAATTGAATAAATATATATTACTCCTATCGTTTTTCTGCATATGATTTTTCAGTAAACAGAAAGCAGATTGAAATACACTTGAAAAATAAAAAAGTTCAGAAATTCATGCAGCTTTCGGTTCAGAAAATCCCACACATTTTTTAATAAAATTCCTTTCCACACCATATTCAAAGGAAAATTTAGCAACATTTTTGTCAAGTGATTATTCTTTTGAATGAGGTCAAGTTAATAACTTTTTGACTTTTTCTCTTAAAATCCTCAAAATTGTAATTATAGCCTAAAATAGTATGAAAAGAGATGTATTAAAAAAGAACCTAGAGGACTTTAATTTTTTTTTATTTTATTGGATTTACAAAAATATTAGAACAATTCGAGTCTTTTTAAAAGATTTTTAGGAGATTTAGAAATTTGGAAGATATCAACGAATGATTGATAAATTTTGTGACATATTTTCAAGTTCTTAAATATTTCTAATACGTTTAAAACAAAATAAATTCCAAAAAAATATTTTTAACTTACTACATTTTTCTGAAAATTTTAAAAAAGCATTCAAGATGTCAAAAACCTGACTTATATAATCTTCTAAATTTTTCACAAGAATTTTAATAAAAATAATTTTATCTCCTTGAAATCTTTCTGAATTCCCTTAAAGCTTCTAAAGTTTATTTTTTCGAAATTTTTTAAAATCTACATTTCTAAAAAATTTAAGCTTAAAATTAGATTTGAATCTCTTCCATTCTTCTAAATATTTATTGAATTTACTTGATTATTTACATTACTAAAACTTTTTAATCTTATCAAATTGAAACATTTTGCTTTGAAATCTTCTACCCTCTTCTTTTAAATTTTAGGAAATCTTTTGGTGTGTTTCAAAATATTTTTGAATTTTTTTTAAAGTACATTTTTGTAAATAAAAATTATTTAAAATTTTTAAACGATTATTAGAAAAATAATTCTTTTTTATAATATTTTCAGACCTTCTAATCTTCTAATTTTGAAAAATTACTCAAATTTTTCCTGATTTTTTTCAAGTTTTAATTATTTTTTAATCGTTTCAAAATTTCTGAATATCTCGTAAACTTACTAAAATTTGAAAGCAAATTTTGCAAACCAACATAAACATAACAAAAAATGGTGCGACTAAATTGCGCAAGAAGGCTTCATAAGAATTAAATTCCTTCTTTTTTTCTAAAATTATACAATATGGAAAAATCACGAAATAATATAAAAAAATTGTGATATTTTTTTAAATTTTCTCTGAGATTTCATTCCATTCCATTTTTGTTTGAAAAATAATTTTTTAAATAAAAATCCAACTATATGTTTAAAAATTGAACTATTCTGTTGTAAATTCGATTGTGTGTTTTTTTGTTTAAAACATTTTTCAGTTGAAAATTCATTTTTTCCACCGAAAATGAAACTATTTTAAAATTAAAATTTTTTTAAATAACTATTTTGGTTGATAATTTAACTGTTTTGTTGAAAATTCGATTTTTTTGTTGTTGAAAAAACATTTTCTTATACTAAAAATGTACTTGTATCATTTTTGGATGAATTTTTTTGGGTAGAAAATTGTCTTTTCTCAGTCAAAAATTCTTCTTTTTTGATATAAAATTATTCTTCTTGTTTAAAAATTCATCTATTTTCATCAAGAATTCATTTCTTTGGATGAAAATGCATTTTTTGTTGAAACTTCTTTTATTTTGGTATAAAATGGTTAAAAGTTCATCTATTTTTTTGGAAATCAAACTATTTTGCTGCAAAATTGTTGGTTGTAAATTGATTTTTGAAACTGATAATGCAACCGTTTTTCCTTGAAAATTTATCTATTTTTGTTAACAAAAATGTTTGTTGTTTTAAAAATGGTTTTGAAAATTTTAAAATTCTGTTTTCAGTAAAAAGTTATTGGTTTGAAAATTAAAATATTTGTCTGCAAATTTAATTTTTTGCTTGCGGATTTAAATATTTTGTTGAAACTCTGATTTTGTGGGGTTGACAATTATTTTTCAACTGAAAATTTATCTATTTAATCTTTCGTTGAAACATTATAATTTTAGTTGAAAATTAATTTCTTTCGTTGAAAATTACATTTTTTGTCTGAAAATTTGACTGGTCCATTTTTGATCGAATACTTATTTTTTTTAGTTTAAAATTCGTTTCTATAGATGAAAATTGAACAATTTTGTTGACAATTTTTCTTCTTGAAAAAATTTCTTTTGAGATATAAATTTATCTTCTTGGCGAATTATTTTTCTTTAAAATTAATTTGTTTTAGATAAAAATTAATTTCTTTTGTTAATAAAATCGAATTTATTTGGGTTTAAAAATTAATTTTTTCAACTGCAAAACATCAGTATAAACTACAATGTTGAAGTTAAAAAATATATTTTTTAAAGTAATTTCTTAGGTTGAAAATTTAACTATTTTGTCGAAAATTTGTTTTTTATTTGTTAAAAATCCATTGTTTACTAAAAATATGATTAAGGCATGCAGCACTAAATTTGAAACATTTCAGACCCAGAAGTCATGTCTCCTATATCTATTTACATAAAGTCAATTATATTTGCATCTTCGCAATAAGCCTAATGGTTCTAAGGTAACTCGGGATTTCAAAACCTGAATAAATTTGAGGAGTAGCTAGATCGTCATTCGTGAGGTCGGGAGAGCTCGGCTTCCTGTATCGTTGGAATGTGTCGCTCCCAGATGGGAGAGTGTTGGGGGCCGAAAAATCCCATGTTCTGTAGACACTGGAAGAAAGTCTAAGGAGACGGATAAGAAATTTAGAGAAAGAAATTGGGATGCAGAAGGAAGATAGATATAAAAATCGACGCAGTAAGTAAGCATGGTGATTCACCTCTCGGGATTGCTTATATTATTGAATTCTTCGACATGTGATATCCTTATGCGCAATAATAAGTGTGCTTCTCAGTCCAACTGATTAGTCACTTTTGTGTTACATTGAGGTCCAACTTCTATTGTGCACATAATTTCCCACGCAAATTTTTTCGCATTCGTTCAACGATTGCGAAACGAGAACGCCATTTTGGTAGAAAATTGAATGCGTCACATTCTGGTTCAACCGAATTGCGAAAGCACATACCCTGGATAGTTTCTGAAATATAAAAAGAATTTTAAAACAATATGAAGTTCTGTTAATTCTGCTAGAATTAGTCATGGGTTGCTTCTCTCTTTTAATTTGACAGGTGATCATAGGCATCGCGCAGAGCCACTTATCGCTCTCGAAGTCGTTCGCACGGATCCGGTGACCGCTCTGGAAGTAGATCGCACAGGAGACATTACGATTATTATGACAATCCATACCATCGTCGTAGTTATGATTTTAGGGGTGATAATTACAGATACAGTTACGGCGATGACAGAGATTACAACAGGTATACAAATTCACCTAAGAGTAAACGTTATACGTTATCTCAGTCGAAGTCTTTCCCGTACTATTTTGAAACAGTCGTGACAACTATAGGCAAAGAGACACGTCAAAAGATGTGAGTCAGTCTCCAAAAAGATCACTGTTAGCAGAGGAATCAACACAGAATGCTATCATTTCAGTTGCTGAAAATAATGTGCCAAAAACAAAGGGGGAGGGTCGGTAAGGCCGGTTTTTGGCCTAATTTATTTTTGGACCAAAAAATCTGAAAAAATCATGGTAGTATCTTATAAGTATCCCGA
>NC_046665.1:28986701-28989602 GCF_010883055.1 Belonocnema kinseyi | reverse complement strand
ACTGACTCGGGAATTGGTTGAGTCGTACAACTGGCAACCGCTACCCCACCCCGCTTACTCACCAGACTTGGCTCCATCCGACTACCACTTATTTGCATCTATTTAAAACGTTTTGAATTCTTCAAGATATTGTCAACTTTCTCGAGTTTTTATCAAGAATTAAAAAAATCACTCAAAATGTAGAAAAAAATTTCCTACAATCTTCTAAATTTTCCCAAACATTTTAAGAAACTATGTTTATTCTCCTAAAGCCTTTCGAGATTCTTCTAAAGTTCTTAAAGTTTATCTGGCATTTCCAAAAGACTTCTAAAGTTAAATTTTTTTTGAATCTCATCAAGTCTACTAAATACTTCCTGAATTCACTGGATCACTTACTTTTTTAAAACTTTTTAATCTTATCACATTGAAGCATTTTGCTTTTAAATATTCTACACTCTTCTTTTAGATTTTAGGAAATCGTTTGATGTGTTTAAAAATCTGCTTGAATTTTTTTTAAAGTACATTTTTTTTTAAATAAAAAATTATTAAAAACCTTCACACGATTATTAGAAAAATAATTCTGTTTTTCTAATCTTGTCAGACCTTTCAATCTCTAATCTTTAAAAATTATTCAAATTCATTATTTTCGAATCGTTTAAAAAATGTTTAATATCTCTAAAACTTACTCAAATTTAAAAGAATTATGTTCCTTAACTTTTTCTAAACTTAAGTAAAATGGAAAAAATTACAACATATTGCTTCAAAATATTTTACGTACTTTTTAGACATTTTAAGAAATAATAAAAAAATGTTTTGTAATCTTTTTTCAATTTTCTGTTAGAATTCATTCCAAAAAACTTATTTACATTTTTTCCCAAGGGGTTTCTTTGATTATCTTTCATTATCTGATAGTCCTTCGTTTATCGACCTTTATTATTATTTTTTCATTTTACATACGTATCTATTATATCTTATCAAAATTTAATATGAAAGTCTGAAATGTTGAGTGTATTTAAATACTACAATTTTTAATGTTTTCATATTTAAAAAAAAAATTCAACAAATTTTATGTGTAATTGAAATAAACTTTTTTTAAATCTCATTCAACTTATTCCAAGTTATCTTTTTTAAATTTTCAAAATTTATGTAATTACTTATTCTGATTGGAAATAATTGAACCTCTTGCGATTAAAATCGGGGATTCTTCTTGAGAAGAAATGTGCTGAAAGTAATTTAAAAAAAAAAATCATTCGAATTTTAATTTTGAAGACTGATTAATTGTACACAATTTCCAGGCCCATCTTTCTTATTCTTCTACAAGAATTTTTATGTTTTCAGTTTTTTAAATCAGTTTATCCTACGTTTCTAAAACTCCTTTGAACTTTAAATTCTTTTTTAATCTCATCAATTCTAATAAATATTTATTAAATTTATTCGATTATTTGCACTTTTAAAAAAATTGTATTGTTATTGAATCAAAAAATGTTTATTTTAAAACCCTTTACATTCTGTTTCGAAATTTATTTAAAATTGTTGGATGTGTTGAAAAATCTTCTTTAATTTTCTTTTAAAGCACATTTTACAAAATGAAAAATTATTAAAAATTTTCACACGTTACTTATGAAAATAATTTTTTTTTTCTAATCTTGTCTGGTCTTTTAATCTTTAAAAATTATTCAAATTTTTCCTGATTTTTTTTTTATTTTGCAAAATTAAAAAAACATTGCCTTTAAAATTTTTCGGATACTTCGACCATTTTTGACGTATTTTCGAATATTTTGAAATGCTTTAAAATAATCTCCTAAGATTAACATTTAGAAATAAAAAATTATTTTAATTATTTATAGGAACCTAAAATAATTTTTTTTATTTTCGTGAAAACTTACAGAATGCGTATACCTGGGAATGGCCAGCCAAAAGTAATTATTTTTTAATTATAAAAGTACAATTATATTCTGAATTTCATAAGATTTTAACGATAGAGCCGAAAATGGGTAGATGATCTTCGTATCCAATGGAAATTGCCATGGATTGCTGGTACTTGATATTTTCAATAGCACCGGCACACAAAAAAAAGTGGTATGTTTGAGAGACTAAACTAGCATATCTATATGTTTTTGGGGTCGCTGAATTTGAATCCGGTGTCCAAATAACCAAGTTGGCTCGTATTTTTCTGAAAAACGAAAAAATAGACGTAAAATCGCCCGGTGGACTTAACCAACATATTTATATGTCTTTTGGGTTGCTGAATTCGAATCTAAGGCCCAAAGAACCAAATGAGCCCATACTTTTTCGAAAATCGCAAAAATAGACTTAAAATCAGCGAATACAGCGACTTTTCTTGTATACTTTTGCAACAACAAAATTTTTCGTGCCCAGTGGTCTAAATTAGCATATCCTTATGTTTTTGAGGTCGACAAATACAAATCTGGGGTCAAAATAACCCAGTTGGCTCATATTTGATCGAAAAATGCAAAAATAGAGTTAAAATCGAACAAAACAGCGGATTTTCGTGCATATTTTTGCAAAAAATATATCTTCATCCTCGGTAGACTCATCCAGCATATCCTTATGTTTTTGGGGTCACTGATTCTGTTCACTGTAGATTCCCTTTGCGTCTCACGTTTCGAGGTTTTTAATTTGTGTTAGTCTCCTTGAATGGCAACAGTAGGATTTTTTGTGAATAGGTTTTATTTACTTTTAGCGTTACCCCGGAACAACGGCGTGGACGTAGTAAATTCTGTTCCCTTTGGGGTGCTTTATTACCGTGAGTCCCATTGCCTCTCACGCTTATAGGGTGCTTTTATTTTTTATTTTTACTTATATCGCTTGTTTCGAATCCTTTTGTCCTCAATAGACCTATGTAGTAGGTTTCGCTTTCGTTTGGTACCTTGATTGACTTGATCTCTTTTCTTGCAAAAA
>NC_046665.1:28984419-28986601 GCF_010883055.1 Belonocnema kinseyi | reverse complement strand
AAGTCTGAAATGTTGAGTGTATTTAAATACTACAATTTTTAATGTTTTCATATTTTTAGAAATAATTCAACAAATTTTACGTGTAATTGTTTTCAATATCGTGGAAAATGCATTTTTTTATGGTAAGAGGAAACCGAAGCCCTGGAAGCTCGCTCATTTTAAGAATTAATATCACTATTGTTACTATTGTTTATCCTGCGTAATGCGAAAGAGTAGAATATAAGTAGTAGTTAAGTTAGACTAAGGATGGAATTGTAAATATATGTACAGGGAGCGGAGGCCCTCAAACCTGTAAAAGGGAGAGATTAAATACATACATACATACATACATACATACATACATACATACATGTGTAATTGAAATAAAAATTTTTTAAATCTCATTCAACTTATTCCAACTTATCTTTTTTGAATTCTCAAAATTAATGTAATTACTTATTGTGATCGGAAATAATTGAACCTCTTGCGATTAAAATCGGAGATTCTTCTTGAGAAGAAATGTGCTGAAAGTAATTTTTAAAAAAAATCATTCGAATTTTAATTTTGAAGACTGATTAATTGTACACAATTTCCAGGCCCATCTTTCTTATTCTTCTACAAGAATTTTGAGGTTTTTCAGTTTTTTAAATCAGTTTATCCTACGTTTCTAAAACTCCTCTGAACTTTAAATTCTTTTTTAATCTCATCAATTCTAATAAATATTTATTGAATTTATTCGATTATTTGCACTTTAAAAAAATTGTAATGTTACTGAATTAAAAAATGTTGATTTTAAAACCTTTTACATGCTTTTTCGAAATTTTAGGAAATTGTTTGATGTGTTTAAAAATCTTCTTTAATTTTCTTTTAAAGCACATTTTACAAAATAAAAAATTATTAAAAATTTTCACACGTTACTTAGGAAAATAATTCTTTTTTTTTTCTAATCTTGTCTGGTCTTTTAATCTTTAAAAATTATTCAAATTTTTCGTGATTTTTTTTTATTTTTCAAAATTAAAAAAACATTGCCTTTAAAATTTTTCAGATACTTTGACTATTTATGACGTATTTTCGAATATTTTGAAATGCTTTAAAATAATCTCCTAAGATTAATATTTCGAAATAAAAAATTATTTTAATTATTTATAGGAACCTAAAATAATTTTTTTTATTTTCGGGAAAACTTACACAATGCGTATACCTTGGAATGGCGAGCCAAAAGTAATTATTTTATAATTATAAAAATACAATTATATTCTGAATTTGATCAGATTTTAACGATAGAGCCGAAAATGGGTAGATGGTCTGTTTGAGAGACTAAACTAGCATATCTATATGTTTTTGGGGTCGCTGAATTTGAATCCGGTGTCCAAATAACCAAGTTGGCTCGTATTTTTCTGAAAAACGAAAAAATAGACGTAAAATCGACAAAAACAGCGATTTTTCAGGTATATTTTTGCAAAAAAAAAAAATATTTTCTCGCCCTTTGGACTTCACCAACATATTTATATGTATTTTGCGTTTCTGAATTCGAATCTACGGCCCAAATAACCAATTGAGCCCATATTTTTTCGAAAGTCGCAAAAATAGACATAAAATCAGCGAATACGGCGATTTTTCTTGTATACTTTTGCAACAACAAAAATTTTTATGCCCAGTGGTCTAAATTAGCATATCCTTATGTTTTTAGGGTCGATAAATACAAATCCGAGGTCAAAATAACCGAGTTGGCTCATGTTTGATCGAAAAATGCAAAAATAGAGTTAAAATCGAAGAAAATAGCGGATTTTCGTGCATATTTTTGCAAAAAAAATATATCTTTATCCCCGGTGGACTCATCCAGCATATCTTTATGTTTTTGGGGTCACTTCTTCTGTTCACTGTAGATTCCCTTTGCGTCTCACGTTTCGAGGTTTTTAATTTGCGTTAGTCTCTTTGCATGGCAATAGTAGGATTTGTTGTGAATATGTTTTATTTACTTTTAGCGTTACCCCGGAACAACGGCGTGGACGTAGTAAATTCTGTTCCTTTTGGGGTGCTTTATTACCGTGAGTCCCATTGCCTCTCACGCTTATAGGGTGCTTTTATTTTTTATTTTTATTTATATCGCTTGTTTCGAATCCTTTTGTCCTCAATAGACCTATGTAGTAGGTTTCGCTTTCGTTTGGTACCTTGATTGACTTGATCTCTTTTCTTGCAAAAA
>NC_046665.1:28976697-28984319 GCF_010883055.1 Belonocnema kinseyi | reverse complement strand
ATTACATATAAAAACGATAATAGGATTAAAATAATACAAGCAAACAAGTCATAAAAATTGAATTATTGGGGTAAATTTGGGTAGCGTTTGGAAATTTTAAAAATTAACATTTTTATTGGGCACCCTACTATATATCTTTTAGAGCAGAGAAAAAGTATTATTGAAAAAGAATATTCACTCAAAACTCTAAAACTTGAAATAAGTACCTTCACATAAAGAATAAAAGATTCCTGTGATTCTTAGATATTTGGTTTCCATATTGACTTCAAACCCTTTTTTATAATTTTCACAACCGGCGGGAACAGGGCTGGCAAGAGCAGCAGCAATTTTGGGTTCAAATCATCTGTAAAATATGCCGTTACTATTTATTGACCTAATTTTCTTTATTTTTGCAATTATCAATCGTTTTCAGAAAATGTTAACACTTTCATGTATATAGTAATAGACTTCAGATCCAGAAATTTTCTCAAAACAGAAGAAATATGGTAAGTTCTCACAGAAATTGGGAAATAATAGAGGACCATATTCATTAAAATAAAATTAATGTACGTGCTATGTTCCTAAGATCTAAAATCTAAATACATTGCATTTGAAACAAAACAAATAAAAAATTCTCTAGTGGAAGAGATAAATTTTCAACAGAAAAGTTGAGTTTTCAAATGTTTTAGAAAACATTTTAATTTTAAATAGAAAAAGATGAATTTTAAACACAAGTAGTTCTTCAACCAAGAAAAATGAAATTGTTAACTAAATAGTTTAATTTTTAACCAAACAGTTCAATTCACAATGAAAGAGTTAAAATTTAAGCAAGAGAGACGAATCTTTAACAATAAAGTCGACTTTTTTACCAAACAGTTAAATATTCCACCTATAAAGATGAATATTGAAAACAAAAAATAAAACTTTAACAAAACAGTTGAATTTTCAAAAGTAAATTATCTACAAAATAGTTTAAATTTCAACAAAATCACTACTTTTTCACCCAAATCGTGAAATTCTTAACCAATTTACTGTAATATCAATTTCTTTGTCGAATTTTTATGCTTTTTTGTTTGTTCTTAGTTCAACCTTTGGCTGATTTTTTGCAAAAAAAAACTTTTCTTCTAGATTATAATAGTATATTATACTTGTTTTAAAAGAAAGTTTAATTTATAACACATTTTTCATTAATACTGAAAGCAATAAAATATTTAAATAGTAACCATTTGTGCGTCCTCAGTTTCCACTTGTATTTGTATATAATTAAAAATTAAGCCTTGATAGATACTTAGTTTAGATACAAAATTCGTTCGTTTTTCTTCTGACGTAAATTTTTTTTTGATTATTAGATTAGACTGGCTGCATTCAAGTCTTAAAAGACCGTCATGATGGATTTTTTCGCCTACGAGAAAAAGTGTAATCTAAAAATTAAAACCGTCATAAGTTTTCAAAACTTAAATCACGTATTTAGAAAATACTACAAGAATTAAGCTAACAAAATTCTTAGCAAGTTTGTGATGGCCGGCATTGTTCCACGTTGTGGACATGAGGTTAAATTAACACTTAACTACATCACAATAAAATAGAGGAAATAATATACTTACAACAAAATAGTGGGATTTTATCGGCGAATCCCCAATTCGCCAACACGTTGCAGGTTTCCTTATCCATAATTATGATGACACTTGTAACTGAGAAAATTACAACAAACGTACAGAACTTTCCTTGTTCCACATTTCGCGTAAACAAATATACGGCGGTCACTTTAACTCAGGCGCCCAAGGCAAAATATTCAAACTGATTATCTCCGCGCATGCGTCTAGCTGCGTAGCAGTTTGGATTGACAAAAGCATTTCTTTTGATTTAAAGAAATAGTTTTTTTTAAAGTACTGTTCTTAAATATATTACTCTTTTGATTTCCGTTTGAATTTTCTTTGAATCAAACAAATATTCATTTCAATTAAAGGAAGTCTATTACAGAAATAATTTCTTTAAATTAAAAAATACGAACTACGTCATTTTTAGTATCTAATAAATGTTTTTTATTTTAAATGTATTTTTGTGTTCGCTAAAAAACAATGGTAAAGAAACAATTTCTTTAGCTGAAAAAAATTTTTGAGTTGAGTTGAGCACTATGCGTACTGCAAGTTATCGACAATTTGCATTATGAGTAATCGTATTACTAAACGAAAATTTTTTACGAATATCCAGAAATTATAGAATTGGTACAAGAGTCCACAAAGTGGGATTGTTATGTGGAGTGGGGACAACCGTAGACCAATATTAGAGCAAGCTTTCGGATCAATTATTTCTCTAATGGCCTAAATTTCCCTATGCACCACAAGATAATAAGAAATTGTGAAGTTTATTGCCTGCAGATTTTCATTGGATTCAGTTGCCCAGGTGGATATCGCTTTCAGGCAGAGTGTTTATTGCTGCTTAATTTTAGTACTTGGATCATTACTATAGTCGTTATGGCCAGCAGCAAATGTCAGGATTGCTAAAAATTTGATGGATTGAATGATAGGATGGAATTCAATAATTTAACCAATTTTTGTTAATGTGCAACATATGATCCTATAAAGGGCCCATGCATAAATTGCGTATTTTTTTCTAAAATTTTAATGATTGTACCCTTTTCTAATGGTGTCTGTAAGTTTTTACACTCCCTTCCACCTAAACCCTATCTAACGTATTTTGCCGACTACATCTTTTTTGAGAATATATTTAGAAGGAATGCAAAAAAAAAAAACGTTAGACGGTTTGGGCTTAGGACGGAAAGGGGGTCGAATGTTAGCCCGCCGCACATAATGCTTTTTTTCTTGCTGAATGTTGCTGCTCGCCGCTCTGCAGACAGAGGTGCGTGAAGAGAAAGATATTATATTATGCACTAGATGCGGCAAGTGGCAGCGAAGTGGGGATAGAATTATTAGTAGGTCAAGATAAAAATAGACCACGCTGTCGGCGAAAATCTTAACCCACCCCGCTGTGCCTCTCCACCCGCACAAGCATCAATCCCCTTTTAACAGCTGTTATGAGAATAGAGTTTTCTGAAAATATTAATGATCACTGGAGCAATTAGAACTATGTGTTACCCGACGATCTAAGAAAATAAGAATAAACTAAAAATAACTAATAAAAAATTCAAAATTTTGCAACTCTAAAACACATACATATATGAAATTTCATACTTATTAAGTATGAAATTCTCCTGTCATTTTTAGCACTTGAAGTTCATATGATTTGATTACGAAAGTTTTCATTTGGACAAATTTTAGCTACTAAGCCTTTACATTTAAAATGAAACAATTGCAGAATTGTACAATTGTTCAATTTTCGACACTATTCTATTTTTAATTTTAGGTCCTTCAAATTGTAAAGTTGAAATTTTGTTCTGATTTTATTTTGACCCATACTATATATAGTTTGTAATGCTTTCATGTTGAAACGGGGTTGTATTTAAAGTTGTTAAATTGTGAATAGTTTTATTTATATGATTATAAATTTTGAAACATTATGTACCTTTCAATTATTGTAGTGCGCAACTAGATAACCAACATTTTTCCGAAACTGGGCTTTTTCCATATAAAGTTCTCAAACAATCTAATGCATATTTTGTTAAAAGAATTTGTTCGAAATCTCGTTTTTAATATAGTAAAATAAGCCTGTTGATGATTCAAAAGCAAATAGTTGACTGTACTTGTATCCCATCTTCATCTTATTTTTTTTTTAATTCTCTAGCTTCTTACCTTTTTTTAAGCCCTTTTTCTGACCATATTTGTTGTCCTACATTTTTTACAAAACAATACTTTAATAAAACGCTTCTTTTCTCAAAGAAAAATCTCTTGAATCAATCGAATTGTCACCAAAAGTCTTAAATCTCTATTTTCTACAAAAGTCACTTTTATAAGGGATTCTTTTACTTAACTTTTTGCAGTTCCATCAGAAATGATATTTGTTAAAATTATAAAAAACATTTCTGCGTTGAAATGTTGTCACAGGCTTATACTGCCCAATATGTCGAAGGCATTTTTGGTTAGAGTTGGATTTTTATTTGATCATTTTGCACGGGGCTGTCCCGGTATATATCATCAGTCACGAACGCATTTTTATAATGCAATCAATTGATCTGATGAGAGCAGTCTGCCCAGACATATGGGACAAAGCCTGGTTTTTACGCCATCATTGACGGACTGGGTTGCAGTCAAGTACACGATGGGGGGACCTACAGCTTAAGATAGGTTCCGAACCACCAGAACCTCGGTAGAGTAACATTGAAAAAATTCTAGAGGTACCGGCTCAGGGATCGAACCCCGGACCTCTGAGGTGAAGTCTGAGTGTCTAACCAACTGAGCCACCGAGACTTATTATTATTATTATTCATTCACAAATAAACATATACCTTTCTTCTCTTTATGCGTCTTTCAGCGACAACTCATATGTTGCAGTGCGAGCAAGACCGCGACACAAAATCTTTATTTTCCCGTAATAGAATAATTGGTCAGCTTTTTCTAATCAATATCATCCTCTCTCAATTTAGCTACTCAACATTTTAGGAGCCAAGATTTTACTTTTTATATATACTGAAAATTCTACTTTTTATCGTTTTTTGCAACCGAGCCTTTTACAGTTTTAGGCTCCTGTCACTTTGAAATTGTAAACTTCTATATTCTGTTTCTCGAAACTGGATTTTTTTTACTATAAATTTTCTTGTTTTAATTTAGAAACACTTTATCTCAGGACCAAAGTTTTTTTTATCTTCAAATGGTGATTTCGATTTTACAGAATGTCACTTCGTTCTCCTGAAAATTCTGCGTTTGTTGCTTATCTTGTTCTGTACTGCAGTCCTTCATTTATGAATGACATTGAAAATGAAAATATTACGATACAAATACAAAATAACTTTGTCATTTGGTTGAGTATGATTTCATTTTGAAGGAATGGTTCTATCATAGTCAATTGTTTAGTGCCAAACGCCAGTGGGGCCAGAATTGTTCAATTTCTCAGACTACCAATTTCACGCAATAAAGAAATATGTACAGAAGTTATTTCAAGTTAAAAAAGAAACATAATTGAAAATTATTTTTAAATTCAAAGAAAATGCTTGAAATAGCTCCTAAATAGTGTACAGCCTGAAATAGAAATTTAGCCCATTTGAGTAAACATTTCGCTTGAAGTTAAGTTATAAATTTTAAACTACTGTAACCGAGAATTTGATTCTCAATTCATATCGACTTATTATACCTTATTGTAATACCTGCTTATAGAAGATAACAATTTGATTTTGAATTGACAAAAATTTAAAGAATTGTAGATAGACATGACGATTTAAAGAAATAGAAAATATTTCAGGAAAAACAACAAAATCAATGGGATCTAACGGGAAAGTCAGAAGTGCTCCGCCCTCTCGTCTCAAATATAGAGGAGAGTACTCTAATATGAGACATTCTTGTAATATGAGAAAGCGGGGTATCAGCTAAACTAAGCGAACCACTCTGTTGTTTTTATCACTGACTTGTAGCCCTTGAAGAAATAGTAATTTCGTGGTATAGTCTATTTTTCATTGGGATTTTAAACATTATAGGGGAACTTTTTGTGAAATCGATGGTGGTCGAGTTCTTGAAAGGGAATTCTTTAAACCCTATTTATTATTCATTAAATATGTATTAAGCAGTAAAGTTTGCCTAGAGTGATGGGGATTGAATAACTATGTAGGAAAATATCGATAGTGTTGAAGTTTTTAATTGTACAGGTCAGGCATAGAAAGTGCATAGTTGCACGGTGTGGTTCTCATAATACGAGATAACTGTGGCTTTTATAACACTGTGGCTGCGCCGGGGAAATTTGTTACAAAAGTGTTTGTGACTACTGCAAAAACTAAATATATCTAAATAGCAGTAAATTTATACTTGGAAACATAGAATGAAGTTTTTCATTAAAAATAATACCTTATTTTGCATTTTATTAGCTATTTCCTGCGGTATCTCATATTATGAGAATAGTTTGACGAGTTTGGAAAAAGCACTTTTTTACATTTTTTGTATTTTCAGCATAAAAAAATTTTTAATGCAATTTTTTATCAGAGCTCCTTATAACAAACTAAATTTCCTTTAAAATGACCTACATTACTTTTATATTTAGTACATAGAATTCCGACAATCACGCCAAATAGAGTCGGTATCTCATATTTGGGTACTCTTCTCTATACCTGCTTTTCTTTACGTCTCTAGGTTTAATCCTTCAATTCAAAGGATGGAGTACTCGGGAAATTTACGGAAGCTAACAGAAGATATTAAGTAAAAAAATCCAGGCCACTTTTCTTCCTTTAGGTTCTAGGTTCTTCGATAGAATTTTAGATTTTAGAAATTAGATCTTTCAGACCATGCAGATACAAATGATTTTTAAGATTTTCAAAACAGGCACCAAAAATAATTTTCTGAGACTTCATGAATCTATACGTTTCATGAAATTCTGTGTGGAATGATTGTGGAATGATCTTTGAAGAGGCCTTTTTGTTTACACATCATGTATATACAGACCGTTTAAAAAATACTTAACGCTTTTTCCTGACAGTTTGACCCCCCTCGATCGCTTTTTTTGTATAAGGTCTGTGTAAGTTCAACATGGGAGTGAATCTCGTCATGCCCCCCCCCCCCTCTCCACCAGGGCGTTACAAATTCTTTTAACGGCCTCATGTGTAATATTTATTTTTCTCTACATCTTATTGAATCACCGAGTGATTAGGAATGTGCATTGTTCATTAAATAATTAAATCCCCAAGATTAACTATTTTTTGAAGTTCTTTAAAACGATATTGCGAAAAGGATTGAAATATTTCCATGTACTCTTAAGTTATAAATATGTACATAATATATCTATCTTAAAAATGTTATTGTAATTTTTTAATTTTTTCTGAATAATGTCAATTTCTCAACTTACAAGAAAAAGCCATAAAAAATAAAACTCGAAAATGATTTTCAAAAATATGAAACTCAATTAGTGATTTGGAGAGAATTATATATCTTTCATGAAATATTCTTACAATAAAGATTATAATTAAATATAATGTTTGTAACTTCAAGACGTTTGACACCAAGCCTTTTAAATTGCATAATTTTAAGCACAACCGACTTGAAGTTCTCGTATTTTCTAAGTCATATCACTTTAATTTCAAATTTTTTAAAATTAGACGGCATAATTTCAAAATTACGAGTGTCTGTAAATCTAAGTTATAGTAAAAAGTTGTAAATAAAATAGTGCTACGTTGTTTTTGTTTTAGAAATCGAGCACGATAAATACCCATATTAGAATATCAAATGCCAATATCACGTTATGGGCAATCATTAAACAAATACCATATCAATAAAAGTTGAACAAAATTGAATTTAATTTCAACTGTAAATATTTATGAAAATATCAGAAAAATATCTGTCTTGAATTAACGATACAGTTCGTTTATCACAATTTTCTTTATTTAACCAAAATATACTTCGAAATCAAACAAATCATCTCCAAATAAAGAAAGATCTGTATCAAACAGAAAATTACAGTCTGTCAAGTTAAAGCGTGGGTAACTTTTTTGGTAAAATATTTTATTTAAACGCATGTTTCTACATGGAATTACATTTGTCAAGGTGTCGAGC
>NC_046665.1:28975316-28976597 GCF_010883055.1 Belonocnema kinseyi | reverse complement strand
TATATCGCTTGTTTCGAATCCTTTTGTCCTCAATAGACCTATGTAGTAGGTTTCGCTTTCGTTTGGTACCTTGATTGACTTGATCTCTTTTCTTGCAAAAAATACACGAAAAATCGCTGTTTCCGTCGACTTTACATCTATTTTTTCGTTTCTCAATAAAATATGAGCCAACTGGGTTATTTGAACCCCGTATTCGGATTTAGCGACCCAAAAACCATAAGGATATGCTGTTTAAGACCACTGGACATGACAAATTTTTTGTTGTAAAAGTATACAAGAAAAATCGCTGTATTCGCCGATTTTACGACTATTTTGGCGATTTTCGAAAAGATATGATCCAAATTGGTTATTTGGGCCTCAGATTCGAATTCAGCGACCAAAAGACATATAAATATGTTGGTTAAGTCCACCGGGCGAGAAAATATATTTTTTTTTTTGCAAAAATATACCTGACAAATCACTGTTTTTTTTTCTTTCGATTTTACGTCTATTTTTTCGTTTTTCAGAAAAATTGGACCCAACTAGGTTATTTGGATATCGGATTCGAATTCAGAGACCCCAAAAACATATAGATATGCTAGTGTAGTCTGTTGGACAGACCACTTTTTTTTGTGTTCCGGTGTAGTTATCCACGATATTGGTTTTAAATCAGTATTTATATAGAAATCAGTGGCCAAAATTTAGCGTATATTTGCCAATTTCTCACCAGTAATTACTTCAGCATGTCCATATTCTAGCGTAATAATCAAGGAGTCTTGGCAGATAACGCTGTAGTACTACTGAAAATGGTGCTTGAGAGCAAGCGTTTATGGTAAATTAAAACGTTAATTTGATAAATGAGCAGTTTCCTTAGAAGCTTTATGTTTAGCCTCTGGCCTCATACACCAACATTTTTAACTGAACCAATAAGATCTATAATCGTAGGATAATGTAAGAGTAGGTGCTGCTTCGGTTTTAAAGTTTCCCCAAACAGCTTAATGTAAACTTCGTGATGTTCGGTAATCAGTGTTTTCAAAAGTACAATGCAGTCCCTATTAAAATATCTTAAGCTTAACAAGTCAGCAATATTTCGAGAATTAAGTAAAAAATTCCAATATTCAACGTTCTTTTGAATACAATCTTTATCTACAGGGCTATAATTAAAAGCCATAATTCTATTATTGATATCTTCTTTGGAGAAAAGTTTAATGCTTAAATAATGTAATAGCATTGCACTCAAATCGTATGGACTTCTTAGATGTTCTTTTGCAACCATACATAAACGACAGACATGATTCCCTG
>NC_046665.1:28973813-28975216 GCF_010883055.1 Belonocnema kinseyi | reverse complement strand
AAGTTTAATGCTTAAATAATGTAATAGCATTGCACTCAAATCGTATGGACTTCTTAGATGTTCTTTTGCAACCATACATAAACGACAGACATGATTCCCTGAGGAACTTTCAACAAACCCACAGATTTGATGAACCTCTAAATTATCTCCAGTAATGAGAATGCAAGAAAAGTAAACTCTTACATTCTTTATTAATAATCTATTTACTTCTAAATCGTTTAGTTTTTTTAAAAGAGGCTTAAAAGCAGCTCTGTTTCCATGCACTTTTCTGTCACTGTCGCGGAATAATAAAGTTAAGAAAATATGCTTTAATATTGATTGAAATTGTGGAGGTAATGTGGATAACATTAAGCATGTCGCTACTATCTTATTAACCCCAGTATGAGAACCTTGAGAATTATTTGTTTCGTATTCATCGAAGTATGTTATGAGAGGAATTACATTATTCTCTCCAAATTTATCTTTAACTTTATGCCATAATTTTTCATGGACAATATTGCACATATATTGCGATTCTATTTCATTAGATAGGTAATTAACGTAATTTAAAACAATGCCTAAGAAGCCGTGTAAACTGAGAAAAGCTGTAAGAACTCTCTGTACCGAAATAAATTGACCCCGGACATTGATAGGCTCCTCCGTTTTAACTCCATCAATTATTTTTTAGGTTGTATCATCTCCAATTATATATGACTCAGATACAATGAAATATTTGGTTTCCTTAGAATATTTTTTTCTCTTTTATTCCGAATCAAGATCTTCAAAATGGTTTTTAGCAATATTGAACATGACCTCCAAATTTTTTTTATCCGCTTCATAAAATTTTTCTCTTTCTAAGATACTAAAAACTTTATCTTTCAAAATATTAAAAATCTCGCCCTCAAAAATTTATTTTGTGAAATGTATGCAGTTTTGAAGAACATTACGTGGTACTGCTGTTTGATTATGCAACTGATTTGTGTTAAGCCCTGCTGAATGTATAATTACATTCTTAAATTGTGCAGTAGCGTTTCTACATTTTTCAGAGGTTATTTCGCATCTGGGGTAGTTATATTAGATTCTATTGACAATAATGGAAGAAAAGTAAATTGTGCTTCAATATTAGAAGACGCACCAAAAAATTCACGTAAATCATTTTCTTTTGGAATACTATGCTTTGTGTCAAGATGCTTCTTGAAAGTATGAGAAGTTTGAAAAACATTGGTGCAATTTTCTTGTTGGCATATTTATTTGTTTCGAGAAGCAGTAAAGTGACTACTTTTTAAATGAAACGGTAAAAGCCTTGAAGTTTCAAGTGTCAGCCAACAAATGTAGCGAAGAAACCTATTAGGCATAATACCGATTTCATTGAATTTTTTGATGATAATAAGAATCGATATATATATATGAGAAAAGGGGATGTG
>NC_046665.1:28972516-28973713 GCF_010883055.1 Belonocnema kinseyi | reverse complement strand
AGGGAGCTCTTCTTAATATTTTGACACCAAAATCATGTCGATACACCTTACCGACTGCGAGTAAAGCCACCCACGCTTTAACTTGACAGACTGTATTGCTTTGAACTCAAAGAAATGTCTTTGAATCAAATAATACCGTGGCTACAGGTACTAACAATTCGGTACAAACAGGTGGATTTTTTGGTATAAATTGAGGTGGAAAAGGGTCTGCTTCTACCCAAATTTCGATTTAACCGATTTTTTCGGTAATTGAAGACTTCCATCAAATCAGCTTTTCTCCGACTCAAAGCTAGCGAATATATTTCTTCAATTTACAGAACTTTCCTTTGCATAGAAGAATATTTTTTCGGTATCTTTTGTTTTTGAAAATTCTACCGTTTGGTGAAAAATATAATTTTTATGAAAATTATATAATTTTCATAAAAATAACAGTCGATATGTCATAATATAGTATATATTGTGACAGATCGACTGTTTGGTTAAAGAGCCATCTTTTTTAGTCGAAAATTCAAATGGTTTGTTGAATAGAGAATTTATCCTTTTCAGTTAGAAATTTATCAGTTGCGGTAGAAAAGTCATCTTTTTTGCTAAAAACGTCAAGTGCTTGGTAAAATATGAAACTTTTTTCTTGAAAATTCGTATTTTTTTCTTGAAACTTCAACAATTTGGTTTTACGTTCAACTATTTCGTTCAAAATTAATTGCGTTGGTTTGAAAATCCAATATTTGGTAGAAAATTTATCTCTTTTGTTTAAAAATTCAACTTACGCTTTAAGAAACTCAAGTGTTTTTTAAAACCTTTGCCTATTTAGCTACAAAACTCGACTCTTTTGTTAAAAACGCAATTTCATTTAGCTTCAAATCTTACGAATGCTGTACTAACATTAATTTTATTTAAAAAAATGTATTTTCCAATTTTTTTACAATTTTAATATTTATAATTCAGAAAGTATTAGAATCGTCAGAAATTTCAAACTTCAGTTTTTCAGCGGATCTCAACGTTTTAAGACCGACAGTTATGGTTTTATCCATCGAACATTCGATGCAAAAATCGAAAATTCAAATTTTAAGCCAAAAGACGACAGATGCTTACAAAAGTTTAAGGGCATGTGACACAGCTAAATACCTATATTACCGACCACAGTTTTTCAGTTCACTGAATGTTTTTTTGAACCTAAGAACTTTTTTTGTAAGTAAA
>NC_046665.1:28956550-28972416 GCF_010883055.1 Belonocnema kinseyi | reverse complement strand
ACTTACAAAAAAAGTTCTTAGGTTCAAAAAAACATTCAGTGAACTGAAAAACTGTGGTCGGTAATATAGGTATTTAGCTGTGTCACATGCCCTTAAAGGAATAATAATACTTTTTAAAATACATATAATTTTGTTATCGACTATTTACAAATAAGACTTGATATTTTGGTTTAATTGATCGAAAATACTATTTAAAAAATTCAATTTTTGAGCGATATGACGTAAAATGGGAGAAGAAGTCTCAAAAAGGAATTTCAGTTTTTGAACATTGCCACAATTTTTCTTTTAACATATTATTTATATGACATTTCATTATGGTCTTATTTATCGAAAATATTATGAAAAAAGTAACAAATTGAAAAGTTTAGCCTACCGGCGTGAAATGCCGGTTTAAAGTTTAAAAGGACTCCAGCCTCCAAGGCATTGTATAATAGCCACTTCTCTTTACCTGCTGTTGAGACAATTTATTATGATTGAAATACCTCTTGTATTTCAAAATGTTTTGATATATCTTTTGTATTTCAAAATGTTTTGACATAATATTTCCACCCACCCTTAATTTAAATTTAAATATTTCCTGACCATACATAAAGCGTAATTATACATAAACAAATTCTTAATTTGTTGCGAACATAACTTGTCTTTGAAATCTTTGAAATCTTCATGAATTTGTTGAAATCTCTTAAAGTTCTAAAAGTCTCTGTAAAATCTTAACATTTGTGTAAATCTTTTGTAATCTGAATTTTTTGACAAATATTTTGAAATGTTTTAAAATTGTTATGAAATTTTCGAAATATTTGTAGAAGTAAGCCGAAAATAACGGAACTAATAATTGCATATTGTTACGGGGAATAAAATTTGGTACATAAAATTGTTTGAATTTAGCATTTGCTAAGTAGTAAATAGAATAATCGAAATGTGCGCATTATAAAGATTCCAACAATATGTTACTTGACTTATAATGTTGTAAATTAAATAATAAATTTTATGTGAAATTTTACTTAATGAAAAATTATTCAGTAAATTTTACTCAAATCCACTGCAGCTGCTTAAATGTTTTAGTGCAATAATGTTACTTAGCTTGGGAAATTCCGGAAAGCCTCAATTCTACACCGCTAGATTGTAAACGTGTAATTTTACCAGCAGACTTACGAAACAAAAGTAATGATTTTTGAACGCTTTCAATTTTTTTTTAACACGATTTGAAGTATGAATACAAGATAAAATTATTGACAGCACGAAATTGTTTGGAACTTGCAGGCAAAAATACTGTAATGCAATTTTTTCAAAAGAAAGAATTATTTACAGCAAATTATTCTTTTTTTTTTCACAAAGTTGCTGTAAAAATTACTTGCAATTGAAAAAATGAAAAGCAGGCAATTTGACAGCAAATGCAGCGAGTTTTATCAAATATAAAATTATTAACTACGCCAATTTTTTGTATTGTCAGGAAGATATTTTTGAATATGAAACTCTTTTTTATTCCATAAGTAATAATTTTGTATCTATATTTAGTGCAGAAAGAAGAGCTAAAGTTTTCATGAATATAATCACCTTTATTTATGTTTACAATATTTTCGTCATCAGTAAGCTTTGTCAAAACTTTCTCCAAGAGAAATTCGCGCAATCGCGATATCTGCTTCAGAGGTACGACGGTGATGGCGTTGACGTTTGAGCATTCCTACAAACTGTCCAAGGACAGTGTGGCAACCTTGTAGGATGCCGCCATTTTAAGTTCTGGTTCACCGAGGTCGGCGCGATTTTTAAAATTACACAAACGCAGAAAAAAATCATTAAACATAACGACCACCCTATCCTGTGCAGAAATCGCCCTATATTTTCCCGATTACCGATTTGGGCCTGGTAGGTTGAATATCTTCGGGCCCAGGTCGGGATAATTCAATCGCCCAGATCCGAGTCAGACCGGTTCAGGTATTGCAACGCCACCTAGTTCTAATTTAGGAAAATTTCGTTGCTGTCAAATAAATTGTCTTATTTGTGATAAAATTCCTGGTTATTATCTAAGTTGAGTTTATAATACAATAAAGACTATGCGAAAGCCTAGTACTACTCCACGAGTATGAAAGCATCCTATTTTAGCGGCAATTTAAAAAATTGTGTAGGTTTTAACTTATGTGATTGATTATATATATATTGTAAATTATGTAGCTAGTAATGCAGATGATGAAAATAAATAAGCAAAATGAAACCCAAAATGCAAGCTCCAGAGTTTTTAGAGGATCAAGATATTGATAAAATCGAGAATGGTGATGAACTGATGGATAATAAAAATTTAATTTCTACACATGAGGATTCAGATGCTAGTTAGGTTTCAAATGTCAACGTAGATTTCAGTAATAATTTCTTGTAAGCTCTAACCTGACAATTAAATCTTTTTATTTTATGATTACTAGTGGAAGCGGATTTACTTGTTGCCTATGAGGAAGCATAGTATTAACAAAACAAACCAAAATAATTTGCAATATGTTTATCATAGATTAATTAGGGGGGTTGAAATGATCTTCTTATCTCAAAATTCGATTTCCTCATTTTAATAGTACTTCTTTCAGAAATAGAAACGTGTCTATTAGGGTGGCCCAGAAAACGATTTTTGAGCTACAGGGCAAGATATCCCACCCCCTCCCCCAATAGTTTTCATTTCCGAAGAAAGAAAATTCATAGTTTTTTTCGAAATTCGAATATTAACACGTGCCACCGGGCAATTCAAAATCCCATTCAATTAATACGGGTAAATAATGAATTTTAGAAAAATTGAACTCATGTTCCAGGGTTTTATCGAAACGTGCCAAACCTTTTAGGGATTGAAAAGGAGTGCCTACGAAATAAAACCAAGCTAATATAACTTTTATTTCCAACCCACTTTTTAGCAATTCCTGTCGTCTTTTTTATACGAATAGTTACTAATAGACAATTAGAATATTTCCCAAAATTTTTCAAACCATTTTTAATTGCTTAAACAAAGGTAAATTATTTAAAACATTATTTATTAAAAAAAATGTAAAAATGATCGTATTTCTGATTGAAATGTAATTTTTTGTCATTGTTTGAAGTAGCAAACTTTTCTAAAAACATTATGTAATTATTTAAACAAATATTCACTTTTATTTTCAAAATTTATAAAAATTGAGCCACAGACGCCCACTTTTTTAAATTGGTATCCCATGCTACTTTTTGTTAAATTATTACATAACTCTCATACATTTATTTTAATTTTTAATACATTTTTTATTTCTTTAAACAATATTTCTTTGTTTAAGCAGTTTTTTTCTGATAAATAAAAGAATGCAATAAAATAGAACACAAACAATTATGTTTCGGACTGTATAGTATGTAGATAGAATAAATCAACAATTTTTTAATAGTATTAACAAATATAATTTGTTTAAATAATTACTTTTTCAAAAATAGATTCAAAATCGTATTTTCTGAGTTATACATAATATTAACTTATTTAGAGGGGTAGTAAACTCTGCTAAAAGCTTTATGTTATTGTTTATACAATTTATTATTTTTTTTCTCAAAATTTCTTTCGAATTGAGTATGGGTGGTTTACATCTTCCTTTGACGCACAATTAAATAAATTATAAAAGTCATAATAAAATTGGAATTGTAAAAGTTGATTTATTATTGCATTATAAATATTTTTACAATATTTATAATTATTATATTATAGAAAAACACATTCACTAATGAAAATTACGATTCAAGTCTCAAAAAATTGCTGTTTTATGAATATCAAGATAGCAATCTAGAAAATTGAAAAATGGTACATATATTTCTTTTATACAATATACATTCAGAAAAATAATTGCATGTGTGCTACTTTATTAAAAATTTTTATTTATCTAAATATAACTGCGTAAGCAAATAAAAATTGTTTAAACAAATATAAATTTGTTAAAAATTAGAAGAAATGGATCCAAATTGAGAGACACGTTTGTTGAGACACGTTTCCCCCTCCAATAGTTGGCGCTGTACCAGAACGTTGATATGTTCATGGGGCGGAAAAAGTTTAAATAGTTTTAATTTATGACATTTTTATAGTATATGTGTAAAGTGAATATTATTTTTCCCTAACCTTAATAAATAACCTTCCCAATAATTTATAAGGTTTTCGTTTGCGTGTTGTTTCTATCCTGTATTTAATCCTCGTGAAAATAAAATGATGATTTGAAAATAGCGCCAACTCATGCCAATCAAAACTCATAAAAGTTTAACTAGTTCCGGTACAGCGGCGCCAATCAGATTTAAAGTATTCCGTGTCCTAACTCTCCCTTGAGCATCTCTAATAGGTACCTATTGCCATCAAAGAGAGAAATGCTCAATTATTACTTTTTTTCTAATTTCTTAAAATAAAGTAAAATACTCCCAGGTATGTGAGTTGAGCTTTTATTTTTTTGTATTTATTTTTATAAATTTATTGATGTATTCATTTCTTTTTAACGGATCTGCGTTTGTGTAATTTTTAAAATCGCGCGAACCTCGTTGAACCAGAACTTAAAATGGCGACATCCTACAAGGTTGCCACACTGTCCTTGGACACTTTGTAGGAATGCTCAAACGTCAGTGCCATCACCGTCGTACCTCTGAAACAGATTCTGCGATTTCGCGAATTTCTCTTGGAGAAAGTTTTGACAAAGCTTACTGATGACGAAAATATTGTAAACATTAATGAAGATGATTATGTTCATGAAAACTTCAGCTCTGCTTTCTGCACTAAATATTGTTACAAAATTATTACTTATGGAATAAAAAAGAGTCTCATATTCAAAAATAGCTTCCTGACAATACAAAAAATTGGCGCAGTCAATAATTTTATATTTGATGCAACTCGCTGAATTTGCTGTCAAAATTACCTGCTTTTCATTTTTTAATTGCAAGTAATTTTGACAGCTACTTTGAAAAAAAAGAAAGATTTGCGGTCAATAATTCTTTCTTTCGAAAAAATTGCATTCCAGTATTTTTTCCTGCAAGTTTCAAACAGTTTCGTACTGTCAATAATTTTAGCTTGTATTCATACTTCAAATCACAGTAACAAAAAAATTGAAAGCTTTCAAAATTCATTGCTTTTGCTTCGTAAGTTTGTTGGCAAAATTACACGTTTACAATCTAGCGGTGTAGAACTGAGGCTTTCCCAAATATTTTGCTTCTTAAAAATTTTCTGTACATAGTCGAACATATAACCAATATTATTATTACCTACTGTAATATATGGAAAGTTATACTCACCGACATTTTGATGTTTTTTCCAAACTTTCATAAAAATGTATAGTGTTGCACAATAATTTATTTTGTTCCTTTAGAGAGTACCCATGCGAAGCTGTGTACAAATAAAAGTTATAAAACCAAAAATGAAGCACACGTATGAGCTTCTACTTCGGTTTGAAAATTGATCTGTTTTAGCCAAGGGTTATGTTGATAAAAAGAAAACAGAAGTACCAGTCATAAAACGTCTGGAGCCGGTAATATCAAACAAATTACTTTTAAAGGAAAGAATAATTATTTTTATAATTTCCCTAAATCAGTTAAAAAAATTTGTCCACACTTCAGCAAATATAATTTTCTGTTTTCGCCCCTCCTTAACATTCATAAAGTTAGATTTTAAAAACCACCCTTCTGATTTTGACACCATGAAAATCGTTCATGTTCTGCTTTTTTGTGTTGAACTAGTATTTCTAATTAACTTTCATAAAAAAATTAGTTGAGTTATAAAAAATGTATGTTGCTTGTTATTAAGTTTTAAAATTATGTTACTCTCTAAATATGAATCAGTGAGAAATTCACTAATTGAAATAGTAGTTAGACATTTCACTGATTAATCAGTGATTTCGGACTTATTCACTAATCAGTTCAGAAACACCGGAGTAGATCATGTGAAGCATAGCTTCTAAATTATGAAGTTAGGCATTGTTGTCACTATTTTACTTATGTAGCAAGAAGAATTCCTGCATGAAATGAATTTTTTAATTTTTGGGCTGCAAATTTGCTAAATTAACTATGTGATAAATATACTCTTACTCCTAAAGGAATTATTTACTTAACGGATTTGTACATGACAGTCCAATCTTGAAATTAAAGGAATATGTAAGGTTGCTTGTCATTTAACAGCATCTGAACTATTCACCTTTTTTAATATTTGATTAGATTTATGGATTTTAAGTTTTTGCTATGATTCTTTGATTGAATGTACCAAAATATTCTTTACTATGATTGTTAAATTGACATGGTGCAATGCAACCAATCCTCAAAAGTGGTTATTTCACTGAATAAATAAGTAACCTTTCACTGATTGTCAGTGACCCATCTCTAGCTATTTAAATCAGTGAAATTTCACTGACAATAAGTGAAATTCCACTGATTCAGATTTAGATAGTAGGAATGAGACTATTCATACTTTTGGACTGGAAGTGCAAAATTATTTAAGAATAATTTTGAAAAATGCGATTATTTGAGAAATAGTCCGAAATTATGAAATTAATTACTAAGAGTTCAAATCTGGCCAAATTTTAGCTTCCGGAATTTCAAAACATTAAAGCCTCGGTTCCGTCTCGTTTTCCCGTATCATACTTTTTCGGTATCGCCTCGGTTTTTCCGAGGAATGCGACAAATGTGCACTAGTGGAGCGTACAGCTCGCGGGACCGTTCTTTTGCCAGTCTGACGCGCGCGCTAATGCTTATTAGCGTTCTTTAATAAATAGTTAAAGTTGAAATATGATTACATATTATGCTTTTTTGCCTTTTCCTGATTAATTTGATATCAAAGACGACTATGTTTCGATTTATTCAAAGATTTAAGTTCACTTCATTAGTATTTGATTTTGTTCCAATAAAACATTTATTTTGCCATGTATAAGAATAGAATATATGGAACAGAAAGGTAAAAAGATAGGTATATTTTCAAGTCAATTGGAGTTTAAGAAATTAAACACTAATTTTATTTTTTTATTTTTTCAAGTAGAATTTCCCAATTTTGTGGCATTTATTTTCTACGTTTCATAAATAAAATATATATTTGTCGGGATATTTGTAAAATCGAATGTGCGTATGTACTTGAATCACTTTGAGTACTATATGTTCTCAAAATTGTATGAAATTTGAATCTCTAAGAAGTGCATATTAGATCAGTCAGTCATAAGACTTATAATCTCATAGGATCATTTCACAGTTGACTTTATAATTGTATATTCATGTATAAAAGTAATATATTTTGAACATAATAAAGTTTTTTTATGCTGCAAGAAAGTATTTATAGAGCCTCTTAGACTTTTTTATTTTCATGTATATAGATTTTACATATTTTAAAAGATTTAAAAAAATTCACAAAAATATCGAAATTGTTAAAGGATTATATAAAAATTTCAAATATTTTATATTATTGCAAATTGTTCACAAGATTTTAAGAAATTTCAAATATCTAAATGATTCCAAACAAATTCTACAATTTTCGGAACGATTATTGTACGAATATTTCAAGGAATTCACCAAGTTTTCAATATAACTCAAAAATTTTAAAATCTTTTAAAGGTGTCAAAGATTTTGCAACTTTTTTTAAAGATTCCAAAAGATTACACATAAATGTGAAAAACTTACATAGATTTAACATATTTGAAAATATTTCAAGAAATGCATAAAGATTTCAATTCATTTAAAGGACTGCCTGAAAATTTCAAAGATTTTCATTTTCTTAAATTAATATAATATATTTCATAAAGACTTCATAAATATTTCAAAGAATTCATAATGTTTTAAAAATTTTTCTAAAAATTTCATAATGATTTCAAAAGTTATAACAAAACTAAAAGATTTCACGCAAATTTCAAGATCTACCACAAATTTTACATACTTTGAACGATTGAAAAAAATTAACAAGGATTTCGAAATACTTAAAGGATTTTTTTACATTTCAAATATTTTAACCTACTGCAAAATTGTTTACAACATTTTAGGAGATATCAAATATTCCATTGATTTGATTAAAAATTTTTTTTAAAATTTCGGGACTATAGTATGAATATTTAAAAGAATTCATGAAGCTTCTCAGATATCTAAAAAATGTTTACAAATCTATCGAAGATTTGCAACTTTTTAAAAATAAATTCACAAAGATTTCAAACTATTTAAATGATTGCACATAAATTTAAAAGATTTTCGTATTTTCAAATTAATACAACAAATTTTATGAAGGTTTCACAAATGTTTCAAAGAATTTATGAAGTTTTCTCTGCTGAACGACACTAGTGTTACTTATTGAAACAAATTAAAAGAAATCCTAAATGCAATATGATGGAGATTTATTCCATATTGCGAGGTTCATTCCATTTCGACGCAGTTTACCGATGTGATTAAACATCAACAAGAATGGCTGGCGAAATTTATGTCTCTTGGTCTGGATCGATTTACTTCAATTGGCCTTCAATTGGCCTTCAATTCCTTTCAACGTATCCCGCGTAGGTGTGGGTCTGTGGGGGGAGAAATCTTGTAAAGATTGTCCGGGGAATTCGAATTTCCGAATTGGTTCGCGGATGAAGAATCGAATATCGACACAACAATTAACCAGCCTATTGATACTTAGACTATTCCGGTAGAAAATCCTTCAAATGGTCTAGGAGCTTTCGATCGGTTTGGACCCGAACCAAGCAGACCAAATAGGGAAAATGATTTAGCCTCTGTTAATTGTTACCAAAAATCAAATCAGAACCCAATTACAAAATGACTTAGCGTAAAGACGAGGGTCGGTCGAGAAGGAGATGCGTCATGTGAATTTTCAGAATGAAATCACGCCGAACCCTACGGGCCCTTTAAATTCGAATTTTCGGTTTTCTCATATAGTTGACAATTTAGAAAATAATATTAGAGACTGAGCTAAACAATCACTTCCGCGATTTATTAAAATGATAGTTGGTCATTCATCACCTGATGGAGGAATTATTGACAAAGAGACTTTCGTTACTGAAGAACAGTATCGTCAAATGTCAGAGAATTCCAGTCAGGGTTTTCAAAATCGTCCCGAACGAGATCGTAGTTTCAGTCGTGCATCAACTCGTTTATTTGATTCGTTCGGTTATCCCTCAATGTGTCGAGATTCTCCACCCGAACGAAGAAGTGATTCGTTGTTTTCTTGGTGGGAGGACGATTCCAGTGATAGTGATCCACCCTCTCAACAAAACCTGTCAACCAATTCACAAAGAACACGCGACGCTCCTGGGTAAATCAAATACAATACAGAAATTCGATCAATTCCGAAAATAGCGAAAATTCTTTTGTGATGAAAATCCGTCGAATAGTTAGCCCATGGAAAATCACATTTCCTAAAACAGAAAGGAATCCGGAGCAATTTCTGTTAATTTTTAAGGATTGCTTGAGTATTAGCAGAATACATAAAGATCTTTTCGTTTCTTGTTTACCTAAGGTTTTTGAAGATCCGTATAGACCGTGGTACTGAGTCAATAAAAACTGAACGTATACAGTACCCGCCTGTATTCAGGGAACAGTTAAAAGAAATTTTGGTAAAGTTTAATCCGCGCCTAGCTTTTAGAATTCTAAATCTGCCTTTAAGAAGTTATACTGATTTCTTGCATTACGTTAACGAACGAAACTGTTTATACCTAAGGTCATCTGAATCACAGAAACTACGTCAAAGGGTACTAGAACTAAAATGAATTACGTTCGAGACCAATTCGATTCGGCTAATGAAGACGGTGGCGAAACAGAACTGAACGTTACTGACGAGGACTGTGACAGTGATCAAGTCACTAACGTGAATGCTATACAGCATAAACAGACCGGAAACTCAAAGGGAGTTCAGAAAAATACAATACCTAAATCCTTAGTTCCTAAGAGACTAGAATATAATTTAGAACGTTTGAAAGTAAAATAATTCGGACTAAAAAGGCAAATAAAAATGTATCCAACACTTCTCGTGACGAACAGACAAAACCTAACAATGTTAGATCTCCTTTAGATCGCACTAAGTTCTTTTGTTACAATTGTGGACAAATAGGTCATACCTTGCGGTACTGCACGTCAAGTTCACAGCTAGTATGCTGTCCGTGTCGAAATGTGGACCACGTAAATAAAGACTGTCTAAGCCTCCAGGGAAATGACTAAAGCCCTCAGTAGCTTCACCTCAAGTTATTGAACAAAAGGGCATAGCCGAGACAGCAATCAGCTCTTAACTGCTAAAGGAAAGAGAAAGCAAACAGGAGAAAATCGTAAGCGATCAAATCAAGGATCTGGACAGATCAAATGAAATCGATAAAGACGGATTAGACATTAAAAAGCGTGACTTGTTAGAATTGCAAATATTGGAGGAGACCTTGTTTGATTCAGACTAGGCGGACGACGAAATAGTAAGTCTAATACGAACGGAAATGAATGAAAGAGTCAGGGAGACCATCTCCTTGTTAACACTGACAAATGAAAATCCCAAAATAGACAGAAATATCAGGGTTGATAGAACTGAGGAACTAGGCTCATATAGAACCTGGTTACGGCCCCGTTTTCCCCAATATAATGCTCATTGCGTAGCCCGGCAAGTATATTGTCTTGATAACGCACTTAATGAACCAGTAGATTCAATAAAAATACCTGTTGAAATTTCTATTCTTGGAAAAAAAATCCGTCATATAGTTGATAGTGGTAGTTTTAAGTCATATTTGAGTGAGTCAGCTTACCAACGACAGTAGCACGGTGACTGAAATAAAGAATGATAAGCCTGCTGACTTTCAAGTAGCGTGGTATTCAGATAATGAATTGTCAAGTTACACCTAAATCACCTCAGTCAACGTACCCGAACTAAAGCAACTGAGCCAGGAGGCTAAGATACTTCTCGACGGAATAAAGAACCTGCCACCTCGACAACTGAAATTAACAAAACCAGTGCGAGTGACAGCAGCTCAGATCCGAGCAGAAAATCTTATAAAAAATAGGATCACGAGCGGAGCTCATGCGGTCATCGAGACAAAAAGCACTGATAACACCAAGGCACTTACAGCTCCATCGGTCATGGTAGAGCCTTCACCCCTTGACGATTGCCCGACCTTCGAAGACGTTTTGCAGCAGTAAGGCGTCCCCAATCTCGTAAATCCAAAGGGATCGACACAACCTATTTACATGGCAGATTGCCGCATAATCAGCCAATCCCTATTGAAGGACATTATCATGAAACGGGCCGAAATCCTTGTTAAGAGAATGGAAGCTACAAAAATAGACCGAGAACACAAACCTTCGCATACAGCGTTGGAAAAAACACATTTTGGGATGTGTGAATTATCGCTGAAGGCACCACCACTTCAAGAGTTGGGAATCGCATTATCGCCCAGGATTCTGCCAGATCTGTGGAGCGGATGGTTTCGACACTGCAGACTGTATATACCCCCATAGCATAGAATACGAGAAGGCCCTCGGATGATGCGCTGGCTGCTCAAGGGACTTGTCATTGTACTGTCCGGAATGTCCGGATTGCAATATCAGACATCAAAGAATCGTCGACTGGTTAAGGTTGAATTATGCCACTTGGTCAGCCTGAATGGTCCGAACCGATCATCAATACATGATTGGTGGAGGAGAGGAAGCGTTGAAGATAAAGCTAAAGGCTAAATTTGACGTTGAAGAGGATTATCCTAACAGACTTAGGGCATTTCTGATCAGAGAAAATGCTCTCCAGGTGATACCAAGATCCGCGAAACCAGACGCACAAAGTGCTACGCAGTTGTCAGAGGAGAAGCGGCGGCTCGCAGTGAAGCCATTGTGCTCGCCGTTTGTCAAGAAGTATCTCGACGAACTGATGAAGGAGCGCCCATAATTCCAGGATGGTGATTACTCTTGAAAATATTTAGATGTGAATTTTTTTAACCATTCGTTAAACAATAAGCGCATTTGTTACTTCACGTAAACTTTCTGTGTGCTTGTAGACATAAATTTTAAATTAATGAAGTATTTCAAAAAACTCATATCATAAAAGTAAAAACATCTTTAGGTTCGTCTTCGAAATATCTTGGGTGTGCCTTTTTTGGTTTAAACAATTTTTTAAATAATTAAATTATGTTTTATATTTCGGCTATTGTTATAAAAAAGTGAGCTTCGGCTCTAAAAAGCAAGAAAACCATTGTATTCATCTCGAAAATATATAGGTTTAATTTTTTGTAACCATTTTTAAAACAATTTCCCGGTCTTGAATTACTATTTCCTAATTTTGGTCTGTTTATAAGCAAACGGTCCCTACTGAAAGTAATCGGCAAGCGTGTGCCCATCGATACCTGACATGAATTCTTTATTGCTGCAATAAATGTAGGGATAACAGGGAGCACAGTAAGCGTACTTATTATAGGGCGGCTGGCCGTTGAAAGACGGCCAGAGTTCTAAATTGCCTTAGGCTTTTTCACTTATCGCCACGGGGAAATCCGAGAAGGTGTTGAACTACCTTTGCGTAATTGTTAATCTTACATCAGTTTTGAGCGGGAGATGACAATTTCGTTACAGCTATCAGTGAACGGTTCCCCCACTACAGGGCTTCCCCTCACTCAGAGAAACTGCTGCCGTCGACCCTGGTCGGTGGGAGTCCTTTGTACCTAATGAGGGCTAAATTGCGGAATATAACATTTTTTTATTTAGCACTTGACAATTTGTAAATACAATATTTGAAATCTGCGAATTATAACAATTCCAATGATGTATTTTGAATTAAAAGTAGAAAATTAAAGAATAAATATTAATCAGCATTTGACAAACTCGTTTTTTCTTATTGTTCAAGCAATTTACTTATTAAAATTCATCGAAAATACTATTCGAACACATAAGGAGCAGGATGATGAGTCTTTAACCCCAAAAACGTATTTTTTAACAAAGCTAAAATCAACACATTTTTCACTGAAAATATTAATTTTAAACAAAATACATTTAAGAATTAAGACTATGTCAAAATATTTGAAACAAAATGTAAATTTTTAAAGATTTTAAACCCAAAATTTAAACACAAAAACGTGTTCATGAAGTATTAGATGACGTTTCGGATTTATTAAAACGTCATGTTATGTATATCTATGAAAGATGAGATACACAATAGAGCAAAACAATATTTTAGAAATATATTCACTGTTGACGAACTTAATGATATTTTGGAAGAGTATTTAATACTTTTCCCTAATTTTAATACAGTTGCTAAAAGGTTTAAGCAGTTTCAAGATAAGGGAACATTAATTCTGCTAGAAAACTATAAACTTGGCAAGATAAAAGTTATTGTTGAAAAGGATAGAGAAAAAGTGTCAGTGATCAAAAATATTTGCGCGCAATTTATCCTGATTAGAAAGGTACTAAAGCTCTTTTTGGAATTGCCAAGCGTTTTCGACAGTACTCTTCATTGTTTAAAAGACATTAAAAAAATGACTAACTTAATTCGAAATATTGTACAAGGATCTTTATATCAGGAGAGAAAGAAGGACTACAAAGACAAGATTGTTTTACCATTAATAGGTGCATTTGACGATTACGAAAAAAACAATCCGCAGTAGGCCAAGGAATTAAGAATGTTCTAGAGACGTCTTCAAGATATGCCTAAGATGTCTTTTGGAACATGTCTTTAGGAAAACCTAGGGATGCTCTTAAGACGTCTAGTGTCAGTGCGAAAGATGTCCCGAGAACGTCCTGTGTCTATAAGACGTCTTTAGGACATTAAACGCCTTAAAGACGTTGATTCGACGGGCATTAAACGTTCTAGGAACGTCACAAGGACGTTCTTAGGATGTTCATGGTTTTGTGCCCACTGAGTCCTTTGGGTAGCCGCAAATGTTTATGGTATTAAAGATCCTTGTGTATTCAATCGGATCACAAGCTTTCATCCTACGAGCAATTTTTCTGTGAATGTTCAGCGTGATATTTAAGAAGGAATTTTGAGTTAAGATGTTTCTCTTTTATTAAATAATTTAATTTACCAGGCAAAAAATTTTACTGTGGAAGATTTAAACCTTCGCCTATAGCTGGATTTCAATATATCAACAATGTTCACGACAATAAACCTATGCCTATTTCCGAGGCACAGGTGAAAAATGGTTGCCTTAGAATGTCAGCTTCAGAAATGAAAAATTTGTTGAGATGTATATTCCTTCTCGTAGGAACTTTCGTACAATCAGCAATTGACAATTCAGGGTGGCCACAAGATTGAATTTTCCAATTTCCCGGACAATTCCCTGACTTTTCACTGACATTTAGACGAATTTTCATGACAGGAAAGTATTCCATGGCAGTATGGATTAATTGAAGTCAGAAAACTCAGCTGCGCCACCAACGAAAAACAAAATGTCATATAATACATATTTTTTCACTATTTTTCACCAAAAAATTTTTTTTGCTTTATTTGTTTTTGAGAAACCAGGGCGGCGCCAACTAAAAAAATGAATAGGTTAGACTTTTTTGCTATTTCTTTGCTTTACAATGTGCTATGAACCACTTTTTTCAAAAAAACTCTTATTATAAAAAGCCGCCCCTATGCTGCAAAAATGTATTTAAAAAAAAGAAACTATTCAGATGGTAAATACTTATAAAATATTAACAAGGTATTTTTAAAGCATGACTGAGGAGCTAAAATTACAACATCTTTTATCAAAATTATTTTTCAGTCTATGTGTGTATATACAAAAAATATAATTTACCTTTTTCGGGGCATCTGTTAATGACTTTAAACCATATCCAGCACAACAATTCTTAACGAGAAAAATCCATTTTCATATAACGAGCATTCTGAATTTTCAAAACGTTTGAAAATTTTTTGAGAGCAGACTTTTTCTAAAATAATTTTTTCAAGTAGTTATTAAAACTACTTTGGAAGATAATTTAAAATAAGTGTAAATCCCTAAAAAGCACTTGCGTGACTAGGGGTGCCAAGTCACCGATTTATTATCTCCTTGAAATACAGTCCAGGCGGAAAAATTATATATAGTTTATATGAGCGGCTAAAAGTAAAAACGGGACATAAAATTTGGGAGTAAAAATGGAACATAAATTTTTCTGAGTAAAAAGGGAACATACAAATCTTTCAAGTAAAAACGAAACAAAACTTCAATCGGGTAAAAATGCGACATACTAATTCTCCGAGTAAAAATTGAACGAACGAGCGCGCAGCCGGAGGGAGGGGATGCACGCACGGATGTTAGGTGGGGATAGAGGCTCGAACTGTGCCCAGATTTGGATTATCATTTGATTAAGTCTCAAGAGCAATGTAAAAAAATGTTTTATAAATCAATATTGATGCCTGACAGTGTTTTTTGAACTTACGTTAGGAAAAGTAGCATAGCATTATTTCATTTAGAAAAACCGCGAGCGGTAAAGTTACTCCTCATCGTAAAAAGGAGCTGTCTAAAGATACGATCATACAATAATATGTAATCTGCAACAGTTCGTTCTTCCTAAAAAATAACATGCATATCTTGCATCACAAGAGTTTCAGTTTGTTTCATTTACAAAGAAAACTCGATTGAAAGAAAATCTTGCAATAAGACTCATTGATTTTGAAATTCAATACCTTATCCAAGAAGGGTTTTTTAACCATAAAAATCACCCTCAAAACTCTAAATGAGCTTTTTGCCATAAAAAGGCATAATTTAGGCATTAGTAATTGTTTAAATGATTCCCAATTGTCTTTAAATAAGAATATTAATTAAAAAAGTACTAACTTTTCAACAACAAAAAAATTACTCTCAGCGTTCGCTTATTGGGTCATCAATTGTGGGTCCGGATGCAATAAGGACACGTAAATTTTTTTCGTGCGAAAACGAAGTCCCCTGGAGGCTTTAGAAAAAATTTTCGAATTTTAATTTTCAAAAGATATATATGGATGTAAAATTTGATTGCGC